>NC_090266.1:1192557262-1192873762 GCF_040414725.1 Anabrus simplex | reverse complement strand
TCCCCTCGGAATAATGTTGTCATATTTTGTTGTTCATTCCATAAATAATAATAATAATAATAATAATAATAATAATAATAATAATAATAATAATAATAATAATAATAATAATAATACAAAATCCAAGGTGAAGTTCCACGGATGTCTCTCGCATTTCTTTGACATCAAAACAGGAGTCCGACAAGGTGATGGGCTATCCCCGATACTCTTCAACTGTGTTCTTGAAAAGATCATCAGAACCTGGCGGGTGAGATTACAGGAAACCAACCACAGTCCATTAAGAATATGAACCAAATCCAAGGGGATAGCAACAGACTGCTTAGCATTTTCCGATGATATTTCTGTTCTCTCAAACGACATAGAAACTGCTAGAGCTCAAATTGAAATTTTAAAGGAAATTGCCGAACAAACTGGTTTGCAGATATCGTATGAGAAAACAGAAGTAATGACTAACGTCAAAGAGGCTCCACCAAAACTCCATACAAAATACGGGGACATCACCCGAGTAGACAAATTCAAATACCTGGGTGAAATCATCATGAAAAATGGACTGGACAAAGAAGCACTTCAGGAGCGAGTACGCAAACTGGAAATAGCCTACCAAACATCCCGCACAATCTACAACAAAAAATGCCTTTCCCAAAACACCAAGATACGTCACTATGAAACAGTTCTGAAGCCAGTAGTTCTATATGCAGCCGAAACCCTGTCTCTAAATGCCAACAAAGGACTTCTTGAAGAACTGGAGAAAAGAGAACGCAAAATTGTGAGAGGAATCTTGGGATCAAAGTACAGAAATTGAATCCATCAAAAGAGATCCAACAAGGAAGTCTACAGCAAAATAGAGAAAATTACCGACACAATCAGAAAAAGACGGGCACGATTTTACGGTCATCTGAAAAGAATGGACAGAAGAAAGTTAACTAAAGGAATCTTTCACTTTTTTGATTCAAACCCCAAAACCACAATTGCCTGGTTTAGAAATACCAAAGAAGACCTGCAAATTCTACATATCTCAGCCGAAGACGCCCTTAACAGAGATCTCTTCCACAAGAAAATATTGACGAACGGGCTAAACCGAGACGAGCAATCGAAGAGAAGACACGGTGCCCCTTGGACAGAGGAGCGTAAGCAGGCCCACTCACAAAGAATGAGGGAAATTTGGGCTCTGAAGAAGGCCAAGTTCAGTATCAAATGTAACAAGATTTAACGTGGTCATTGATGGCCCCAGCGAATTATATAATAATAATAATAATAATAATAATAATAATAATAAAAATTTTCTTCGTTTCTTGACCTTCGCACTCCATTGTTTGTGTTCTTACTGACAATTCCTTGGAAAGTTGCTTTTTTCTCCTATGACTGATTTGTTCAATACGTTGGCTCCTTCGTTATGTTTATCATGATTCGTTGTGATCTTCTCAACTTAATTCTTCGCCAGTGGGTGATTATTGCTTCCACTGCCACATCTGCGACCCCGTTTCACAAAGTGGCTCACAACAGTGGCCATTACATGCTACAAACTTTTAACAGGTCTGCTGCTGAGTTCGTCGACAATTTGTAGATAGAGATTAAAACTGCAAACCCTAATTAGCAATTCTTTGATTGCAAAGCTTAAGAAAACATACAAGTTTACTGGTACTGTACTTTACTATCGGCAGCCGTAGCAGAGAATACCTTTTGCACAATACTGAAAGCAAGTCATTACAAACAGATATCGCCACTATCACTCAAAGATAAGGGGCTTTATCCTTCTTCCTGAGGTTAATCTAAAGTTTAAATATCGTTCAGGTAATTTATTTTCACACTCATACGATTTCAGGCCCTTATTCTCGGGTAAATCCCAGCACACTTCGTCTCCACGTACATTTTGAGACCGCGAACGAAGATTTCTAACCATGTTCCGACTAGAAAATATTTACGTGTGGATTGCTCATGAGTAACATTTACCTTAGTCTGTTAGTGTTGAAAGTATTCCTTTTTATTTACGTCGCGCCGGCACAGTTAGGGCTTATGGCGACGGAAAGCCTAGGAGTGGCAAGGAAGCGACTGCAGCCTTGATTAAGGTACATTCCCAGCATTTGCCTGGTGGAAAAACGGGAAACCACGGTAAACTGTCTTCAGGGCTACCAACAGTGGGGTTCGAACCACTATCTCCCGAATGCAAGCTGACAGCTATGTAGCGCAAACCGCGCAGCAACTCGCTAGATGAAAGCAGTACCTATATTATTTTCCACTGAGGAAATTTTGTAAGGAAATCACATCACGTAGAGTCCTTACGTGTCAGCACTATCGTGTTTCAAGATCTGTAATTAAAAACAAACCTTTGTAACTAGATGATTAAAACATTTTTTTCTTCCATTTCAGGTAATAAACGTGACTGGGACTTGATGCATCGTTACGCATTCTACATGCTATTTCTTGAGGACGGCACAATGGCATCCATAGGGATAATATGTCAACCTTGCACCGGCTCCGAGTAAGTATAACCATCGAATTCTCAGAACACTGTTAACAAATTATTCCCCTTGTAATAATGATGTCATTTTGTGTTGTTCATTCTACAAACCATAAACTTATTTTAGATACTATCATGGGAATATAAGGAAGGAGGGAAGGAAGATTTGCAGAAGAGCTGACAGCAACATACAATCTCGAAATGTTCGAATTCATCTTTCGAGGATACTGTAAATAAGGAAGCACTAATGCTTGCTATTTCTACAAAGCAAGTCACATTTCAATGTGTTACGTCTTTAACTACTAGAAAGAGGAGATTTAGTTCTGTCTATAGACTCCTCATTCAACGCAGATGATGGGATTGTACTGTAGATTTCGAGATGGAATGATCCCACGTTTGCTAAAATCGTCGCCCAATATTCTTATATTGACTTGACCTGAATGATAAGAAAAAAAGTAAAGCCATAAATCATGGCAACCATGCTATAACTTCCGAACACGTGGGAACACAGCAAGTCCAGTGTATATGTATGTAAACCTTTGCCACAGTCTACTGAATGCCACCGAAAGATGGCATCTGTGTGCATTGGTGGCTAGTAATATCGCACGCAGAATTTCATGTACTAGAAGTCGCTCTCCAAAATGGATGTAAGTAAAGTTGTACAGTGGTCATGCGTGAAAATTGCAGTTTATCGTTGTAGACATGTGAATTAATGCCATGTGGAGCTAAGAGAGGCATTGTTTGTTGTGTTGTGGTCTTCAGACGTGGACGAGTAGCAACTGTTGACAGTCGTGGAGTCGATGTCCCGTGTGAGGTATCAGTGGTCGTTCTTAAAGTCGAGGATAGACTTTGACTGCAGGAATTATCCACACGCATACGTATTTCTGTGTCGCCAGTGTTTCAAATTTTACGACAGGACTTGCAGATGAGCAAGATTTGTTCAAGGTAACTGCCACGTCAGTTAACGGATGTGTGGAATTAGACTCAATACGAGACATGCCATATCCGTCTAGAGCAATTTTATCGCGAAGGAAACTTCCTGACAAATCGAACTACTGCAATTGACAAAGCCTGCTAGTAATGTATTCTAAGTTTATTTCATTCATAATAAAACAATGATTCATATTTACCTAACTTCCGATTGTCCCCTTCGTTAGCTCATGTACCAAAACCAATTCAGTACTAGCGATGAGAAGCACATTCAATTTCATTTCAAACACATACAGTGGATTTTCATTTGCTGAGCTTTATCGCAAGATACAACACAGTTGCCATGACTTATGAAACGATCCTCGTAGATGAGAAATTGGCAATAAGTATCACTACACGAAAAACAAGGAATGTGTTTCACTTTTAAGGTACAGAAGAAAAACAGAGCAAGGCTGTACCAATAGAAATCTTCCGAGCAAAATTATTTCAAAAATTGAATCAAAACCTGACATACCGATTTTCCTGTAAAAGGTACTAATTGAAAAGGATAGCATTCCAGAGCACATCCGTTCAAAAACATATACCATCATATTGTTTTTAATATAGTTACACCATAAATGAAATATCGTGGCATACTCGGCCATATTTTATTCTACGACAACATACAAAGCAAAGAAAAGAGAGAATTCGCTGCAAAGAGGAAAGAACAACATATACACAGAACTCACTGCAAAGAAGAAACATGTCCGCAGACCTCGTTGCAGAGATAAAACATATAAACAGCACTGTCTTCATCAGTTCTCCACATCCTCCCCAGCCCGGTCGATTTCCATCGAAACGACCAGTTGAACAGTCGGCTAATAACAGTCCCGTCTGCCTTACGGAGGATAATTGTCTGCGTCTTCCCGTCTCTGCCTGGTTTGGTAGCGGTGATTAAAGCCCCATGCCAAACGTGCCTCGGTCATACGTCTTCTTGGAGTAAAACTGTGTCTCCCACCCGGCTTTCTATTGAACGTTCCTTAGGACGATGGACCTCATGGTAACTTCTTAATTCTAGATGGTACTCTTTCTTCCATCTCCTAAGGAAATCATTTGGTACCTTCCACCTCATCCCGACTTTTTATCTCACGTTTATAACAATGCTGAGCTCCGGACCAGTAGACAAAGCTGACAAGCGTTCACCATTAAAAAATGACTTGATGTCGGAGCCGTCTTGTGTGATGGGCCTTGGGTTAATCGTTGCCTGCACTTTTACCAGCTGTGTCGTCAGGGATTTGGGGTCAACCAGGAACTTCCCAAGTACCTTCCTGAGGTATCTCTATATCGTTCCAATCATTCGTTTTCACCGTCCTCCCCACCAAGCGGCCCGTGTTGGAATAAACTTCCACGTGTTGATATTATGCTAAAGGTAGTGGCTTGTTAAGCGGTGGCATGGAATTTGACTCTGCTTTGATAGCTCCTTGTTAGCTGCCGGAAAACTCCTTGAATTATCGGAATATATGGTGTGAGGAATCCTCATCTGCCAGAAAAGCGTCCAAAGGCCATGATAAATTTCTATGTGCTCCTGTCTGTTACAATCTCGCGGTGTAGAGCTCTTGCGGTTGCGCAAGTAAAGAGCACGATGTAAGATTTCTCAATTGGCTCCCCACCTTCACATATATTGCTACTACGAAGTCTACAACCATGACGGCGAATCGTTTAGTAATTTGCACACGATCCAGTGTCAAGGGACCCTTGATTTCAATTCCACAATGATTCTTTGCTATCTTGCATAGCAGACACGCGTGGAGGATTTTCTTGATAGCTTGCCGAGCATTTAGAATCCAAAATTCTGCACGCTGTTTGGATATCACCTTAAGTGATATAGCCGGATGTGTGTCTGTCGTAGAAGTAACTTCGTAAAATGATATTTCTCAAGAAGGAGAGGGTGCACCAGTTGGAGTATCAGCTCTGCAAAGTGAAGGCGCCTCTGAGCCGTAACAGTTCATATAACAGGAATACGTTGTAGCGTGCAATCTTTGCTCTCGTGGAAAGGTCTGTTTTATTCTTGAAGGCATCATTTTCCGCAAGAAAGCTATCCCTCTGAGTTATGCCGATTTAATGCAGACGTGCTATTCCTAGCTCATGAGCTGTCAAACCGCCGTTGAGTTTGTCATCGTATCTCACGTTACTTATTAACCGCAAATATATGCCATTATGTGCAGATTATTCCAGTATGAACTGAACTTCGTTGCGTCAATGGTAAGGTCCCAGATGTCGACAGTCAAGATCTGCTGGGGTTCCATTCGAGCTTCTGTAAGTATGACACTAGAAGCAGTATTGTGAGGCCAGATGTCTGGATGGTCACGAAGCCAAGCAGGTCCATGCCAGAACAATGCAGCGGACTAATGTTCGATAGTGGGCAGTCCACGTGATAGGACGTCTGCTGCGTTTTACGTTCAATGGCATCTTTGTCCTGGAGTCGATTTCTTCTGAATTTCTGTCGTACGGTTACAAATGAAAGTTTTCCAGCGATTAGGATTGCTACGTACCCAACCCAGAAATACCATATAATCATTCCGTAATGTTGCGATATCATGTCCCGTATAATAGCAGAAATACTTGAGAAGGCGTGACGTCAAATTGTGGGAAAGTTACCTTCTTGGTTAGTTTTCTACTAGCAAAATGAACTGAAGTATTGGATTCGTCCGTGTTTTTAACATAAAGGATAGCCTCATAATCTATTCCTGACGCGTTGCAGAATACGTGGACTTGCGTAGTCTCTAGAGTCCGGCTGAAGAATTCAACCCGTCCGGTCTGACCGCATGAGGTTTGAGGTCCAAATTAGCCATGTCCGGGTAATATCTTGATGTAAAATATCATCCCACCGGGTGCCCCTTCACCATGTTTCTTGAAATATAATTTTCCCTACAATTACCACAGGTGACAGCATACTAAGATGGTCGTAGAATCCTGAAAATGTTCGGAATATCTGTCGTTTGGTGGAAGGGTTCTCGATGTCCAAGATATCTCGATGATCGAATAGCAGTTCATCTATGTCCGTGTTTTGGATGGAAGCAAGGACACTGGTGATCTGCTTGATCTCGCGGCCTTCAGCGTTCCAGATATTCTTCATTGGTTCGCAGTTAGTCGCCCTCTTCACCAGCGGTAAATACATCTGTTTAAGTAAGCTCCTCTGTTGGTATTCGTCTGTTGTATTCGCAGTCATCTATAAAGACGTTCTTCTCCAAGATCATTGCAGCAGATGGATATCTGCCATTGAATCTTGTAATCAGTTCTCGGAGGGTAGATGGTAGAAGAAAAGGGCTGCATGTGAGACCTAACTACAAGGCTGTGTATCTGTAGGTCATAATGTCCTTTGTGGTCCGTAAGTATTCGCTGTCATCGTCTTCTACAAGGAACCAGAAAATCTCGTTAGGTCCCTGTCCCTCTCATCTAGTTGATGTTGTAAAAATGCTTGGGTCTCATCTACGATTAACGTCCGCTGGTACACCCGAAAACGAAGTAGCATTGACAATACGTTTCAGGTAATAGGTTAGGTCCTGGTTGCAGAGCATCGTTAAGGGATGATGAATTCTTCCCATGGGAGGAATAGAGGATCGTTAGAGGATGCTGAATTCTTTCCCATGGGAGGAAGCGTCGAAGAAGATTCGCCATTTGAGTACGTCATGTTTTTCCTTCTTGATCGCATTAAGAAGCAGGTAAAATACCTCATTAGTCGATTCCTCTACAGTAGTGTACAAATTAATTGGGACAAGACGATTTATTACTATATGTATAATACAGTTAGGAGCTTACTGAATATTAATAAGTAATGTGGCCTCCTTTTGCTTTAATGATCATCTGAACACGTTGTGGCATAGATTCGATCAGGTTAGAGCAGATGTTTCGTAGTTCCTCGTCATGAAACCACACCTTTACCACATTTACTAACATGCGTTCCTTTGTTGAACAGTCCATTTTACCAAGACACCTTTTCACAATACTCCACAAATTATCTATGGGGTTGAAGTCTGGTGAATTACCAGGCCACTGAAGCACATTAATGTTGTTTTCTTCCACGAATGTCTTGACTGCTTTAGAAGTGTGACACGGGGCCAGATCATGTTGAAATGTTCCTCCACCATCTGCGAAGGTCTGTAGGAATGGCACAATCCTGCGCCTAAGGATTTCCATGTATTTGGTTGAATTCATCATGCCATCAACTGGAACTAGAGCCCCAGGACCACTTGCAGTGAAGAAACCCCAAAACATTTTTGGCGGGGATGTTTTACAGTCTATTCAAAATGCTCAGCTCGCACTGCCTCATGGGTGTTTCGTCTGACAACCCGTGCTCTGTAACCTTGAACAATAAAATATGATTCGTCACTGAAAATTACACGTTTCCAGTCATTGGAGGTCCAAGATTGATATATGCCAACCGTATACCCATGCCAACCGTTTTTTTCTTCATGGCAGGCGTTAACAACTGCTTCTTTATTGGCTTTCGTGCCTTCCGCCCACAATCAAGAAGCCTACGCCGTACTGTTGAAGAATTAATTTCAACCCCAGTAGCCAATAGATCTCTCTGAAGGTCTTTGCTTTTCTTGTGAGGATGAATTTTACTGTTTCTAAGTAGAATTTTGTCACTTCTAGGGGTGGTTTTTCGTTTCCGTCCACATCTGACTTTTCTCTTTGGAGACAATGAGGAAGTGTCACGATATGCCCTAAGAAGTCTTGAAACACTAGATTTTCCCACACCAACAACAGAGGCAATGTCTCTTATAGTCATAGATGTGTGTTCACGAAGAGCAACTATTTTTGCCCGCTTCATTGGTGAAATGTCCATTTTAAAACAAACACGAAGTTTTCATCTCGAGAACACATAAATAACACACACTGTTGCTATACAAGCACTCAACTGAACTGGAGGGGACCAACAATTGTTGTTCATGGTCAAGGCAACAATAGTCCACCAACAGTACAACAGTTGGGCAGGTAAAATCGGTTACAGCTAACCAACTTCAATCCTTTGTAAAATATGAGCTTGTCCCAATTAATTTGCACACTACTGTAGAAGTACTGTTCCAACATGTCCCTTCTTAATATAGTTCATCATTTCGGAATGATACATTTCTCGAAACTCTAGATTGCCCTCAATATTTCTCTGCTTAGAAGTACTGTTCCAACATGTCCCTTCTTAATATAGTTCATCATTTCGGAATGATACATTTCTCGAAACTCTAGATTGCCCTCAGTATTTCTCTGCAAGGAACTGAAACGGTTTTCTGCGTTGGTGTGATTCGAGTGTAAGACTACAACTTATTTTCTGGGTAGACGCTCTTCTCTTCCACTATCTTCCATCCGAAATGTGTCGTGAAATTCCTTCATTATTGCAGCATCCTTGACTGTTAGTGCTCGTTCCTGATGGTCTCGAATCCCAAGAGTCTCAAATCCCAAAATTGATGGATATCTTCCCCCAGAGGGATCAACGTATCAAAGTCGTGGATGTGATTTACAGAAACATGATTGACAAATGTGCCAGACTTGTTTATGTTAAGTAAGCAGGCCTGTTTTGAAGGATTGAGCAGCTGCGTGTCTGAGAGGCGTATCGGATGACCATTTTCAACTATCTTCTAATTCTGACCGCCACCTATCAAACTTCCTATCGGTATGCCACGTTCGTTGTCTGCATGAACTGTTATTTGAAGTTTTCGCGCACGCAGGAATGACTGAAAGTCGGTTGTTGCTGCAGGATGTGACAAGTATTCGTTGGCGGTTTCAAAAGGCTGATATGGGTATAGTGGTTGTTTCGCTGTTTATTTTGAAGTTAATGAGTCTACGAGTTCTGGACGTGGAGTGCTGTGATTCAAATTCAGAAATAACTAAATATCTCTGTCCAATAACCTTTATTTTTAGTTGTTTTACAAGATAGGTGCTAGCAAAGTTTTACTGGCTACCAGCATCTAGTATGCAATGCGTTAATTTACTCTCATCGGCTGGTCAAATGATTGTAGCGCTAGCTGTTTGAAGATGGGTGAAGTCTCGGGTCCCTACGTCGATCCTGCCCACTGAAACGGGTTCCTTTCGTCTATCGTAGATCGAAACATGGTGAGACTGCTTGCATTTACTAAAGGACACTCTATTCTTGTTGGAAAAACTCTAGTAATGTGACCTCTATTAAGACATATGAAGCATTGATTGAAGGTCTTAAGTTTTAAAATGCGTTCTTACGTGCTGGATACCTTTGAGCAATTCTGAGCCCGCTGACAATGGGACCCGCAGAACGCACAGACTTCTGTTGGTGATTTCCCCTTTTATTTATCTAGGCTGCCTAATTTCGTGTTTACTTGGAAATTAGCAGCGGGGGATGTATGGGTATTCGTCAAACTGGAACCCTTTATTTTATGCGTGATCGTGGCAATCTGTACTTCATCATTCAGGAATTCCACGAACCTTGTGATGTGACTTTTTGCTATGTCTTCCCTTCTGGCTTGCATAATCCATCGGCCGACGATATCATCGGGAAACACTCGTATAGGTTTTCGAGTAACATGCTTCCATTGTAGTCAACATTATCCCCCAAAGCTTACGAGCCTGTATGCGGCGGTTACACTCTATGAGCAAAACATTCTTAGCTTCTGGAGAAAGGTCAACAATCGTCTTTAAGGTTTCGATGTGGTCAAGATGTGTCTGGATGAAGCGGTTCTTGTCATTAAAACGTGATTTTGAGGTGCGCTATGTCTAGAAATGTGCGTCAGCAGTCACCAAAGATTCCCTCAGCTAATTACCTTGGTTCATGTTCCAAATAATCCCAAAGAAAGACATGTTTATCGATGACTGTGATGGATGGGTTATTATCTATGGACGACTAGAATTGCCCCCAAAATCTCAGCCATTTTTCAACATGGCCCATGAAATGCTGTAACTTAAATGCGGGAAACTTCACCGCGTGTACCAAAGGTGCTGGCGCAGATGTTCCATTCGTGTTCGACGTCACGAGATTCGAACTTGCAACAGACATGATCACTTTAATAATAATCGTACGATCCCTCTTCATTAATTGCAGGACTTAATCTTGTATATTTGAACCTACGGTCTTACTTTCCCTTTTGAGATTTCCTCATTTCCTCTTCGGGTTAACCTCTGCTATACTGAATGATGCAAGTAGTAACATAACTGAAATTCATTAGTCTTGAGAACCAATAACGGTACAATCGTACGTAAACAATGTTGCTTGGGGAACAAAGGTGATGCTGTACCTGATTGCCTCGTTAATTTCCTATACACGGTGCAGCGAGTGTCATGGATATAGTGTAATCAGCTTCTGTTTGTATGGATTAGTACGCCAATGTACCGTTGTTCTCCGCAAGTTACACTGAAGAAAATGGAAATTGCAACACCGAGAAGGAGTGGCGCTACATTGCTGCAATTGAACACGCAGGACGAGTGTTCGGTTGTGATTCGATGATTACACTTTCAGGTCCTTCTAGCCGCAAGTTTGGACAACAATCAATACAGGATGTGCCCACCACGAGCTGCAATACATTGATGAATTCGTCGAGGCATGGAGTCAATAAGGCCCTGGATCGCTTCCTGAGAAATTGTGGCCCATGCTTGCTGCACTGCACGGATCAGTTGTTCCAGAGTTGTGGGTGGCTGAGGACGGTTGGCCAGTTGTCGACCCATCGTGTCCCACACATGCTCAATAGGACTGAGATCCGGGGATCTGGCGGGCCATTCTAAGGTTGTGATGTCGTGGAGAGCTTCTCTGGAGATGCGTGCAGTGTGAACCCGGGCATTGTCCTGCTGAAACATCCCATTAGCAATGTTCGCCATCATAGCGACAACCACTGGATTGAGTACCCAATCAACGTACTGTCGAGCAGTCATAGTGCCCTCAACAAGCACTAATTGTGATTTCACATTAAAGCCAATAGCTCCCCAGACCATAATGCTTGGTGTTGGCCCTGTGTGCCTCTCGACAATAAGATCTGGGCGGCCCCTCTCCCCGGTACGTCGGCGCACACGATTCCGGCGATCACTGTGGGCAAGACAGAAGCACGATTCATCACTAAAGACGACCCTATGCCATTCGTCGACCCACGTCGATCTTTCTCGATACCAGGCCAGCCTTACACGTCGCTGTTATGGGGTCAATGGAACACCTTCTGCAGGGACACGGGCTCGTAAGCCAGCTGCACGCAGGCGATTACCAACTGATTGGTGTGTAACGTGGGGTGCCACAGCTGCTCAAATTTGCGCTGCTGTTGCATGGGGTTCCATCCTGGCCATCCGAATAATGCGGCGATCCTCTCTCACAGTTTTCTGTCGCGCTGGGCCTGTGCCAGGTCTACGAGGGGGGTACCTTCATTTGACCACTGCTGCCATACACGTTGTACCGCAGATGCCTGTCGGCCAACACGTGCAGCGACAGTCCTTAGCGATAATCCAGCCTCACACAATCCAATTATCCGAGCCCGCTCAAACGGTGACAATTGTTGATAACGTGCTTTTCTCTGTCGTCGAGGCATGTTTGACGGGGAACACTTCACTGCACAGACTGCAAGTCAACTACGCTACACCAGAGTCCGTATACTGGAGTTGATTCCTCCGCGACCAATCACGTGGGAAGACCTGTAGCAACAATCCAATGGGTCTGAAACTTTGATAGTTTTCATACATACATGGCATCGTTCAATATCTTGAAAATCAACACAAACGACCAGTGCCTTCATGGTGTTGCAATTTCCATTTTCTTAAGTGTAGCTTGAATGGTTTCCGTAGAAATTCATATATCGCACATTCATTGCACTTCTTCGTGTTCAAAGAGACCGCATGTATTTTCTGATGGAAATTATGGTGTGGTGTGGACATAATAATAGACCTACATGCATACATATCACAATGGTCGAAGTAAAGTCCGTGAAACTCAAAATTCTACATTAGATAGTATTGCGTTCCGTAATGATTCAGAGTTTCTTAGCTGACTATACGGTAGGGATGAGCAAAGCCGACAGCGTCCTTCAGCACTTGGCGTGGCTGGTAGTCTTCGTTGCAGATGTTCGTAGCGTCCACGATCGTGAATATTCCGTAACTCCCAGGGCTTCTCAGCCCGTGTACACAATTAGAACTTATCGTTCGTGAAACTTAGCTTATTACAGTATTTCTCTTCTTCTTTCCCGAGTTTCGGCATGGAGAAAGTGCCACACACACAATAAATGATATTTCGTGTTATAGCCAGCCATATTTTATTCAACGACAACTTACAAAGCAAAGAATTAGAAACGTATTGGGTACACATAACTCACTGAAAAGAGAAAAATATTTTGTATAAAGAACTATACATACTAATTATCCTGGAGATGAATGTTGGAAGAAAACTTAAGCTTTTTGGTACATAAACTAATATCTACTGGAATGTCCTTGAATCTAGTTTCGACTTTCAATACTTCTCTGCCAGAAAGAAAGTTAACTCAAGGAACCACTCAGTAAAGAAATGAGAAATTGTACTGGTTTATCTTTCTGTCTACTATATAGAAATTTAAAAAAACGAGTAGATGTTATGAGAATGGCATGCATACAACATTCTTAAATGTTACCATGACCACAAATGACTATCAACGTCCTGGCTCATTCTTTAATTATAATAGCTGCTTATGAAAAGAAAGATTTTTCCCACGTATAAAAAATGTATCAATTACTTAATACTAAGGTGTGTCAATTCCTCATGTCCTGAATGCTTCAAGTTCATTCGTCAACCTACTACGAATTACTAAGCGCTTTATTTAATTTTATATATAAACATTGACGAAGAAATGTACACAATAATGATTTCAGTCTAATTCTTCTAATTAGTAAGCGTTTTATTTAGTTTTATATATAAACATTGATGAAGAGATGTACACAATAATGATTTCAGTCTAATTCTTACATTTTCCAATACTACTTATGTACTAAAAACGATAATTAACACACATTACCTAGCATAAAATAAATAATGGCTCATGTTTTTTTAAAATTTAACACTAAGATCTGTATTTCTGAAATTTCTCTGAATATAAAATCTTCTCTGATAGACTTCAAGCTGGTTACGTTTATACCCCAGAGGGAGAACTCCATCCGCTTGAGTGGTGTGACATGAAACTCTACCAGCACGGAGAAAATGGAACGCCTCCAACTGACCAAGGATTTCAGTTCAAAGCAGGTGAGTAAACATTTCCGCTGGTAGAAATATAGAAAGATGTTATTTTAAATGCTGCTATTCTCACCTGAAAATGATTGTGGAAGAGGGATGTGTTCAATACGCTAGCCAGGGACCAACCCACCCGCCCCTAGAAGTACATTTGCTTTTATAACCAAAAATACTGTTTTAGACGCCATACTCCATTGCTTATAACGGTGATTGGTTCACGTATGAAAGAGGATGACGTCATTGACACCTAGGATGAGGCCGAGATTGTGTTACCAACCATTGCAGAAGAAAAAAATTATGAAGCGGCCAGGGAAGTTTGAAATGGCCTCGGCGCGAGATATATAAGGTCATTTATTAGCTTTAAGGTATTTTTGCACCTCGAGGCAAATCTCTGTCATGAGATTCGGGAGCCACACTCCCTTCGAGAGGCTCTTAAATATGGCCTCGGCGCATACTGTCCGCACGGCAAGAAAACAGAATACAGCTGTACAAGCAACAGTTGGCAGCATTGACGTTCCTCTCGGCGCTCCCTCTAAGCGCTTCTAGTGCGACAGTAAACTCGCGTGTGCCACCTAGTGGTGGCTCGTGTTACTAATCCTTGCGTGTCCCTTTCTCTAGTTGTGCCGAAAAATGATGGAAATCATTGTTATGGCGATGACGATGGTAATGATGATGATGACGATGATGATGGAAAAACAGGGACGAACGTAGACAAACTAGCTATCGTGGTTATCACTCAAGAATTGGTAAAGAATATTCTTAAACTCCAAAATAAGAACATGTATTTTGAAACACTAAAGCCAATCCTGATAGGCAGCTAAAATGTTGCCATCTGGTCGCAGAGTAATTCAAGGCAGCACTGTATTCACCAGTTGTTGTAGTCATAGTCCGTTAACCCTCATAAAACATGTGATAGTAGATAATGGTTTGAATAGCAGACTGTCCAAAGTTGGAGGGTTTGATCCCGATTCAGACTGGTGGTACCTGAAGGTGCTTAAATGTGACATGAGGTTTTGCGGTCGTGTGCTCCGAAAGATGGAACGAGCGTCTCTGCCTTTAGGTAGGTGTACGCCATGGGCGATTATGCATGCCGCGTAGAGCTGTATATCTCCTGTGCCGTATGGAGCTGGATGTGGTAATGGAACAGCCACGGAATGGTAGACGTGGCCTGGGCTCGATGATTGGCGTCCAGGCTGGATCGTCTGGATCACTGGTGTAGTGGGGGAGCGTCGTGAAGAAGCTGGCGTCTGGGTCTTCGATGTCGTCTGGTCTGGAAGGTCGTCTTGGTCCGGTGTATCGGGCACGTCAGGTTTGCCCGATGCGAAGGATGGATGGTTGCCATCAGTGGTGTCCTAAGGGGAGGAACTTTGTCTGATGACGTCGACAGGGCTGTGGTACACCGTGGCCGAAAGCGACGGAGCGCGTTCTTGTTCATCGTCCACCGTTGGATCAAGGTCCTGTAGCTGATGCATAGTCCGGCAGGGGACGCAGGGCCATCCATCCTCCTGACTACGACGTGTATGACCGCTCTACCAAGTCTAGGCAGAGGAGTAACTCTGATTTCACTCCTCTATCTACGTCGGCTGTGAGTTAGTTGGCACATGCTGCTGTCATTTGTGGTTCCGCGGGCCCCGACCATAATCAAGTGACGCCTCCTCTTGGGGCGAGCCCCTATTTATGCTGTGTCGAGGCTCTCGTATATTATTATTATTATTTTTATTATTACAGATAAGCATTAATCATGAATGGTTCAGTGTTTGGTTAACTAAGATAATGACTTGTCTCTTTTATCACATTTGATTTGCTAGTAACATTCAGACGGTTTATTGCATAGAGTGCAGACACAGACTTGAGCGGGTTGATGAAATTTTGTTGTCGAGCAGATCTCGCACTGGAAATCGTAGATCGCCATTATTGTGATGACACTTCTTTGACCGTGGAGTTCTGTGGTCTAGTTTCGGTGAGTTATTGTGCTCGTGTTGTAGAATTCGAGTTCTATTCCAGCTCGCTTCTTGTTCTTCCCATCTAGAACTCTGTCGTAGGATCTGTTAGATGATAAGAGTAGCTTCATCCGGATGTCCTCAATGAAGAAGAGTTCTTTTGTCAGTTTATAAATTAGTCTCGAAGTTGCAGAGTTGTTTACACCTAACGCCCTCTTCAATAACCTCGCTTTTATATTTTATATTCTGTTCATTTCACTGATTGTCAGTTCGTCCCACATGATGTCAGTCCTGTTGGTAACAACCGGTGTTATGACTGTTTCGAACAGTTTCATTGCGGTGGGGAAGGAAAGTGTGTACAGATCCTTTATGCTGTTGCGGCTGTTCTATTTTTTTATGTTTTGACTGAAGGACGTTGCGGTGGGTTGGAGTGTGAAGCCTACGTACTGTAAGTGTGAGGGCGCCATTTACAGATACACCCTCCTCCCCCTCTTCTGACAACCATTTGTACTGCCTTCTCTTGGTTTATCGTGAAGGTGTTTACATTCATGAAATTTCCTACGGCTAATTTGGAAGAGACAACAATCATTGTTATCGATAATGTCTATCGCCAGGTTATTCTGCTCATTAAATATGTCGCTATACAGATGACTTAATTCATTAGCTATTAGTAGATTGTCATTAATTACCTCACCTTATATGGACATTTTCATTGACACATCATGGCTGGGTTCTTTCTTTATCCTAAAAACTTATTGGCATTTTTCCACCCATTTTTCCCTGAAAGGAAAGCATACCTTTCATATACAGTATGTTTCACGAACAGTTTTTTTTTCAGAAACGAGTTTCTTTTACACCTTGTGCAACCTATTCATATGCTCCTAACTAAATTGCCTTTCATTGTACGCTTTCCTTTCAAGGCTCCTAATTTTCCTATTACCGGGCGATTTGGCCGTGAGGTTAGAGGTACGCGGTTGTGAGCGTGCATCCGGGAAATAGTGGGTTCGAATCCTACTGTCGGCAGCCCTGAAGATGGTTTCCGTGGTTTCCCATTTTCACAACAGGCAAATGCTGGGCCTGTGCCTTAATTAAGGCCACGGCCGCTTCCTTCCAACTCCTAGGCCTTTCCTACCCCATCGTCGCCATAAGACCTATCTGTGTCGGTACGACGTAAAGCCACTAACCACGGAAAACCATCTTCAGGGCTGCCGATAGTGGGATTCGAACCTACTATCTCCCGGATGCAAGCTCACAGCCACGCGCCTCTACGCGCACGGCCAACTCGCCCGGTACTCCTAGCATTTTGCTATTCCATCGTCGGCGTAAGACCTACATGTTTCGGTGCGACGTAAAGGAAAATTTTAAAAATAGGACTCTCAGTACAAGCACACGTCGTAAGCAATGAATAAAGAGGAATACCTAGTGTAAATCCTTTACATAAAATGGAATTAATGAGAAAAAAATAGGGTAGGACTAGATTTATAACCTACCGGGTGAGTTGGCCGTGGTAAGGGGCGCGCAGCTGTGAGCTTGCATCTGGGAGATATTGGGTTCGAGCCCCACTGTCGGCAACCCTGAAGATGGTTTTCCGTGGTTTCCTATTTTCACACCAGGCAAATGCTGGGGCTGTACCTTAAGTAAGGCTACGGTCACCTCCTTCTCACCCCTAGGCCTTTCATATCCTATCGTCGCCATAATGACTTTCCCTGCACTTCAGTGTCTTCAGGAAATCAGATACTGATTGTGAAATCTCCATATCCCTAGGTCCAGTTCAAGAGCCCCCTCTCGTCACAGGTCTATTTTCATCACTTGCTGAGAAATACGCTTTGCTATACCATTCAAACTCCTCCTCGTTATTTTGGTTATAGAAGCAAAGGTTTTTTCCACACACACACTTACACACATACACACACGTATAATATGTCCAGTTTTCTTCCTAATTAAGTATTCCGATACTAATTTTGACCTTGGATTGGTCTTGTTTCTTGGCCTGCGAGTTTTAAGTTCAGTAACCCTCATGCATTTGACAAGAAAATTGTCTTGCTCATGTTTGGTTTTAAAAACATGCAGCTTACTGTGTAAAGCAACAATGTCTTCTTTATTCAAATCCCCTGTCATGCACTGCTTCGTTATATAATGTTTGCAGTCTTTGCTATGAACACCACGGGCATTACTACTATTCCGAGCATACTTGTGTTTGTTTTTGTCCCAATTTTGTGGATTCAGTTTTCTCTTCCTACTCTTCTCATTTTCCTACGCATTAACTACACGCTCTAAATCAAAATCACACAATGTTCCACAGTTCCGCAAGAAATGTCGCGGTGAAATATTACTAATATCAAACTATGGGTAAACAAATGAAGTGGACACCGCGTCTTCTACTGCTCATGCGCAATGTAGCAGACAATGACTGACAGCGTTATGGAATATTAGATCAACTGTCTTACCACAGTTTGGAAAAAGTCTCCACTTTTCCACCTGATTATCTATGTGACTAAGAACCACTTGGCAGATATTCTTTTCTCATCTGATACGTATAGGCCTTCTAAACAATACCAAACGCAAAATGCAAAATAATAAAAAATTAACTTTGTGCGTTTAGGAATCCACCTCTTCGCAAAAACCTCAAACACATGCAGGTGCCAAATACGTAGTATCATAATTATAAAAATGTTAAAATGTTAAATTTTAAATTAGGTACCAAAATATGTAGTTATGTGGCATTACTTTAGACTGTGGTGCAAAAGTCAAGCTCAGTATGTTACAAGGTTTTTCCTCTATATCCTCGAAGTCAGGTTCCGTCGACGATCGGAAAATATATTCTTATACACTGAAAATAATCGCTGGGCATTGCAGGAGGTCACTGGTACATACTTAAGTAAATAGCTGCGCTGAGTGATGTGTCTTTTGTAGGTTTTCACGTCTAGTCATTGGGGATCGGGCTAACAATAAACAAACTAGGTCTAACACAGATTTTTCTCAAGAGGTGACTCAAATTCTTTCATGACTTTTTCACTTACTGGCTCGTGGACAGCATTCAATTTCTTTTTCACAACACAGATGATGTCTCACGATTCCATGAGTGATAGTCCACAAGTCTGCGACTTCTCGATGTTTTCAGGAATCCAGCTGTAACAATCAGAAGAATGAAGGAAATAAAAATATCATTACTCTATGTGTATTATTACATTTATAGATAGATACGCCCAGGTATACATATATTGTAACCGTACGTGGTTCGTAGATATTGAGGGTTCGTAGATGTGAATATGTTTCGGCTGGAATCAGCGTTGATACATGAGTCTCCACTCATGGCATGGACATTCGATGCTCCTCGATTAGGTTCTATTTCTACTTAATGCAAGGCTCTTATTGTCGTAACAAGGACTCGTTCAACTATGTAAGGCTAAAATATTTCCTAACTAAGTAAAGAAAGATATCAAGAGTGTTAGTTTCTTGGAAGGATCTTCCCAATTAAATAAAATCATAGTAACTAGAACTATATGACAATAATATTTACATCATAACATGATTGGAAAAATATGTGAAAATAAAATGAGATCAAATACTTTGTTGGCTGATATCATTAAAATTAATCACATCATTAAATTTAAATTTTAAATTCAATATCCTATCACGGTGAAATCAAACATGGAACTGGCTGAAGGCTTAGTGTCACTTATGAAAGTATTCCATTGTCATTAATTGTCCGCCCGTCATAGAAATAAAATGAAAATCTTAAACATCTCACTTATTTTTATCGCTCACTGATCCAAGATTTCATCTTTCTACACTCTATCATTCTTATCATTTTTCTCATAAATTGCCTAATTACCCATCAACTTGAGTTTCCTAATAATAACCTATCCTCAACGTAGCCATGCTTAAATAAGTGGATCATATATCATTTAAAGACATTACAACTGGATATAATAATAATTCAGTCGAATAGGAACAGCATCTCCCAGGAACTCATGTCCGCCACCTAAAAATCCACAATATCTAGCTAATACCATCATAATAAACAAAAGATCTAGAAATGATTTAACAGTATCTGGTCTCGCCGGAAGTATCCTCCTGAAAAATCGTGAATATCTAACATCTACAAAGATCCATACTACAAAGCAACTACTCAAATGAATACAACTTGCACTACGCCAGGTGATAACAACTTGCTTGAATATGATGTTCCACTACATCCATGTCAGTGTTATTTAATGTCGAAGACCTCCTATCAGTGATTATCCGTTCAAAATATTCAATATCCGCACCGCATCACGCCACAAATTAATATCTTGTTGGTCGTACATCTATCTACACTTATGACTTTCGGAAATGTTACATGAAAAACGTTAATGCCAACCTTACTGCTTGTCTATCTCTGGATTCTCTTAACTTTGCATGATGAACAGTTAAATCCATTTCTCAATCCTAGATTCATTGAAAATCTCGAAGATTACTTATTACACTTTCGTGATTGCTATTCTCAACAAATCATTTACCATAATAACTTCATTTCACCATCTAAACACTTTATGCACGACTCTATCATTTGTCATTCACCATACCTTCAAGCGCACCATGCTTACTCACCATTATCTATCCCAAAGAAATCCACAAGCATCTTATCCGAAGAACTATTATCATCACGGTACTAATCTCACGAAACACTTGCAACTGTACAATGTACGCGTGTACGAAAATTATCACGCAAGAACACCTTTAAAAATCGACATTAAAATCATAACACCTTATAATAATCGTGGTCGCCTCAACATTTACATAATTTGATTGCCCACCCGAATTAATTGTATATATATTTATCATGTATCATATGTAATTTTATTCATTATTAACGTCCATCATCATCATTTATGTAATTGTACGTAAGAACGAGATATAATTTTTAACTGTAATATATTAGAATATGTCAAGACAGGTCTTGCGCTAACAGGCTACTTGGTATCTCGCAATAGTCCAGGAAGGTTAATTTTGGAAGGTTCTTGGAAACGTACGCAACAGCAAGAGGAAGATACCTAATTTCGTTGTGTGGACGCTAAATTACCCCATATCACGTGCTCCTATCAAGAGGGCTTTTTCTGTCAAGGACAGACACTTCATCTATATATCGACAGGGTGATGACGTATATCGGCTCTCATTGGAACGAAATGTCATGTGACTAGGGAGGAAGTGGGAATATGAAGAGGATTTATATAGATCTACACGGCGTGGAGAAGATAATTCATCATTCTGATACTCATTCGTCTTCATTCTGTATTCTGAATTCTGCATCCAGCTTTCTTGAGTCTCCATTCTCAGGTAGTCCACGGGCTTTTAGAGTCACTCTGCTTTCTGAGTGCATCGCTTACGATGTGCTTATACTCAACATTTCTTATCGGCTCTGTGAGACTTACTCAGATTATTTAGAAAGACAAGTTCAAATAATATAGAAGGACTGGATGTTTTCCGTTCTCTCTATTCAATTAATTCCGATGTGGAATTTCACATTGTAAGGCTGGTACTATGTTTTTGGTACTCAGCTAAATAGGGAGTGATAGATTCCGGGTGGAATCCATTCCATGAAGCAGATGCCAAGGATGATGCTGGTGGGAGAGGGACGACAACGATCAACCACGGAAGCAGACGACGAAAAGATCAACCTACGGTGAGAATTAGTAATCCCTGTTAACGCAAGTCCGCGCGTGTAGTAATGAATTGTAATCTCAGTCAGTAATTTTTAATTTTTGTAAAAAGTCGTTTTTACGTAATTTCATCTTTTTTAAAATAAAACTTTTTTCTTTTTACGTCGTTAAATAATTGACTTTTTAGTAGGTTCCCTATGTTTTTCCACATGGTATTTAATGGTTAGTATCCCTATACCTTACGACCGAGATAGTCTCATTAAATTATGTTTAGTACTTTTTATATCTAAATTCGGTTTCAAATTACATTTAATTTTGAAGCCTGGCGTCCAGCGTGCAATTGTTTTTAATTATCTATATAGGGTGTTTGATCCGTTACAACCTCACAAAAATATCTACGCAGACCTAGTATGATTTAAAATGATGAAGAAAACATCTCTTTATATTCACGATAATTATGGAGGAATCCCGGGTAATTTACGACAAAATGCGTATTCTACAAGTTGAAGATTGCACGGGACAAATGACCTCAATATATCCACATTAAACTTAGCTGCAATTACGAATCATTGGGCGTTTGCGACGATCACATTAGGACACTCAAGCTGTTTCAATTAATGTCACCTCATGACAAAATGAAATAAAATATACTCTACTACTATGCGTTCTACAAGATAGAATAAAGAAAGATGATATCTTGGGTACTTATAATTGATGATCACGTAACACTACTCTCATTTCTCCATTTCATCGGTCTCAATCTGGCATTCACTTTAGCATCATTCCGAGCCTGTCAGGACACTAATCCTGTTACGCCCACATGTTGACTCTCATCATTACATTGCAGGAACAAACATTGTGAGCAATTAGACCAGAAACTTGTGTAGACAGAATTAGCACAATGATATAGGTGTTACATAATATTTCACTATTAGTCCAAAACACACGCCTTGTTTAAATAACAAATATATTCAGTGTTGTTATTTTATACAATATTAGATCCTCCTAATATGTTTTTCAATGTGATTTTAAATTACACAACTCCAAATAGCTCCTTCTTAATGCGTGTTAATAGCTCTTATGTCGACCTTCATCTCAGTTTTTTCAGTTTTTATAATCCAATTGTTCATTAAACAAAATCCCATTAAAAATGTTACATTAACAATATTGGTTCGCGTTTCATATTTTCTGTTAAGTTCGTTAGTTTATAATTTATTCTCCATATGTTTTTGACATTTGAGGAATAAACTCTGTGATAACGTCATCTCTTCTAATTAGGAAGTTATACAAAGGAACACTTCACCATTTACTTGTCTTCATGACGTATACAATCGATTATCTCTTCAGCGCCTTCTTGATCATTGAACTTATAACGTTATATCATGGCCTGCGCCGCATAGGTTATTGCTGGACCTAAATGTCACATGGTAGACTTGCTTTTTCCTGCCTCTGAAAATGTAAACTTTACTTACTAGCTTTTGCTTATAGATTAAATGACATTTCAAGACTGCAAGCATCCGATGACCACAGGGTTCTGAGATTATGAATCTCCGTCCTCATTTTGCATCCATCCAATTTCTTATTTAAATGAGCGAGATACTCCGGCTATCAGTCACAATTAAACATATAACAACTGGATCTGTAGCTGCTGGATGTATTTTTCCGAGTAATTTCCGTTGATCTCTTCCTTAGCATGACCTTCAATGGCTCTACAACTGACCCACATGCCATTGAACGGTTATAATATATTCAAAGTAGCATTTTTTATCTAACTTTGGCATTTTGGCTTCACGTAAATGCCTGTACATTCAGGAAATATACGGTTTATAGGGCTAGGGTGAGTAGAAATGCATTTAAAGTGGTTTTAAAGGGAGCAGTGCGCACCTCTTTATGACAAGGGGAGGACGTGACCCCGAAATTAACATCACTCCTGATCAGTTCGTACTCGTTTATTGGTTCCCGTATGGCAGTAAACTGGTTTATAGTAACAGCTGTAATTCATGGATGACTATTTTATTACAGTAGTGTTATACTTCGGAATAGCGATATGTTCTCAGTCTTTTATGCACAATATTTGGTAAGCAATAATGGCAGTAACTTGACTGGGTGAAAAAGACGCATATTTCAGTTTATTGCGTGTTTGTGGGAGTAAGTCATTTGATCTTGGATTCTAATTCCCATACTGTTAAAATGAAAAATGCCGTTTTGTGGCAATCAGCATCAAAAGACAGGCGAAATAACACGTCACAGATGTTTGCAAGGGAAAGACAGCTGGTGTTCAAACCAGTGAACCAAAGCCAATAATCAGCTCGACAATTTCAAATATAAATCTGGGCTACCATTAGAAGATCTCCACATTGTGAAATCCATATGTGAGAGATTTCGTGACCAAAACATGCTGTCCAAATGTCTTCATAGTTTGACACAAAATAACAATGAATCATTCAATGGATTCATATGTCGAAGGAGACGTATGTCGGGCTTGCCACATTGAAATTAGGTGTTATGTATGCTGTTTTGCACTTCAGCTGTGGAAACAAAGTATAAATAAAGGCCCTGAAGAGAATGAAGGTTGCATCTGGGAAGTATACTGTGACTGGAGTGTTCGAAAGAGATGATGCACCCGAACAAAAGCAGAGCAGACGGTACCTTAAGCAAAGGAGAAAAATACAAGGGGATAAAAACATTGAAAAGGATCTACCGCGTACGGGAACTCTAAGGTTCGTATTGAACTGGGACTTAAAAATCTTATTGCCAACTTTCAATTCTTGTCTTCTCAGATTTAAGATATGACTGCAACTTTCTGAATTTCAAACGAAGAAACGTCAGTATAAATGGAGTTAAGAGGTCCGTTTATGCGTGAAACGAAAGAGCATGATCGGACGAGTTTGCGGTGCGGTTAGGGCGGCGCAGTTATGAGCTTGCATCCAGGAGATAGTGGGTTTGAACCCCGTTGTCGGCAGCCCTGAAAACGATTTTCCGCGGTTTCCCAGTTTCACACCAGGCAAATGCTGGGACTGTACCTTAATTAAGACCACGGCCGCTTCTTTCCCACGCCCAGGCCTTTCCTATCCCATCGTCACCATAAGACCTATATGTGTCGGTGAAACGTAAAGCAAATTGTAAAAAAAGGAAAGAAAAAAAGTGCATGAACCAGGGTATGTTATATACCTCGATTGTTGAAATGCTAAAATAAAAAGATATAGTCGATTGTAAAATAATACACTGTAACAATTTACATACTTTTGGAAACGTAGTTCAGTTAATGTTAAGAGTTAAGTGATAATGATAATTCAGCTTCACAACATTATACGAGGGCTGTAAGTAAAGTAGTAGTGATAATGATAGAACGCAATATTTAATGAACTAACAAGTACAATTACATTACATCCCTTCAATGTAGTCACCCGCAAAGTATTACGTTTTGCCAAAAGTCGCGATGCCATTGGGGACATTTGGCAAAGCGTTCTCTGTTGATGACATCGACGGAGTGCCCTACTGCGCGGAGTATAGATACCACGTCAGGAAATCGACTGCTTCGAAGGGGTTCCATCAACTTCGCAGACAGGTCGAAGTCCTGTCGATGAGTTGATGTGGAACCCAACGGGACGCGATTTTCCTCATGACAAGACATTTCCTAAGTATATGTCATACCGTTTGATAACTGAGACCAACCTCTACCAATAATTCCCGAACAGTCCATCGATGGTCTACGGAAACCAGACCACTCACGATGCCTGTACGGTGCAAATCCGCAGCCTCATTCCGACCAGCACGAAACGCCTTGACCGTTCTATACGGCAATGCATTCTCGCCACAGGTTTTAGGTAATCTTCGATAACATTCTGATGCATTTTTGCCACGATCAATCTCTATTTTAACCCATGAACGCTGATCAACTTTATAAAACATGCTTTAGAGCGGTGAAATCGGACACTCTTCACTTCAATGCCACACAGCAACAACACTCCCAAACGGATTCCCGCCAAATGCACACTACACATCGACAACAGACACCTGACTACTCCCATATCTTATTTGCACATGCCCGATCCCCTGCGAGAGTATGGACTACGTTGCCAATACTTTATTTACATACTGGGCGAGTTGGCCGTGCGGTTAGGGGCGCACAGCTATGAGCTTGCATCCGGGAGATAGATTGTTCCAATTCCACTGTCGGGAGCCCTGAAGATGATTTTCCGTGGTTTCCCATTTTCGAACCATGCAAATGCTGGGGCTGTACCTTAATTAAGGCCACGGCCGCTTCCTTCCCATTCCTAGGCCTTTCCTGTCCCATCGTCGCCATAAGACCTATCTGTGTCGGTGCGACGTAAAGCAAATAGCAAAGAAACTTTATTTACAGCCCTCGTATACAGAAGTATCAATAAACTAGTGAAGGAATCATCGAAATCCATTAATATTTGACACTCCCAGGAGGTTTGAAAATGTATGCATTAAAACATTCCTCTTACAAGTGTGTAAACCTAAATTGAGGATTTTACATCTTTTAATCCTTTAGTAAAATAGTATCAGATCTGTGGAAAACACATCAGCTAATCTGGTTCAAAATTTGAATGTTACATATAAAGGTATATGTATACCTCACCTACTGACCCGCAAACAGCATTCAATTTATTGCATCAAAGTTTAGAATTTCAAGAATTTCCCAGCACTGCACTTCAAAATGACAGTCGTTATTTCTCCAGGAAGGGACTTAACACGTCCTTATTGTTCACTTCTGAAAGATATTTTGGCACATATGGCACCTAGAACTCAACGAAATTTATGACTTAAATCACTTATACCATATTTACTCATCGACTGTGTTAAAATTCTTATCGATATCTGTCATTCAAATTTCATTCCTATGTAACAAAATAATTTCTATTTCTGCTCACTTTGAGGTACATGTTCATTAATAGTTCAAAGAAATTAAAATCCAATACACTTCTCAACTCTGAGCCAGGTGGTTGAGTGGTCCGCGTTACTTAGGTGTGAGTTTGTATTCGGGGGATGGTGAATTCGAGCCATACCCTCGGCAGCCTTGAATACAGATTTCTATCATTTCAAGTTTTCTCACCAGAAAAATGCTGCAGCTGTACCATAATTAAGTCCACAGTTGCTTCCTTCCCAGTATCACCCTCTCCCATCCTTACGTCATCGAATACCTGCCGTGTGTTAGTGCGACGTTATACCTCCACGAAAAGAAGCACAGTGACGTATAGTCACCAGGATTTGTTTCGTAAGAACATGTTGTTACTCCTCCATCTCTGGTGGAATTACTGAAGCAGTAAGTGTTCCATACGTTCATTCCAGTAATGGCGCGGTGAGAAAGGTTCATTTTATGTGTAGAATGCAAAGCGATGTGGCAAATGAAAATAAACGTGTCTATCTATTATCGTACAAGAGGGAAACATAACACCGAATTGCCATTTCACAAGAGTTTTTTATGTGATGAGAAGATATTTGGATAAATACGAGGGCATTTTGTTAAATGTTTCATTAGGAGGAAGTGGAATTAAAATCCATACAGCATCCGGGAGATAGTAGGTTCGAATCCCACTATCGGCAGCCCTGAAGATGGTTTTCCGTGGTTTCCTATTTTCACACCAGGCAAATGCTGGGGCTGTACCTTAATTAAGGCCACGGCCGCTTCCTTCCAACTCCTAGGCCTTTCCTATCCCATCGTCGCCATAAGACCTATCTGTGTCGGTGCGACGTAAAGCCCCTAGCAAAAAAAAATCCATACAACTGAAATATTTTTCTGATCGTTCGTTTCCAAATACTTCAGATTCATTGGGTATTAATTATGACAAAGTGAATCTTATCGTGAATTAATTTAATCAAAATGTATCTTAGACTTGCTATCCATTTCAATGTAAGAGCCTTACACGTTTTCTTCATTTCAGGACCAACTGTATACACGGTTCAAGTGAACGTGGAACACCAGGCAGTCCACTACGTTGGATGGAACTGGGAAGCTCGCATGGTAGAGCGCTTCGTCAAGTATGAAGTTAATGGGATACCAGGCCGAGGTGTCTCAGAATTTCACTATCATAGGAGTGAAGGAAGGCCAGAGGATTATTCCAAAACTGATCCACAGTGGTTTCAAGCAATTAAGTACAAATGAGGACAACTAGCTCTCTACTGAAAATACCCCAATGTTAATTAATTATATAATGCCTAAGATCAAGTATCGTTTTATGTTTACTATCCTTTCCTATACGAGAAAAAGGTGTCAGGCCATTCCAGCTCAGCGTTTGTGGGTTAGGGAGCCATGTCTGCCCAGGGCTGACCACCACTACTCTCTGTTGTGCGCTTGGTTGCTGACCTTGCCTTTTAGCCGACATTACAAACCACGCCAGTGAGTGAAATGTTTTTCTACAAGGTAGAAATCTGTTGACTGGATCTATGTGGGATAGAATACTTGCTTTTAAGATGGACCTTTCATTTTCTAAAAACAAATACAGGGGCAGATTTTGAAGAATTCCCGTATTTGAAATCATGCGACATGTCTGATTGTAACACTGATCGTTACTGTGAATCCCTTAAATATTTCGATAATGGTTTACAAATATCAAAAAAATGTTGCCTAAATGAAACGTTTTTATGACGGCCTTTTCAGTAAATTTTGAGCAGGCTCCAGTTAGATTTCAAAGAAAACTCATAAGGCCTCAGTGTAACACAATTGTGAAAGATATTTATTTAAATATTCGAGAGATCAAGAGATTCCGCGTATCCACGCGTTGGCATGCAAAATAGTTATTATGCTTGGCTATATATGCTTTTGGAAGCAGGGTTACACATTCATTCTGATGAGGTAATCACTAAGTTGGTGAAATTAAGGAAATATCTGTGTTGTCAAAAATGGAAAAAATGGAGAACTGAATTTTTGTATTATTTTAAAGGTTGGTTTATATCATTCTTAAATTCTTTCTATATCCTCCACCTCTTTTGCACACATTCGTTATTTCTCTCCTTCCTGGCTGGCTCTCAGCCCTGAGAGCCTGCGGCTGCTCACTTGCCGTACATTAACCCATTCAAACATGTCTGCTGGGAATTTAGATGCGTTCCGCACTTTATTCGCAGGATTTTAAAGGAATTGGTCACAGGGTGGGTAGCGTATTAAAAATTCAGTAACAGCGACAATTCCATGATAATTTTGAATGGTTTGGAACGGTAAAAATATTTGGTACTTATAGTACATCACGAAATATGAATCATTAACATGGGCAAAATATTTTCATGAACATTATGCGGAGTGTTGTGTGTTTTCGGATATGAAACAGGTTCAGAAAACAACTGCATAGAAATATTTGAAATGAGGCTCAAAATCAATATTGCCCAATGAGTTAGGCAGGTCATAAGCATGGAAATGACGAAAGAACAAAGCGAGAAATGTACAGCTTGGAGAACGTTGACAAGAAGGAGACATAGACCTATGTTGATGGGAAAATATTTTGAGACATCCAGGACTTGTTGATACGGTTAATGGGATGATGAAAGGCAAGGCTTGTATATGATAATGCAATTCTGTTAAATATACGTCTACACCTTAATCCCATTTCATGATACGCGGTCTGGGACGAGGTGAGATGAAATTAAATGGCATGATTTTACGGCCGTATGCCCATTACTGACGCCAACCCACTGATCTCGATACATGGGTGGCTGGTAGCTTGGGTAGCAGTAAGCCGAATAGAAGATGACTGGCGTAGGAAGATGGCAGCGAGCGCACGGTGCAGTAGACGACGAGGAGCGCGCTTGCTTTGTTTATGCTAAGTTAAGTGACGCCAGAACTCTTGATTCTAGTTCCACGGGTGTTCTGTGCTGTGTTATTCCAAAGGAAATAGTAGTGTATTTTACGAATTTATGTTCGTTGTCTTGTAGTATGTTTGTAAATTACAAAATTCAATTTCAATGTGTATGTGTTTATGTGAAATCTGAATGAAGAAACATCCTACGGGGTGTTCAGCTTATGGATGTACAAACAGAACCGATCAGCAGAAGGAGAAATAATTTCATCGGTGAGTTTTATACTGTATATAATAATCTCCTTAGGGTAGTGTTTTGAGTTTTAGGTTTATTGTATCTTATTTCGCACATTCTGGGAGCAAAATGGCAATTAATTTTTGTAGGTTTCCTTTCTCGAGACCCAAACTTCTAAGATCATGGATTAGGAGTATCAGGTGGGAGAATTGGGCGGCTTCTAAAACAGCTGTTCTCTGCTCGGATCACTTTGAGGAGGACTGTTTTGATAGAACTGGACAAACTACGCCTTAGAAGTGATGCACAGCCAACTGTTTTCAATTTTCGTGAACACTTACTGCAAGTCATGATTTTCTTACATTTTTATTCATTTTTCATCATTAATCTGACTGTTTTAATTAAATAATTGACGTGATCTTATACAAATCTTAGAAAATGAAGTCTGGAGGAGTTCTAGACCTTATTTACATCAGTAATAATTGTAGGTTTCAGACACTGGAGTGGTGGGATAAGGGAAAGTGTGGTGGGTGTTTTAGGCTATTCCATTATACTACTGTATTTGTGGTATTTGGGTCTCTTTTAAGGGGTGTTACATATGATGACCATCAATATTGCTTTGCTAGCTGAATTTAATTAAAGAGGTCTGTAATAGTTATTATTTTATTATACACTCATTTTTATTGCTATCCCGGTGATTTACTGACCTCGGAAATGACGTGTCAGTGATCACAATGTCCTTATGTTTTGAGTGAACATGTCTCTATATTTTTAATTATTCCAATGTGCCATTAATTGCAATTTAAAATGTGAAGGATTGTTATTCTGCCCGTCAGAAGCCTATCTGGCGAAAATATTTTCTTAGAGTAACGGTAACAGCACCTTATCAGTTTTATATTTTACTGAATGCAGCATTAAGTTCGTAAGGACAGCTGAATTGTCCATTGAATCATTATTATCATTGCTTACTCATAAGGAGAGCTCTAGGGTGGGTACGCCAACATGGCGGACCGCGAGCTCAACTTGGCGTAATTTCTCTTGCAGCGGAGAGCTGCCATCAGTGATCCATGTATAGAGATCAGTGCGCCAACCTCATGAAAACGAAATTAGGTAAGGACTTGGAAGGAATAGGCTGTGGCCTATAATTAGGAACTGCCCTACGATTTGCTCGGAATTGAAAGTGGGAAACCACAGAAAACCATTCTGAGGACAGCAGACCGTGGGTCTCGAACCAACTCGACTCCTGAACGCAGAGCATGGCCCCATAGCTTTAAAGCGCAGCCGATCTGCTCGGTAAATGAAATATGCTCAACACGGGTCACAATTTATAAATAAAGCATAGCACCATGAGTGAGTAAGCTTTGTATCCCGTTTTGAATTCCAAGATGTAGACGATTTTAGCAGATGACGACTTGCTTTAATTATATTGTGATAATATTATGTGAAGGATGGTTATTCTACCCATCAGAAGCCTATCTGGCGAATGTATTTTCTTAGAGTAATGGTAACATCACCTTATCAGTTTTATATTTTACTGAATGCAGCATTAAATTCGTAAGTACAGCTGAATTGTCCATTGAATCATCTAATGTGCATTAAGGGCTATCACCCAGGTTTCAGATTCCCTATCAGTTGTTTCACCTAGTCATTCCTTAAATTATTTAAAATAACTTGTTAATTTATCGAACATCTCCCTTAGTAAACTATTACAATCCCTTATTCCTCTCCTTATAAACGAATATTTGCCCCAATTTGTTCTTTTGAATTTTAGCCTTATCTTCATATCATAGTTTTTCCATAACGTACTTTGCTGCATTACACTAGTACATGACGAGTTACGAAACTGTTCCAATATTCGTCGCCTTTAAACGTATACATTAAACGGGCTTTGTACATGTATTACGTTACTGGAATGTGTATTTTGATGAGCTGCATACAACAGTGGTTTTAGGTCACTTTCAGAAAACAGCGAACATAACGAGTTTTGCAACTGGTTAACTGAAAATATCGTAATCAATAAGAGATATTCCGCGAATTTGTGTTGCAGGGATATGTAGGAAATTTGAAAAAGTGAGACGATGTTCCTCCTTCAATAAAAATATAACTGTGTTGTTTCTTGTGGTAGGGCATTCATTTATCAAACAGAATTTTTGTACGAATTCAGACTGACATTAATAAATATGAGTTACAACACTTCTTACTGACCTCGATCACGTTTAAATCGTTGTATCCCATGCACGTGCGATTCCACTGACAGAGAGCGGCCCTGTAATGGACTGGAAACAGTCAGCATCTCAGACACTAAAGGAAAGTGGTGACACTTCAACCCTGCAAGAAGTTCATAATAACACGAACAACATGAGGAAATTGTACACTACGAGGTGAAGTGAAGAACAAGAGCTACAGTGGTGAAGCGAAAAGCATTCTGAAACGTTCTAAAATGTTATGCGCTATCGTACCAGTAGACTACCAGTGAGGGAAGGGATTTCCCTTAAGAAAGAAGCATCTTCAGCCAGGAACTTGCAAAGCATACGAATGATTGTTTTATTGTTGTTCTGGCCACTGCAACCACCGGCGACCAGCTTGATAGAACGGTAGTTTCCTAAGTCTGTAGACTTTAAGCTACGGTAAAGTGCAGTTGTCATTTGGTTAACTGTGAAGAACTTATAGATGTTGATTCCCATAGAGGGAATCTGAATTATTTACCCCGAATGAGTAAATTTATAATACCAATATAATGGTCCGTTAATGTCCAATGAGTTAGCTGGAAAATTTATAATGTCCAATAACGGACCATTATATTGGTATTGTGAAGAACTTGTCAGGAATTTCTCGAAACAGAACAGATTTAGCGGTGTGGTCGTAAGATAAGAGAATAGGCTTTAAATACTAGTGGATATTATGCCACTTTTAATTTATTGACTCACAAACATGGCATTTTTCTTAACTGCGGGTAATAAAATCATTTTGCCATAGAATGCATGCAGCATTACAAATACTGTTGCAAAACATGTTATGTCCAAACGTCTTTTGTAAATAACACGAGTTTCGAAAGTGATGTTTTCTGAGATTTCGTAGTTTGATGAAAATAATATTTTACCACTTTATTAAAAAAGAATGAATCATATACCTATATTTCCCAACAAATGACAATTTTGTTGGTGTTCCTCGAAGTCTATTACAGTTTTGCAACTGGTTTATTCATATACTATATTATGCCTGAATAACGGTTTTATTCTGTTTATTTTCAGTACTTACTTCTTACTTCCTCTTCATGGATTAGGCTAATAGCCTGTTCCGACCTCAGATTTCATTCCATCTCTTCATAGGACGACCAATATCACTTCATCCGTAGGATGGTATTCCAGGGCAAGTTCTGGGATTTTGCTGTTATCCATCCTCGAAACGTGGTTTTTCCAATTTAACCTGTTTTGGAATATTCTTTCGTTCACTGAGAATATATTTAATTGTTGTCTCATCTCTTCATTTCGTATTTTATCTTTTACGGAGTATCTTTTCACTGATCTTAGGAATCTCATTTCAGATTATTGTATTTTGTTCCTATAGCTTGTTTTATCCACCCATGTCTCACTTCCATATAACAAAGTTGGTACAGCCATAGTCTTATAGAATTTACGTTGAGTGTCTTCTCTTACTTTTCCCTTCAGTGTTCTGCGAATTGTCTCATACATATGTTGAAATAGATGAAGCTTCTTCTTCACCTCGTCATCATCATTAAAATACATTTCACAACCAAGGTGCTTCAAATTTGAGTCTTGTTCTACTGGTTAATTGTCAATTACTATTGTCGCTCTGATAGGATACTTCCCTTACCATGATATAACTTTGGTTTTCGTTCTGGATAGCCGAAGATTATAACTTTTACAAATGGTGTTTAACGGATATTGACTTCTGGAGTTTATCTCCATCATCCTGTAGGATAAATTGAGCATGTGCAAATAGCATAGTATTTATGTATGTGACTGTATTGAATTTTATTCCAGAGTGCACAGTTCGTTTCCAGTTTCTGATTACTTCATCTATATATTTATACTGAATAGTGTTAGAGAGAGGCTGCATCCCTGACACCGTTTGTTTGAAACCTAAATCTAACACAATTCTCGTCCTTTTGTACAGACTTTGGATAACTTGAATAAGATGTTTAGGATATCCAATTTTTTACCATTATAATCCATAACTGTTCTCTATTTACCCTATCAAAAGCTTTTTCATAGTCGACAAAACCGACATAAGTATTCCAAGTAAATTATCTTCTCCAGTATCTGTTTAAGGCTAAATATATTATATCTACAGGATCTTCGTTTTCTAAATCCACATGTTCTTCCAGTAAGAGATTGTGTGCGATAGTCTTAAGCCTATTGCTTATTATTTTAGCTTATATTTTATAGTCGACATTTAACAAACGTGTTCCTCGATAGTTACTGCAAGAACTTCTATTTCCTTTCTTGAAAAGTGATATTATTTTAGCCTTCCTCCATTCTTCGGGTATATTTCTTCTTTTCCAACAAAGATTAATTAAACATAACAATCTAAATGTAAGAATGATCCTACCAAATTTGAACAACTCGTTATTTATATTGTCTAACCCTGGTGTTTTTCTATTTTTGAAGGATTTCAGAAGAGTATTAAGTTCTTCTATATCTATTAGGTCAATTCCTTCAACATCGTCATCTATATCTTGATCTTCCTGACTCTCTCCATACTCTCCGTTATGTCACAATTATTTGTGGTGTTGTATCTTTGATTCTTCTTCGATTACATTTATATTGGCAGTTTCTCTTTCATTACTGTTGAGGTGCTTCGTTATCTTCGTTAACACCATCTCTTGCCTTCCATAGATATCATCTTCTATTGAGTTTATTAACCTACCCCATGATTCTTGCTTGAGTTTCCTCGTTAGTGATTTGACCTTGTTCCTGCTGCTTTTTACAGGCTTTCTCATTAATATACATACAGCAGACGTATCGTTCTCCGAAAACCGTAAAAGTAGTTAATGGGACGTCAAGCAAATAACCTTATTAGACGTATCGTGACATAACCCCACATGTTTTGTTCTACCATCCGCATGTAAAATTATCAATCTGCATGAATTAGGGTGTACGTCATTTCAAACTGTTGGTTATGATGTAGTGTGGAAACGATGCAAGCAAGTTGCTTTACGTCGCACCGACACAGATAGGTCTTACGGCGACGATGGGACAGGAACGAAGGGACTAGGAGTGGGAAGGAAGCGGCCGTGGCCTTAATTAAGGTACAGCCCCAACATTTGCCAGGTTTGAAAATGGGAAACTACGGAAAACCATCTTCAGGGCTGTCGACAGTGGTGTTCGAACCCACTATCTCCTGAATACTGGACACTGGCCGCACTTAAGCGACTGCAGCTATCGAGCTCGGTTGGAAACGATGAAACTATCCTTATGTCGAGTGTATGTGCTCTTTGAACGGTTGTGTAGCAATGCACGCTGGGAAGTGCGCGACCTATAAATTATAGTGTTACAAACTTTTTAGGCTGAAAGAAACACTGGTTGTGATTAGCTACCAGCCCAGGCCCGGGTTCGATTCCCGGCTCTGCCACGAAATTTGAAAAGTGGTACGAGGGCTGGAACGGGATACACTCAATCTCGTGAGGTCAGCTGAGTAGAGGAGAGTTCGATTCCCTCCTCATCCATCCTCGAAGTGGTTTTCCGTGGTTTCCCACTTCTCCTCCAGGCATATGCCGGGATGGTACCTAACTTAAGGCCACGGCAGCTTCCTTCCCTCTCCCTTGTCTATCCCTTCCAATCTTCCCATCCCCCGCGAGGCCCGTGTTCAGCATAGCAGGTGAGGCCGCCTGGGCGAGGTACTGGTCATCCTCCCCAGTTGTATCCCGCGACCCAATATCTCATACTCCAGGACACTGCCCTTGAGGCGGTAGAGGTAGGATCCCTCGCTCATCGACGGAATGTGCCAGCGGCTCTTCGAATCCTGCATCGTTCAAATATTTTTGGATGGGTATGATGTCAGAATACCTAAACACAGGTCCACGTTTGCCTGTGAAAGTTTGGTGTGGAATCTTGGGGGATCGCCTGATTGGATCTTATTTCTTTGAGTGCCATTGGATTGGCCCACTCTACCTGCACTTTCTGCGTCAGGATCTTCCACTGCTGCTGGAGGATGTGCCTGTGCACGATCGTTTGACGGTGTGGTTGCAACAGAATGGAGATCCATCATTTCGACTTTGCCCGTTCGTAACCATCTGAACGAGGAACTGCCAGGGAAATTGATAGGACGAGGAGGCCCTGTTTCTTGGCCCGCCAGATCACCGGATTTAACGCCGTTCAACTTCTTCTTGTGGGGACATTTGGAGAATATCGTTGATACTCAAGCGCCGGAAAACTCCGACAAGCTCCGACAGAAACACAGAAACCCCGACAATGCCTAACCACATCCGCTACGCTACGCTGTTAGAAAACGGCTGGTAGTACTACGAGAGCAAAGTACATACGCCATCCGGTTCGGTGTTTAAGATATTAATTACTGCACTGTTGCCTAGTTTTATACATTGATTCCCCTCTTCGTCACACCCGGTCACGAGGCATTACACATTAACATAGTTACATGGTAACAGGGAGTTGCTACATGATTTCACGGCGTCATGTTTTTCGAACGGATGATAAAATACTTCGTTAGGGTTCAGAATCGTGTGCCAAATGTGCTCACTAAACATTAGTACCATACAGTACGCCTGCAGGGGAATAGCACCCCTATAACCATGTGCACGTCAGTTGGGCTGCAGCAAACGATATTGGAAGGGGCTGCTGAATCAGACTGTATATATGTTCCGTTCGAATTTCGCGGCTTTACTAGCCGAAAAAGCACCCAGATATCCTCATAGACGGCAGAATTTGTTCCTTCACCTCTACTGGTGAGGGAATTCCCTCAGTATCTTGCAATACTTTTTTCCTGGTAGTGAGTGTTGGGAAACGCACACTTTGCGTGACGCAGTTTTTTCGTGCGCATACATATTACACATTTTTCCGGTGAAATGGCGTCGCAAAAACAAGTTAGCGATACCGATATAGTGACAATATTGGCTAATACAGACGAAGTGTCGGATTTTAGTGTATGTGATTCTGAAGTCAGAAATTCTTTCTCCAGCTCATCTGCGAGCGACAACCACACAAGTGACAATGAGAGTGATAGAATAGATCTGACTTAAGTAATGACAGTCCCGAAACTAGGATTATTAATTCCGTTCGCAATAGTGATGAAGGGCCAATGTGACCGTCGAACTTTGATACTTAAACACACTCTATAGATTATTTATTTATTTATTTGTGCCGTTTGTCGGATCATATTTTGCGACTATTCTTTGACTAGTTTTACCACTTTCGACGAACAAAAGACACAACATGAAAACAAAACGTCATTAAAACATCTTTCTGGTATATATATATTTCATAATAGTGGACTAATAGGTACCGAATGGAGTAGGCATGTTCTGCATTCGAGAAACACGCGAGTTTGATCCCCGCCGTCCGTTTTCCGGAGATGATTTTCCGTGATTTCCCATTTTTTCTCCCAAACAAATGCCGGGACAGCTCCTTTTCGTAGGCCAGTGCCCTTTTTTCACTCCCATACCCAATTTAATTCATCATCATTCATTTCATCTTCATTAGCGCCTCGACTGAGGTTGACGTTGGGAAGGGCATCCGGCAGTATGAACGCGAAATATAAATTCATCACACCTCATCCCTGACCCCGTTTCAGGAAATGGAACTAACGGTAGACATTCATAGAAAGAACATGTACATAAAATTGACCATTATCAGCTCAAATCATGGAGAGTCTCTTGTGCCATTCTTCCATTGAAAAAATGATGAGACTATATTTATTTTGTCTTTAGACAATTTCAAATTTGGATTTCCACTCTTAAGCAAGGTATGTAGTAAAATTATATATATTTTCATCCTTTAAATTAATTTTTTAAATTTCCCATGCATTTTTATTTTTCAATTTTTTCGTCGCCTGTGGCCATGAATTACCGCCGCCCGCGAAGGGTTAAGGAAGTCCTAAACCGCTTTCGTAAGGCTGGGTTACTTCGTTGAGAGTAAAATTTTCTAAAGTAGATTTCGCTAATTCTTCTATGTCCTTCTTAGTGCTATTGTGTTGCCCGATGGAGTTTCTATCGACCATTCTAGAACACAGGCAATTCGTGACTTTAAGTCCCTAAAGATGTTAAAGGAATTGCTAGATTCATTGGCATGGTGAATTTCTTCATGAAGTTTATTCCCAACTTCGCTAATAGGGTGGCGCCCCTAAACCTACTTAGTAGGAAAGGTGTCAAGTTCGAATGGGGGCCATCGCAGCAAGCTGCATTCGAAGACCTTAAGTTAGCTCCCTGTAACGCCCCAGTCTAAGCTATGCCAGATTTTTCTAAGAAGTTCATCGTTCAAACAGACGCCTTATCATCTGCGGTTGGGGCTGTCCTCACCAAGGAACTGAACAAGGAAAGCGTCCAATTGCTTATGCGTCTAGGATCTTGTTGGCTCAAACAAGCAGCCGTGTATACCATTTATGAGCTAGAAGGACTTGCATTCCTGTTCGCCTTGGAGAAATTCCGCCTGCATCTGGAGCATGTTAAGTTTGAGTTAGAAACCGACAACAGGCTATAAGATGGGTTTTGGCTAGGCCCCATCGTACAGGACGTATCGCCCGTTGGGCTCCGTATTTCGGCTTTTCAGTTTGATGTGCTACACTTTCGGTGATAAGAGATGTGGTCGCAGATAGGTTAAGCTGCATATTTTCTGGTGACGTTGATTCCATTGAGCAGGAGGAAGGTTCTTCTCCTATTTCCATACCTTCTTGTGTTGGTGCTATTTTGACTGACGCCCCTATGTTACTCCGTGACATCGAAAAATATCAACGGGAAGATCCAGCGCTGGCTCGTATTATGGAAACCCTTTCTGCTGGGGAACATGTTGTCCAGTATGTTCTCAGGAATGGGGTTCTGTGTTGCCCCTAGAGGCATGATCAAAAGATGAAAATTGTAGTTCCAGCTGTTCTTGTGCATGATCTTCAAGTATTATCATTAGACTCCATTTGGGGGGGGGGCATTTTGGCATCTTCAAGACTAGAGAAAAAATTAGAGAAATGTTCATCTGGAAGTGTATGGACGGCGAAATCAGGGAAATGGTTAATGCTTGTAAATCTTGCTTGCTTAGAAAGTCCACCTTGTCCACTAAGCTAGGGTTATTGTCATCTCACCAAGCATCCCGCCCTATGGAACGCTTATGCATAGATTACGTCGGACCCTTCCCTCAATCTAAGGGAAAGGAAACAAATTCATTCTTTTGTGAGTAGACGGTTTCACTAGATTTTCATGACTAATTACGACTACGCTGGCCACCACTCAGTCTTCAATTTCTTGCCGTAATACTATTTTCGCATCTTTTGGTCCTTGTCAATATTGTGCCCTTGTGACCAGATCGCATTATGGGTGCAATATATAGACTCCAATAATGTCAAGGCATTCACCGTTAATTTATTCCGCGAATTTTGTTCATCCACGAGTTTGATATCACCTGCACAGCATGTGTAAGTAACTTGTTCCTTTCTCTTGATTTGTTGTGCGAAAGTGGTGATGAACCCTTCCATTGTCTCGTCTTGCACTGCCTTATTGCTCGTAAGTTCAGGTCAGTCAGGGCGATATTGGGTAATATTGCGCGGCTGTTGCAGTTAGTGTTCGCAGAGCTCTGGTTTATTGTGCTCGTAGCTACCTGAATATTTATGGCATTTTCTCCATTTCACACGATCACTGTATGATTTTGGTCATTTGGCGGTTCAAAGAAAGATAAATAATAATCAATATTAAAACTGCTGCAAAAGGAAGTGCCTTTTTCTTGATTAATGCTTTGATTAATTATTTCATGTATTACAATTATGTCGCGTGCCGTGATTCTCCCTCATCAACAAAGGAAAGCGGAGTTGATGTACGAGTTATCTATTCGTGGTGTTAAAGCAGCTAGCACTGTTGCCAGGTGTGCTGCACTTCTATCTGCTAGGGCTCAGGTGCCCATAAACCTCTCTTTTCTCCAGCCGTGCAACTTTGGTGAGTCTTGGAATATTATTGATGATTCGTGCTGATGATGCTTGTTGTTTAAAGAGGCCTAACATCTATGGTCATCGGCCCTGAATATTATTACAGAAATTGAAATTATCAGAGAGGAGTTCATCGGGCAAACTCCCACCAAGGCTCAAATATACCGACTTAAGGCTAGGGTGTATCACTACCTACGACGTATCCAAGAAGTGTTATCTATGAATCATGAACCTGAATTCATTTCGGAGTGCACAAAGCTTTTGTCCATTGCCTCTAGTATCTCTGTTGAACTAGACTTAATGATGGCGAGTAGAGATATGGAAAAACATATCAATTATTGTAAAAGGAAGCTGCTATAATCCTACCTCTGAAGTTTCCTCTAATCATGTTGTTTCTCCCCAAATACCAAGGTTCTTGTTGTGCTACCTCTCCTATTTTAGAAAGCCTGTTATCCCTGTTGAATATTACGCCTTCTCATAAGGGAGAGTATCCATGTGGTCAAGAATTTTTCAGTGAACTCGATTGAGAAGAGTATAAGATACTTGAGATTCTTATTAGAGTTAACCGAGTCTGGTAGCGTATATTCTGTGGATTATTTGGGTATACTTCGAGCTCTTTTCTCCCATTGTGAGGGAATTTGGAAAGAGAGATTTCGGAAGCCATTTCGAGGAATCTAAAAATAAATGAATTGGATGAACTTGTACTGTCAAAATTTATTCCTTTCCTAGCTCTCCAAAATCACATCCCACAACATTGCTTTCGGACCTAGCTCCTACATGAGAACATATTAAGCTATATCTTGAACCTTAGATTTTATTGCAAAGCGTTTAGAATTTCGGTGCCTGAAGGAGGAGTGGTAGTCAGAATCGTAAAAGGTATATAACCCTCGTACAAGTCTTGTCGTTGACGAGGTGTCTAGCTAATTTCGCGGAGCTCGAAGCTGGTTGCTCTTTTGCTGAAGATGTAAAACATGGTGACGCGTCCAGACCAATCCACCATCTTCCCCCTACCAGTCCTGTGTGTCCCGTTCCCTTTAGTCATCTAAAAGATGAACATTAATAAATGTTTCAATTGTGGGTCAGGAGTGCATCTTAGAAATGCTTGCCCTTCTATAAAATGTAATACTAATGTTTGTGTCTATATTGATACAGATTGGTATGATAAAATGAAGTCCCCTTGTAAACTACCTGATTTGCAGCAGGTTGAAATTGCATGTGTTACTGCTAGTAAGGAGAAAATGAAAATTCTTGGATCTATAAAGGTGAAAATGAGAATTGTAATTTTACCTGGAAGGTTGAATGTTAGGTAACTCCTAATATTTCTTGTAACATGATTTTGAGCATTGACATCTTATCACGAGTCAAATTACTTTTGGATATACAAGGTCGAAATTATTTCTTTATATTTTTCCACAATTGTAAACATAATTTGGCTGATGTTCCTTTGAAAATTTCTAACGTTTCTTATTTTGGTAACTTTAACCCAGTAGAGTCTAGTGATATTGACAATTTAGACCTTGTTCATCTGAGAAATGCAGAATCTGAACAAGAGCGTGATTTGTGCAAACAATTTCCAGATGTGTTTACCAGAAAATTGGGCCTAACCAATGTCTTAGAATATCACATTGAATTGTCTGATAACCAGCCTGTTCGATGTTCTCATTACCGCCTTTGTCCTACCCGCATGCTTGAGCTCAAGAAGATTATTGATCAAATAATGAAATATGGAGTTGTCAGGCACTCAACTTCCCCATATGCCTCACCTATGTTCCTTGTACCTAAACCTTCTGGCGGATTAATGCAGTAATCGATTACAGTGCTCTCAACCGTAAGATTGTACCGCAATCCTATCCTTTGCCTGATCTGCACACTTGTTTTGGGTGGATCTCTGGCGCGATGTTCTTCACGGTACTGGACCTTAACCAGGCTTAATACCAGGTGCCTCTGTCTAAGGAATCTGTACCTTTAAACGCCTTCATCACAGACTGGAAGCTGTATGAATTTTTAAGGTTGCCTTTTTGCCTATCTTGTAGTGCGGTCATCCTAACTCGGTTGCTGAATTCAATTCCTTCAAACATTAAATTTAAATTTGTTTTCAACTGTTTGGATGATTTCGTAATTTTCTCTAACACCTTTGAAGAACATATTGGTCATGTTTGTGAAGTTCTGGAGCTTTTAAGGAGTGCTGGTCTCATTGTAAAATTTGTCAAAGGTTGCGTTTGCTAAGCCTAAGATGTCCTTTCTTGGACATGTTGTTTCGTCTGATGGAGTGTCTATCGACTATTCTAGAACCCAGGCCATCAGGGATTTTAAACCACCTAGGGATGTAAATGTTGTTTCCCGTTTCGTATGAATGGTGAACTTCTTCAGAAAATCCATTCCTAATTTCGCAGAGGTCGCTGCTCCTCTTCATTATCTCAGACGCAAGGACGTTAAATTCACCTGGGGTCGCCCTCAAAAGGAAGCATTTGATACACTAAAACTTGCCCTCATGAATGCCCCTGTTTTAGCATCCCTGATTTCAATAGGCGTTTCATTATCCAAACTGAAGCCTATTGCTGGAGTTCTTCTCCAAGAGAATGATGAAGGGCGTAGGCCTCTTGCCTACTTATCCAGGGTTTTAACCAGTTTAGAAGGCAAATATTCAGTTTATAAATTGGAGCGTTAACTGTGTTGTTCGCTCTTGACAATTTCGGCCATCCATCGAGCATGTGAGTTTTGATTTTGAAACTGATTAGCAAGCCCTGTCATGGGTGTTGAATCGTCTTAAGAGAACAGGAAGGATCAGTAGGTGGGCTCTTCCAATATCTTCTTTAGTTTCAATATAAAACGTATTAGGGGTTCTGAAAACGTCATTGCTGACAGCTTAATTCGTATGTTTGAAGGTAATAAAGATGCTGAAGGAAAATCTGAAGTTGAGAATCTCGAAGCGGTTGGTATTGTTGGTGCCGCTGCCATTCTTTCCGATCTTCCCTTATTGTATCATGAACTTAGTGATCATCAAAAATTAGATCCAGAACTGAGAAAAATTATAGATAAAATTAATTCTAGCATTTCGGTCAAGTCTTAATTTTTATCCAAAGGGGTCCTCTGACGGAAACCCCTTAATCACTGCAATCCCAAAATTGTTGCCCCTAAGGTTCTTGTACATATGATATTGAAGTCTATCACTCTTCTCCCCTGGATGCTAATTTTTTGTTTTCAAAACCAGACTGAGGATTAAGTAATTTTTCCTCTGGAAGCAAATGGACCAAGACATCAGAGACAGGGTAAAAATTGTAATTCCTGTGCTATTAGCAAACCTTGCAGGAATTATAGGGTTGGTTTGCTGTCATCTTCGCTAGCATCTCGTCCAATGGAATGGTTATTTATTGACTACGTGGGTCCTCTACCTGCACCTTCATTTGGAAACACTCATATTTTTGTAGCTATTGATGCATTCTCTAGCTTCTGTTGGATTTTTCTTACTAGATCTACCAATTCTCGAGTCATTATCAACTGTCTAAATTCTATTTTGCATCTTTTGGTCCACCCAAGTTCCTATTCTCTGACAATGCCAGTGCATTCACTAGCCTTTTGTTCAAGAAGAATCTGTTTGAATTGTGCATCTCAGACCCCACCACTACGCCCTATTATCCCAATCAATCCTATGCTGAGAGAATGAACAGAAATCTGAAGTGCGGTTTGATTGTGTATCATCATGACAATCGGACCAAGTGGAACTCTTACTTACACCGGTTGGCTTATGCCTTCAATTCTGCGTCTCATGAATCTCACGGTAAAACTCCCATGTCCCTCATGTTTTGCTACACTCCATATTCTCCGATGTCCAATGTACTTCACATTGGAGATCTACCTGATTTATCTAGGAATAATGACGTTCAGAAACTTGGGATGAAGCTAAGAAGAATTTAGCTGTATCATATGAGAAAGTAATTAAGAGATACAATAAAGGAAGAAAACCCATTAAGTTGAAGGTTGGTGATCACGTCTTCATGAACTGTTACCCCGTCACTAAGGCGATCAATAAGTTTTCAGCCAAGCTTGCCCCTAGATATCAAGTCCCTTGTACTGTTTTACAAATCTTGTCTCCAGTGTCCATGTTGGTGAGAGATCACATCGCCAAGAGTATTAGACGTGTTCATCTGTCCCAGATTAAACCTGGTTAATGTCTGGTATATCACTACTCTCCTTTCGGTGGATGTGCCTTGGTAAAGGTCTTGAGTATTCGTTCGGACCTGTATATCTGGACTACTGTATCAGTAAGTGAATTAATTTTGTTTCCATTATGTCATTTATTTTCATTACTCTGGTGATGTGGGAAGTTCATTTGGTAAACTTTACTGTGATTAATTGTCTAAGGTCTGGGACATCGTATAACGTTTTCTGTCTAGGTGTAACTGTTTTGGTTCTCAGGCTTATTATTGTTGGAATTTTCTGACGTGGTGCTTCAGTAGTGCGGGACTGAACTACTAGGGAGTTGTTTTCTTTTGCTCTTCTCTCTGGTGACGTGAATTTGACACGAAAACTTGCCTAACCTTTCGCATACCTATCTTGTGCCAATTTATATACGTAGGTAATATGGGGTGATATATTTGGTGATGCGGAACTGACTACCACTGTTACACTGCCGGTGACCTTCTCATTTACATTCTTATGGTTTCGTAGAGTAGCTATGTACTTGTTTAACCTATTTGGTTGGTGTTGATTAACTTGCTGCTGCCAAATTATGGCTTATCTACTTCCGCGTTTATGCTTATGACTGTCTCTTCAAAATTATTAACAATTCGTAGATGCGTATTGTTAAAGTGGTCATAAATGAAATGTAGGGTGTTTGGTTTGGTAAACTTTTGCTCTGTTGGACTCTCCAGGCATTATAATTTTTATTTATTCTATTAAAATTATTTCTGGCTTAGTTTCATAAACTACTAATTGTGGTGATTTTTAAAAGGAAAAGAAATCAGCTTATTAGTTATCTCTAGTTGGTTATCATTTGCGTTCTATGACCTATCGTTAAGGATGTAATTCTGTCGCTGTGTGGTGATTGCATGCCTGTGCTGGTTGTGAGGAAGCGTGTGCTTGTTTCATGATTGATTTCCATTAATTTTAAACTGCTTTCATGACTTGTGTGGGTCTATTAACAATTCGTGGATGCGTATTATTAAAGTGGTCATAAATGAAATGTAGGGCGTTTGGTTTGGTAAACTTTTGCTCTGTTGGACTCTCCAGGGATGCTGGACAGTGATTGAGATTACTTTATCTGTATCATGTTAACTGGGCAATGTTTGTGTGGTGTGGTTCTGTCGATATGGTGTCGGAGAAGGTTACCTGCTTGCTTCGTGCATGGACCTTGTGACCTTACGGTGTTTCCACCTTCGTTAACAGTTGTATGGTCTTCTCTGTTTCAAACTAATTTTGGTGCCCACCTCTTAACTATTCTGATCATCTGGATGTAGAGTATACATACTGAAAAAATTCTATCACAAGTTTCATCCGAATAATAATTTTCTAGTGTGGCTAAATGAGGCCACAGCACTAGTTGCAAATAGAGGATTGTGGCGACGTTTAGTAAATTCACAGAGGCTTGCAGAGTGAACACTGAAAGGCATAATGGTCTATAATGATAATGCATGTATGTATGATATTAGATTATACTAACCTGTCAACCTTGAAATTTTAATTCTGCGGTTTATTTAATGTAAATGCTGGTTGAGGTGCCATTCCTTGCTGTATTAAAGTGCTCTTTGGGAATTTAGTTCTGTGCAGTGCTGTAATCATCATTTTACTAGAAAATTTATTCTAAAAATTCATAACCTAATCATATATTGCATTGTCACGTATGAGTTGTGGATTGCATTGGTACGTGGGAAGTGAGCCTCTTCCACTTGTTGATGTTATGTTGTGTTATGTAGTACAAGAAAGGAATCGTGACCTGAGAAGTTTATCTTCTTTTGACCTTAATGGTTGGTTTACTGATCCTGTGTTTGGAGATGGTGAAATGCGGTACCATGGGTTTGATTTGGGTTGGTTAAAGGCATGTTTTTGTGGATAGAAATGATCCTTTTATCCCCTCATGGGCTAACACATATTCTGTGGTGTTCGAAAGTTTTTTAGGGTCGGTTGGTTTTATGGCACTTTGGTGGGTGGTTACGGACCTTTGTGATTGAACTCTTGTGTCCTACTGGAAATGGCAATTATTTATTTGGTATGTATCTGCAACTCATATGGAATGATATGTTCTTAATGAAAGTAATTGGTGTTTACCTGCATAACCTGTTGCTCTGATGTCATCATTAATCTAAATTTGATACTGTAAAGCTCATTTAAATTTAACCTACCAGTCTATGGTACTTTACTCGGTGGAAGTTTTAAATATCTGTTGATATTAGTGATTTTAAACCTTATCATCCTGTGTTTTTGCTGGATAAGTATGGGATTATTTGGCAATTTCCAGTCGGTACTGAAGTCATCCTAATATTTGATTATGGGGTCTTTTAGTGGAGTTACCTCCTTCTTCCTTATGTTGTCGAGCGCATTCTATCGACCTACACCTTTATCTGCCATTTATGTTCTATTTACCTGGTCTCCTGTGTGATAGGAGGAGGTACCTGTTTAGCTGGTGTGCGACAGTGTGAATCTGCGGATGTCACTTATTTTTAGACCGGGTTCTGCCGAGGTCCTTATGGACAACCGGTAGTGTATGATGTTGGTTTATTGCTCCCTTATGTTCCTGATGGTCATCCAATTTAAATGGGTGTGCTATAGTGGAATGATTATTTTAAGTATTTCTGTGAAGTTGGTTAGCAATATGACTTCAGAATTGATTACCCTCCTGTGTTTCTTCTCTAAATTCTTCTTATTCCGTACTGTCCTTGGTGTTAATGGTGGTGTTGTGAATTAATTGTTTTCCATTCTCGAGTTATTCTTTGCTTGGTGTTGCTTGGTAGATAGGTTGTCGATGACAGACTAAACGTGTTCCCAACACCTGATAGATCTAGAGGTCTCCAACTGATTCTGCCAAAGTTACCCCTGCTTGGAAAAACCGTAATCCTTAACACATGGGTTTAGTCTTTTCTTAATCCTTGTAATTTGTCGTGTAGTTGACCTATTGATGTAATTAGTTTTGATCTTCACTCTTGTTGCTAGGTTATGTGAGGTCATGTATATAAGACGTTACAGCAGACTAAGAGAAATGTTTTATTAAATGATTTGGGTTGTGAATTTGAAAGGTTTTGTCAATTAATAAGCTCTCTCCTTGGTGGTTCTGTTCCTATTTTGTTCAAAATTTTGACTCTAATCTTGGTTTCGTTGATTTTGCTGTAGTGTAAAGCCTTGGTCGGGAAACATGTTCTTGCTGGGTCAATGTCTCGTTGAGCCGTGCCTGTCATGTTGTAGGTTTGTATTCGGTTAATAGTGATTTAAATTTGATATTCAAAATTAGTTAATGATCTTGTTATACTTCTGAGATGTGTTCACCAATTCTGACTCTCTCCCTTTCCACCGTCTTTCCTTTTCTTCCTTCCCTCCTTTTGAGTTTTGTGTTAATTTTGTTGGTGCCACTGGGACTAATTTCAAAAGAAAACTATGATAATGGCACTCCCTTATAATGGAAATCCGATAACCTGTATTAAAGTTAAGACCTATTATGTTGGAATTTCTTCTTTGGACCGTGTGATCAAGGATGCTTTGGTGTTCTAGATAATAAGGCCTCACAACAGCGCTGTGACGTCACGCTACGGAGGCGATCGCAATCCAAAGAAACGCAAAGCATGGTCACACACAAACATGATTTTAATACTTTTAGCTTGTGGAATAACTTATTTACCAACAAATAAAGTTTAAATTTTAGAGGACATTGAATTATATTGACGTTATTACCGTATCTTAGAGACTCTGTCATTAAAGATAAACAACACACTGTTTTAAATCACGGCAGCATTTACAATGTTAACTTACTCCAGGCTGACACAGAACTGAAATTCACAAACATATTTCAATTGAAATAGGCACTGAATAGACAGTAAATGATTCTAAAATAAAAAGAGAACACATAAAATTAGTTTAGGCCTAACATGTAGACTGTACTACAAAAATATGATACACTAACTTCACATTTATTTACAAACTTCCATTTTGGGAAAATTTAGAAAGACACTGAGTTAATAATATTAAGGAAGAGGAGCATAACATTCACCTGGTCTGTAAGAAGGCCTAGGTCCACATTATAACATATTGGCATTAAAGTTAATAAGATAGACATCATCATATATCAAGCATGCTAGTAATGCAAAATGACTTCGATACTTTTGCCTATTACATGAGTACTGTACACACCTTTTTTGAGAAAATAACAGACTTTCTTGAATTTGTACAATGTTTTGTGGATTCATTAGTTTTGTTCCTGCAGTAGTTATTTATTAGGATAGTTGTACACTTCCAAATAATGTTGTAATACAAATATTCTGAAGTGTGCTCCCTACATTCATTCCTGTCGTCTATACATTCATCAGCTGAGAGAACAATTTGCAGGGTCACATCACTTACATACTTCTTATGGTTATTTAAGCTAAGGAATTTTCTCTCACTTTCTGGCCTCAACATCATTTTAAGGTGACATATGTGTATGTAACTAAGTGTACAGCTGTTTCCACAGGATATTTCAAATTGCCCCTATTGAGGCTGTCAATAACATTATGATGACTATTTCTAACAGTAACATCTTTCAAAACTAAGAAATCTGCACAGTAATTACAATTTAATTTCTTGAGAAGAGAATGACAACAATAACCTGCTATGTATGTTAAAACACTTGCAGCACCAGATGTGCTGTCAAGATCTGAGTCTGTTACATTGAGCTCGCCTGTAAATGTTTGAAATGAGGAAACTGCACAATAATTGTTGTAACCAAGGTTGAGATTTACAAAACACAACTTTATTATTCGCTTCAAATGCAAAATACACTATTTACACAAATAAAAATGAAATTTAACTTGAAGCAAATGAATTAGGAATCTTGAGAAAGAGTCTATCTTTTGTACACTATATACAAGTTTACAGTATTTACATCCACTTCTATCTCGAAAAGATAGTCCTTGATATGAAAAGTCGATAGTCGAAAACTATCAGAAGTACTGACATAAATGTTTTGGAAAGTCCTTCCTTGTTGAGTTCATAAAGGCGAGTTCAATGTTGGAAGAATTCTTACTTGGCGAAACCAAGGGAGCTTGCATTAATTAGGGAAATATAACGGTATGTAATAGTATGACTGGATATGGGCAGCGGAAGAGGAGCGGTGACCAGAGGTGAGACCTCGTACTGCCAGAAATTCAGTCCACCTGGTCGAAGCACATTTTCAAGAGGAGTAGCCTCCGTGCTCGACGTAGGGTGTATTCTGGAGCTGGACACCGGGGCAAGTGGGCATCTGGACAGGCTGGGAGTTCCACTTTATAGTACACACACGACTGTTCAGGCACGCGCACTGAGGGCTGCGCGTCGAGGCTAGAAGAATGACACTTGGCGCGCGTGTAGCTGGCTGGCGGAGCGAGAAGGGAGCGCCGGACATACAACAATAATCATGATCTAACAGTATATCTTCATCAACAGTATCATTTACAACAATTTTCCTACCATTAGAAATGGGCAGTTCAATTGAATTCAAGATTCTTATTTTTTTCTCAATTTCAAACACCTGTCTAACAGAAACATGGTATTGGCCACCTGCAAGTTGCCTGTGTTCACCAAATCGTGCCTCTAATGCATCTGTGTGAAACTTTCCAGGAAGAAAATATGACCATTTCAGTACTTCAGAACAAAACTCTGTTAGCTGTATAAGGCAGCGATTTGTTTGAGTAAGAGCCCTATGCGTTTGACTAGACAATTTGCCACATTTCAGACCTAGATTATCCCAGTGATCTAACCACTGAACAAACTTCATTAAAAAACCCTTCCGTTCATCACCAGGTTTGTTGGTGAGAGGCTGTTGAAATTTATCATTATGTCTTACACCTTTGAAAGGGGTCTTTACATTAACAATCTGCCACCAGGTAGTGATTACTTTTACAAATTCAGCTGTTCCCTCATATGATGTTAAATTGTGCTTTTCTCCTACAACTAGTAAAGCATTGACTATATTGTCATTAAACAACTGACACACATATTTCACATTTTGTCTTTCAAAACTTGAAGGCTATAGAGCTTTGACAGTCAAACCATACCCATGCTTTACAAGGTCATTCCCTTCAGCCTCAAACAAGTCCCTTATAGCTTTGAAAGATGCAACTTTAACTTTAGAAAAATCATCAAAGTCAGGATACACAAGTTCCAAACCATTAGTTTTCTGGTTGAGCCAATTATTTCTGATGTATTTAAATAAATGTACAGTGTCAATGAGATAAAAAAGAGACTTGTTAGGATTTCCAGGATTACAATACTCAGTTTTAAGTTGAGGTGGATTTGAAAATTTTGACATTGCTTTGGTGTTGAGAGCATTATTATCAGTCACAACAGCCAGAACATAAAATCCCATAGATTCCAAACCAACAATAACCTTTGACATGATACTGTGTAAATCATCACCTGTTAACTTGGACACAGGGAGAATATGAACTACTTCCTTCTTTGATGATAAAATGCTCTGGATCATAAATACATGTGCTGATGTAGCAACATTGGTAGTGTTAGCACATGAGCCTACAATGTTCCCTCCCTTGAAGTCCATGTATGGTTTAATGTGAATTTCATCTACCATCAATGTTACAAATTTGTCATTCTGTTTAAAACCTTGAACTTTCTGTTTTATATATTCCAGAAAATATGTAGGGTTCTGTTCTAATATTGGGCTACAATTCAGACTGGAACATACTCATTTCAAAGTATTAACATGTTGTAAAATTAAATTACTTCTATGTCTCATAAATTTGTAAGCATGAGGAGAAATCAGTTGGAAGATTGGACAAATAACAAGAAAATCATTATCATACTCCCTTTTGTGTTTAGGAACTAAGGAAAGTTTTAACTGTGATTTTATTAAATTAAACGTGGGGTCATCTTCCTCAGTGATCCATTCACCCACTAGGCCTAGAATTAACTTATTTGTTGTATCTTTCTGCACACTGTTACACTCATTCCCTGTAATGTACCTATGGAATTTTGTAACTAAAGAATGTACTTCATTTGTGTTGGTAATTTTGTCTACATTAGACAATTTACACTGCAATAAAACCCCTTCAGAATACACTTTTGAGGTCATGTCCTCTTCAATTATTATATATACTATGCAATGTGGTTGCTTTAATGTATCCATGTACAGAAAAATTACTTGCATTTCCTTCACAACAGTACACCAACCATCAGGTAACATCAACATGTTTATTTTACTTTTCAGTTGTGTTAGATTGTGGACTGAAATTCTGTCTGTGTATGAGGCATGACTGTTGATACTATCTTCAATTGCTCTGTTTATTGATTCCCTCTCTATTCTACTTCTCTTTTTGTCCGGTTCTTCTCTTGAACTGGTAGAATGTGAAGATAAATATGATGGACAGTTGGGAAAGATACAGGGGACTGCATTCTCTGACAGTGGTGGACTTGGAAGAGGAGCAGTTAAAGTTTTTCCTGTCTTTGAATCAGTAGCAGTTACTTCCCACAAGACATCACTGGCTTTGAAATGTCTGTGGCATACCTATAAAATAAGATACCACTGTGAGCCAACTTCATGCATTTACAGAGTGACTAGGCCTACATATGTAGGCATGTAGTTTAATGTGTATAATAAATCTAATTCGGGTAATAAAAATAATGTATCCCTTGATTGTAAGCTAACATAACCTCATATCTTACGAGAGTAAACATACCTACATATCACCAGTTGTTGCGTGTAGTTTAATACCTAATAGGCCTATGTGCATTATGATTATGTGAGAATGTAAAAGTAACAGTTACTCACCACCGAGTATTTAGTAACTCTGTAACCTTGTCTTGGAATTGCACGTAACCATCTCTGCTGCATAACCTCATCTTTCGGGAACTTGAACACATGGACTTTGTTATCATTATCGTAATTTCCCTTGCAGTTGGGCACACAACACTTTAGCACCATTGTACACAACGATTCGCAACTGGTACAATTAAAATAATTAAAACACTTCTACATAATTGCACCGACACATGGCCACACTCATTGCTTTCTTAACACTGAGAAGGTTCAAGCTTGCCTCCCGGTAGTGACGTCACAGTAGACATGCGGAACAGTTGTGAGGCCTTATTATCTAAGAGGTGTTGGTTCTACCACTGATCGTTTAGAAACCTGTTCTGGTTGCGCGTGTGATATAAAAAAACTCTCGCTAGGAGATACACAAGAACTTGCACACTTATGTACGGGAAATAAACTTAGCAAGTGATCATTGCGATGTTTGATGCCATTTATCAATATATGCAACCAAATACCTGGCCACGTGGTTTTGGTGCTAGGATGGTGCACAGAACATCTTAAAGGTTGAAAGTGAGTGCTAACCAGCCATTTGGTTGAACGAGTTCAAATGATAATAGCCATATATTGTCCCCTCTTTACCGTTTATGCTCAGCCGGAGAGCGAGGGTCTCAAGGGTGGACCGTTCGCTGTCAAGCTTTGCTTAATTTTGAGGACAGGGAAAGAAACAAGGACTGACGACAATAATACAAAAAGAATCAAACAACAGGTTTTGACATTTATTATCAACTAGCACTAAATGGAAATAACAAAATAATATCTTGATGGCAAAAAAATACATCTTCTCAGTCGGTCTCTCTCTAGATACAGCTCTTAAAATTTTGATCCTATTTCGACGTTAAATAATTCTGTAAATATACAAATTAATATTAGCCCACACCTGGCTTGACAAAATACAAAAATAAAATTCTACATTGGGAGAAATTTCCTTTTGGTCATACTTGAATTATTTACAACATGAGAACGAGCAGATCTCAATAGGCTATTTGCTCCGCAAATGATTTTAAACCTTTGAATTGTCAGATCTCTCCCTGACGACATGTATTACTTCAAAATTAGATTTAAATGATCAAATAATTGAATAAATTACGGCGTCTAAGTTCACTAGAAACAAATAATTAATCGCGTTGTTCTACTCATAGATACTTTTATGTCATATTATCTTGTTCATAAAACATGAAATTATTTAAATTAAGTCAATAAGTCTTATTCAGAAAATCATCATTTCAGAATACCTTTATCGGACTCATTTCCATTAAACTGTATTCAGACATTAATTATTCCCACAAAATGTCTCTAATATTCATTTGAACAACACGTAAAGTTGACCTTAAACCTCTGACGCCTTGGATTTTAAGCTTTAGAACACAATGAACCTTTGTCCAAACAATTGAAATAACCCTTCCTTATTCATTGGCGTTTGAAACTGTAATCTTGTCTCAACTTAATTTTTAAATAAAATTTACTACAGGTTAAACTCCAAATAAATTGAATCATCTCGAACAACGGTGTTAGCAACCTGGGCCCAACCTGACAAAACACAAGGCCAGGTCAAAATCACATTTCAAAAGAAGAAAATATATCGCCAGTCACAGAAATTACTACAACACACACGTAGCACATTCACACAAAGACACACGCGAATTATTTACACTATTTACAACGAACTGTAGTTCTTGATTATTATGATTTTGATTTTTAACCTTGGACATGCGAATTCTCGTGATGACGATATCGGCTAAAGAAATATTTTACTTTCGACTCTCGGATATGTGACGAAATTTCAGTGGTCACTTGGTCAAAGATGATGTAAATTCCACAACGTTGGTTACAACAGCATTAGCAGTAAATATCTGGAAAATTGGTCATCTACAGACACGCACATAATACGGGTCAAATATAGCATTCACGTTTATGGCTCATGAGTCACGACTTAATTATTACTCCATTCTACATTCTCAAATCAACGCGTGCTCAGCAACTGAAGAAAATACGTTTACCACGCATATATTCCTCAATAAAAATTCAATAAATGGATTTCAACCATTCAACACCTACATTAATTGATCCATCAGGATTCTGCCATATTCCAGGCCCATCTCCACTACAATTGAGCACACATAAACATCGACACAAAATCGAGCAACCGAAGTGAAATTCTTCTTCTTCTTCTTTTTATTATTATTATATGCGCGAGATATTACGTGATCCAAAGCTTGACAATAAGCCAGATGACTCTAACACGTGATAAATCCAACAAGAAGGAATTTACGTAGAAATTCGGCATCAAAAAGAATGCCGGGAATCTGTCCCACATTGTTTCCTTATTGAAAATATTCCAAAATTCAAATTATGAGTAATCGTAGAGGACAATGATATTTAATTAATGCTAGACTGTTAAATGGGACCTTTACATTAATCACAGAGACACACACATATCCTAGCTACACTAATAGGTTTTACTAGTCATTCACACTCAACCTGACAACACTACCATCTCCCAGTGAAAGAAGAATGGAAATTAGTATAAATTAAAGAAATCATTATTGAAAAAAGTACAAAATTCGTGACATTGTTTTCCTCAATGTTTTTATTTATACCTGTACGTACGTCAAATATTAGAGCCGATGGACGACAGGAAGGAAACTCGGTCATCCTCCTGCCCAGATTTCCATTTACCCTTCCAGCGCTTCAAATGCGCAAATATAGTAGAGTGGTATATGGCTCAAAGTGGTATTTTCTTCCGCTTACATTGTTTCCTAAATTCCAATTCATTTTATTCTTCATTAATACTTATTTTAAAATTATATTCAAATGGAGGATGAAATGTAATGAGAAAAATTGATTAAAGGAAGTAATTTTACACGAGTAGTGGCATTAATACAATGCTTCATAATAAACTTCTGTTGATTGAGATTCAATTTTTACCCCATTCGGTTCACTATTACGATCTGGGGGAGTAAAACGGTATATGGAAATTGGAATGCAGGCAGCCTAGTTGGCGTCACCTTAATATACTAGCATCTGGTGGCTGACGCCATTCTATTATTATTACATTCAGCATGCATAAATATATACAACAATGTTCTAAACAAGTGTACAAATAAACGCACAGTTTAGTCAGTCTTGCACGGTTGTCATCTGCTTCCGAGTTTCATGCACATCTCACATCATTACGATAGTGTAGATAATATGAGCTCACACCGAAGTAAGATGTGGTCTTACATGGGACAGTTTCGAGTTGTAGGAAAGGTTTAGTCTGATGAAAACCGTCATAAGAGCGGAATTAAAATGATTTTCATCAATTTGTCTAAGTGACATTTTATTTTATAAATGAATTAAAGTTACATATTTTCATTGAATTAGTTTCATCAATATACCACTAAAAATCTTGGAGCATCCATTTCATAAATTAAAATTTAAATTAAACTACAGTCCCAATTGTGACTTCCAGGAATGGGTTGTACATGCAGGGATCTGAAAAAAAAAGCACAACGATAGTAAAACAAAGTGTATCAACTCAAATATTATGCTAGGATAAACACAATGGCAATTCATGTTTTATAAATTCATGAAATCTTGTAATGAAATTGAAATATAAGAAATAATTTCTTAAAGTATAAATAGCTATTGGATCCTCATTCATCAGAAATACAAGCAGAATTGTTTGATAGAGGATAAAAAATAACTGAAACAGTAATGTAATTTGGCATTAAAATAATAATATTATGAACCAAATGAACCCAATAACGTCACATCATAAACAAGGTATTGAATGGTTCTGATACTATTATATAACCCATTACTTCAAAAAATATTAGAAATTTGATACACAGGAGTGCGGGTTGTTTGATTATCCTCTAAGTAAGAGACCTAAGTAGCTTATTGACCCCTTTCGGAAGCAGTGTAACAAGATAAATAACGATCTTCTGAATGGCGTCATGAGATACATACTACCATTCCGCTTGAAGCTATGTGCACTCGTAATTGCAGATGACTTAGACACAAAATATCATTCCATCTTTTCGCAGATGTATTCTACATATCATTCATATATAGGGGCAGTTGGGCTATAGGATAGAAAAGAGTACTTCAAATGATAACTGATCTAAATTATGGATCATAATACTACTGAGATAACTAAAGGAGATTTTGGGGAAACTGTGAATGTCAAATGGGCTTAAGCATTTCCTTAACAAAATACTGAACACATGAATGTTAATGCTAGAACGAATGTTCTTTTTCAACCTCATAAAACACTTTAAGAATAATAACAGTAGTGTTATTGACTTTACGTCATACTAACTACTTTTACGGTTTTTGCAGACGCCGAGGTACTGGAATGTTCTTTAACTTGTTAATAAATCTACCGACATTGGCTGATGTAGTTGGCCACATTCAAATACCACCGGACTGCCCTTCAGGGGAGGAATGAACATTTTATAGTAGTAGTAGTAGTAGTAGTAGTAGTAGTAGTAGTAGTAGTAGTAGTAGTAGTAGTAGTAGCAGCCAGTCGGTTGGCAGATGCAGAGTGGGTCTCGTCCCATAAGTGACCACGGCTGGTCCGTGGTCCGACAGGTCTGCACTCTTACCGGCCAACCGAACAGAGCAGTGGTGCCCACGGCTCTACCGTGGCTCTAGGCCTCTGTATTCGGAAGACGGGAAAGGGCTGGACCTAACAGCTTTTCCCCATCGTCGGCTGTCCTGAGAATGGATTTCCGTGGTTTTCCACTCCTGCACTAAGGCAAATGCCGGGAAAGTTCCTAGTATAGGCTACATCCGCCAACCCACTCACCTTCTCCGAGCATCTCCCTCACCGGCACAAATCTCCCTGCCTGAGAGACGGCGTTACCGTCTAACAGGCCTGCATCCCCCTTCAGGAAAGGAATGAAAACATTTTAGTACCAGTAGCTAGTCTGCATCGAGCAGAAAAGGTTCGCAAGGGAGCTCTGCATTCAGAAGGCGATGGGTTGGTCCAAACTATGGCATGCTGAGGACGCTTCCCCGTGGTTTCCTATTCTCCCCAATAAGGTAAATGCAGGGACAGTCCCTCGTCACCCGCATTCACCTCAACTCAAATCACCGCTACACATCTCCTGGCCTGAGAGAGGGCGTCACTCCCAGGGAGCCCTACCGTACACCATCAGAGTCCGGAATGAAAGCTAATTCGCCACTGCTGGACAGCGTCTAGGAAAAACGTGGTAATCCAAACGTTGAGGCAAATGGCATGCAGTAGGCAAAACACTGCACATGCACCATAATCCAAAACTTCAATCAATCAATCAATCAATCAATCAATCAATCAATCAATCAATCAATCAATCAATCAATCAATCAATCAATCAATCAATCAATCAATCAATCAATCAATCAATCAATCAATCAATCAATCAATCAATCAATCAATCAATCAATCAATCAATCAATCAATCAATCAATCAATCAATCAATCAATCAATCAATCAATCAATCAATCAATCAATCAATCAATCAATCAATCATTGATCTGCATTTATGGCTGCTACCCAGATGGCAGATTCCCTATCAGTTATTTACCTAGTATTCTCCTAAGTGATTTCAAAGAGCATGGAAATGTATCAAACATTTCCCTTGGTAAATTAATCCAATCCCTAATTCCTCTTTCTGTACATTAATATTTGCCCCAATTTTCCCTCTTGAATTCCAAATTTATCTTCATATTACGACCTTTTCGACCTTCAAAAGCTCCACTCAACCTTATTCGTCTACTAATGTCACGACACGCTATCTCTCCACTGACATCTCGTCTCCTTACTCCTAATTCTCCCAGCTTAAAGTTTCCTACTCTTTGTCGGAAATCAGCCTGAACAAACTGTGCGACTTTTCTTTGGATCCTTTCCAGATCTCGTATCAAGTAATCCTGGTGTGGGTCAATAAATTGAAAATGTACTCTAATAGGGGTCTCACCAGAGACTTATATATCCTCTCCTGTACATCCTTACTACAAACTTTAAATACCCTCACAACCACATGAAGTGATCTGTATCCTTTCTTTACAACCTCGTTAATGTGGTTCTAGGAAGAACTTGAATATCTCCTTCTCTACGGTCCGAACAATCACACCATCATCCTCGTTGGAGATTTCAATGCTCAGCTTGGCAAAGAAAGAAAATAGAAAAACATTGTTGGAAATTGGCTCACTGGAGATCAAACTCCAGTGGAGAGAGAAAGAAAGGGAGAGAGATAGAGCTGTGTAAGGCATTCATCCTGGTCCTAAAATCAAATGCGTTCAACTGTTTGCTAAATAAGTAAAAATGAGGCCCTGTTAGTAATAGGTAAGGAGATAATCCCGCTTTTAAAATAAAGGGAATGTTTGTGGTGGAACAGTGAATGCGATGAGCTGGTAAGGCTATCGCAGCTTGCCTGGTAGAGATGGAACTCGCAAAATAAGTGAAGATAAGACAACAAATTTTTGGACGCCAGGAAATGCTCTGCCAAGATCATCCATAGTACAAATCGTGCATTTGACAAATTGTTGCTAGCACAGATAGAATTCTAGAGGACCAACACACTAAACTTCGACAGAACCCTTAAACAATATCTCAGCAAATACAGCCCTCCAAGCTTAGAGCGTAAAATCTCTGGTTGGAAAGTAGCTCATGATGTTAAGGACAACTGCCAGATTCTGGCAAAATACTTTTGTGTCCTACTCAACTGAGAGTCTCCAAAGTTCAAATTCCCTATTTAGGTTAGTATACACTTTCACCCAGATCCATCTCCTCCCATGAGAGAAGAAATAAAAAAGATCATTCAGTCACTCAAGGACAACGAAGTGCCAGGCAAGGGCACTATAATTGCTAAAGTTTGGTATCATACATGCGAGGGGATTCTGGATACACTGATGGATTTTTCTGCAAGATTTGAGAAAATGAGAAACTTCCTAATGACTGGACTTCTTTCCTGACTTATCCTCTTTATAAGAAAGATGGCAAGATGTGTTAGAACAACTACTGCAGCAACTCTCCCCTCCAATTACCTATAAAATTAATTTGAAAGCTCTTCAGGCTAGGGCAGAGGAACGACTAGTTCCATAACTGGAAGCGTAACAAGCTGGATTCAGAAAAGAGTGGTCATATTCCGAGCAGATTTTAAACCCGAAATCCATTCTTTCTTATCCGAAGTTCAGGAACAAGAAGTTTGTGGTGACCTTTGTAGACTTCAAGATAGCTATGACACGATTGATTCTGCCACATTAACAAGGTTGTAATGAAAGGATATAGATCCCTTCATATGGTTGCGAGGGTATTTAAAGATTGTAGTAAGGATATAAAGGAGAGGACATATAAGTTTCTGGTGAGACCCCACTGTCGGCAGCCCTGAAGATGGTTTTCCGTGGTTTCCCATTTTCACACCATGCAAATGCAGGGGTTGTACCTTAATTAAGGCCATGGCCGCTTCCTTCCAATTCCTAGGCCTTCAATATTCCATCGTCGCCATAAGACCTATCTGTGTCGGTGCGACGTAAAGCAAATAGAAAAAAAAAGAAATCTAAATCCTAAAACAATTTGCCCTAGACAACAAAATGAGAGTGATTATCCATCAAACACTTACTTACTCCACCTTTAAAAGTGAAGTTTTGGGATGAGACTTCAGGTGCTTTTATGAACAACTCAAGATTTGGACAAGGAGTTCGGCTTTCACCCCTACTCTTCAACTAATGTGCTTGAGGAAGTCACCCCTGAGTAGTGCAAGGAAATTACTAAGAAATGAATCGAAATCGGGTTCAGACTTTGTCACAGATCTCTAAACCTTACAATTGAATGTCTAGCATTTGCAGATGATCTTTCCATTTATTCTGGACACAGCCTAAGGAAACTAATAAATTTAGGGCCCAAGCAGAGAAGGTGAGGCTCCTGATCTTCTTTGAGAAAATAGAGTTCATAACGAATATCAAGCTGGAGCCAAAAGAGCTCTAATGTTGGGACAAGAAAAAATCAAGCAAGCAGAAAAGTTTAAGTATCCAAAGTAGTGAACAGAATAAAATATATCCAAGAAAAAAGTATCCACAACATGCATGAACAAAATGGAATTGACATATCCGCTAAGTAAAAGTACCTGCAATAAAAGGTCAGTATTTTTGAGTACGAAGCTTAGGCACTACTGCAGTACCAAAGGTCTCGTACACTGCGGAATGATTAATGATGGACAGGAAATGCCTGATTAAAAAACTTGAGGTGACAGACAGGAAGAAGGAAATAAAGATTTTGAGAAAAATGTAGGCACTTTCAACGAAAAAGTTGAATTTAGAAGGTGCCAAAACCACAAACCTTTGACAGGCACGGTTCGCTCATTGCTTTCTTAGGTCTGTCTATCTCTTGGAGGTCATTCCTACAACCACATGGATCAGGGAACCCAATATAAGGTAATCATTGCTCCCTTAGCTCCTTTTTCCGTAATCAATTTCGAAACATATTTGTGTTAATCCTATTTAGTTCCAATTCAGTAGTGTTTGAAATTTTCTTTACTACACCCCTGAATTCCATTACAAAAATGCATGGATTGCTCACGATCATTTTCATCAGTGGTAGATAACCGTTTCAGTGGCACACTTAGAGTTTAAATAAAATCCATGTGTCTTATGCCATATGATTATATGATTTCAATGATAGTGGTCCTTTCTGAACTTTAGCTGTTCATACACTGATGAGCTATTACATTATGGCAACCTAACTAATGTGGTATAGATCTACCTTTAGCCCGCAGAACCATGCCCACATGGCGAGGCATCAATTCATCGAATAGGCAGGTGGTATATTGGAGTATCTCATATCACAAACAGAACAATAAATATTCCATATGGCGTACACTGTGGGGTGTTGGTGGTGTAGCTTCTCCAAGTAGAACCGTTATTGTTCATTTGGCTATTTGAGGGCAACAACATTGAAGCGAATTCAAGGACGTGTTCCTGAAACCAATCATCCACAATCGTGGCATTGTGGCTTGGCGCATTGCCATGTTGGAACTGGCCGTACTGTTGATATGAACAAATATACATGGTTTCCAGATACCATACAACTCTTGGGGATTGGTGTACCGTAGTAATAGGCTACAGTGTGTCCCATGAAAACATCTCCCTGACCATCACACCTCCTCCAGCTGCATGCCTCTGCCCAGTGGTGCAACCAGATGCCATTGCCTCCGACGGTAATAGGTGTACAGAGGATCAGCCATCGATATGATGAATAAAAGAATCTGGATTCAATGGACCATTCAGCCCCTCTCCAGTCATCCACAGTCCAGTGTCAAAGATTTGGGGTCCATCGCGTACACTGCTGTCGCTGGAATGCAGTGTACATCGGGATATGACTGGGTCTTCGACTCCGCAGCCTGCTGCACAGCAGTGTTTGCTGAATTATGTGCAATGAAGTATTGGCCTGGTCACCACTGTTGTATTCTTGGGTACTTCTTGAACTGTGGCTCTATCGCAGTTACACTCAATGAAGAGCAGCCTCCACTGCTCTCTGGCTCAATGAGTTGGTGTCAGCACGCAGCTAGATGACGTGTCATTGTTTGCCAATTGTTGCACTACTTTTGATTCGTGCTCACAACAGCAATTTGAGAACAGCCAACAGCCAAAAGTTCACTCGAAGAATCACTAGAATATAATCCTCAGAAGCAGACTCCAATTATAACAATTTAAAGAAAAACATTATTGGTTCATTACCACTGAAAGATGAAAGGATATCTCGTTCTTATTTAGTATTTGTCCCGCCTGATGGAAGGGTACCCTGTGTAGATCCGTTGTCTCCATTTAGTTCGGTCTCCAGTCATGTATGGATGTAGACTTACAGCTTTCAGGTTGTTGGGCACTATATCGGTCCATCATTGTCTTTGTTGTCCCTCGTGCCTCTTTTCACCGATTTCCAATTTATACGCTGACTTTGCCAATGTATTGTCCTCAACACGCAACACATGCCCAAACCAGTGTAGACGGCTATCCTGCATTTTTCTGGATCGGTACAATGCCACTATGTTTCCTAATAACTTTGTTTGAATTGTAATCCAGTCTAGTGGTGCCAGCTGTCCACTTAAGCATCTTCGTCTTCGTCTCCATGATGCCTAGTCGTCATTCTACCTCCTTTATAGCTGGCCATCATTCAGTGTGGTAGAGAGCAACAGTCCGGTTGATCTTAGATTTCTGGTGGCCCTTCATCTGTCAGTCACAGATGATGCTCACAGTCATTCACCACTTCAGCCAGAGTGCGTGTACCTTTATGTTGTCTTCATCAGTAAGTCGGCCATTGTCTGAGATCGTGGAGCCAAGATAATTACAGTTTTTACTCGTAGTAGATCTTCACCATGAACGTGGATGGTTAAAATTCTCGAGGGTCTAATGTCACATCTTCTGTCTTCATTTTGTTGAGGTGCATGCTGTATTGCGCTAGTCAGTTGTTCTACTCTTCTGTTTGGTGTTGGAGATTGAGATCATTCTCCACACTTTACGTAAGTGTCCATGGTATTGGCTTGTGCATGTCTGAAATAATGATGCCCATCATAAGAATGAACAGCAGTGGTGATAAGGCAGAGCTTTCGTCGACTCCTAAAGTGATGCGGAAGTCACTGGATGCTTCTGCGGCAGCTTGAAGTTAACTACTTGGTTCTACATACAGCAACTGTACCCACTTAACAAGGGGCTCTGGAATTCCATGTTCTGGTAGCACTAACCAGATTAGGTCATGTGTCATGTGCTATGGGGGGATATATGCTATTGAAAGTATTTTCGATAATTTTGATTCATTTATAATAACAGACAATTTAGAATCAGCTGCAGTTATTTCCTTGCATGCTATCATTTTTTACATTTTCGTACCAATACAATTAATTATGCTGATGGCTGATGTATGACTCTGGAGGCCAATACCCATATCCAGTCCATTGGCTACCTGTAGGTCTATTAAAACAGGGTATTTGTTACATGAAATGCACCTTTTTGCTGCATTAATGATGTAAAAAGTACCTGTTTGGTATTGGCATTCTGTTTACTGAGTTTACCAATTTGTCGTTGCAATGCTGCTTCTCTGCAAGGTTAACTTTGAGATTGTTCTTTCTCAGTGATTTTCCCTGTTCTGCTTTTTTGCTTCCATAACATTTAATCTCAGCGTTTGCCCATTCTTTTCGAAATATAGAGTTCTAATACTTTTTCAACACTCAAACCAAAATTCAGTCCTTTGAACAACCATACAACCAATTTTCTGATTTTCAATCACTATGCATTGAAGAAGTTTTCAGATTGTTGAGTGCTCCAGCATTTTGTATATGAAGACAAACTTTCACTTACAGATGCTGCTTAGCTAGAACTAGTACTGGCATCTAAACTTATGTCACTAACATTAACCACATGGCCATCATCACTAACTCTCTTTTGGTTAGCTCCAGGTTCCTCACAGTCTGTCCAATTGTTAAAATAACTGTTAAAGGTTCTCTTCATCTTCATAAAAGTAACATTCGACGTATATTTAAGTTAACTTCCTGTATACTTCATAGGATTGATCAAGAATCAAGACTTCCAGAAGCAAAGACCGACCCAAGCGGGACCCAATCAATAAAACAAAAAGGAAGAAAAAATATTGAAACGATATGGAAACAATACTACTGCAAATGTCTAGTAATTTTTTCTGTTAATTGAAAAATAAAAGGTTCTGCCACGTTTGTAAGTATGAAATAATATTTAATATCACACATTCCAGAGATTGATGAAGCAGTGTAAGTAGAAATACAGTTGGCATAGTGATTAGATATGAAAGATTTCACTACTGGCTTTGAAATAATGTGGGAGATTTAAAACAAAGAATCTTCGGTCAATTTAAATGGGATTAAGTTTCAGACTATATTCCGCCTTTCCAGATAGGTTTCAGACTCTGTTCCGGTGCGTTGTGGTACTACTGCATCCCTGGCTGGCAGTGTGAAATGCCACGGTTGTCAATCTTGTTCTTTACAGATGCAAGTGAAATGCCCAGCGACTTGGTGAATAATTCTAAATGTAAATAAATATCCCACACTATTCGCCTTCAACGTATACAGTATTATGCGTCGTAGATGGTTATAAAATATCCATGCGTTGCTCGAAAGCCCTGACCGGACCTTCGTATGTGGCAATGAGGTGTGGTTGTTCAGTAAAATTTACTCGTGTTTCCCGAGTAGCTGACTCCAAATATTGTTCTGTGAGGACCGGTCCCACGGCTCTGCAGATGGAGTTCTAATTGCTCCCAAGCTAGAATGTCACCCAACTCAAGTTCATCAGCTGGAAACAACAGGAGAAGCACTGTGTGAAGAAGTGACATGCAACAATACAAATTCCGTATTAGATCAAATTAACATGCCCCTAAATCGTCCCCTGAGATGAAAGAAAAAATAATCCTCCCTCTCAAGTGTGTTCAACATTTACAACAAAATTATGATGCCATTTCTACGGTCAGTTATTTCAACCTAGAAATTACGTGGTGCAGAATTGCTGCCCCTATTCCAAATAACCCCTCCCTTGGCCATAGATTCCTTCCTCTTTTTTATGATTTACTTCTTAATCAATTTGTATTTGAAACCATGTGTAAAATGCATGCAACATGCTCAGCCCTTGATATATTTTCTTAGTAACAAACCACAATCCATCCAATCTCTTAATATTATTACTAGATTTTGTATTCGTTAACCAATTCTTGCAACAGTGACCCTTATAAAACCATCACCTAAATTCCATACCAGAACAGCTTATATTTTTTCTGAACAAACTGGAAAGATCTAACCAATCTACTATTAAACTGCCCCTCTGTTCTTACTTTAGAAGTCATTGGCAGTATAGACATAAACCAGATATGACAAGACTGGAAGAAAATTTTCTTCCAATACGTAGACAGATCCATGCCAATAGTAAATATAACCAACAAACAGAAATCTCAATTGATCAATAAAGAAATAGTATGCGAGTTTTGAAGGAGGGACTGCCTATTCCAAAATTGGAAAAGAAACCCAAACTACAGTGAGTAGGAGAAGTACAGGCTGACGAGGGACAGGGTTAAAATATCAGTCAGAGATTCCCATAATTCTTGAATTCACAGCCTTAACACGAACTCCTAGGAACTGTGGGTCTTTCTCAGACGTAAAGGCGTTAAGAGCTCCATTGGTATTTGAACGGCAATTTCCACACCACAAGAAATTCCAGACAAATTCTATAGGAAATTTAAAACTGAAGAGGAGAATGTTCTATGCAAGGATAACTTCCCTTCTCTTCTCTGTAACCAAACCTATACTTGGCAGCAGGTTAAGTGAAGTAGAGCCTTCTGGAAACAAGATCGGATGCCGCAACAGTGCCAGATCAAGTGCCGGAAAGAATATGAAGAACTGGGCAGCCGCCCTGTTGCCTTCTCTTTGCATGCCCTTCAACTAGTCCATGAATACTGGGACAGTGCCTACAGAATGAAAAGAAGCAAACGCAATCCCTGCTTTCAAAGGTGGCGAAAAGGAATATGTAGATGATTAATGCCCAGTTTTGATTACATCAAGTGTCTATAAATGTATGGAACGTCTAGTTGTTGAATATATGTTGGATTTTCACAAAGAGGGAAACCTATTGAACTAAAACCTACACAGCTTCTTCGTGGAAAATCCTGCACAACACTTTTAACAAAAATCATTCATGACTGGCAGTTCTCTTTGGAGGAGATGGATGTCTCATAAATAGAATGTGTCACTTTGGATTGGAGCAAGGCTTTTGAACACGTGTCACATCAGAGACTTCTGTTAAAATTTAACAACTTAGAAATTTAGGGTAAGCTGTTAATGTCATTTTTGCTGTTTGGATATAATGTTTTTGAATGGGGGAGCCAAATCAGTTCAAAACCTCAATTACTTCTGGAGTAATTCAGAGTAGTATGATAGGGCCTCAGCTGCTCAGGATTTAAGCTTTCGACTTACAAGATTGTATAAATTTGTCCATAGCACAATATACCGACAATACAGCCCTTTACAGAATTTGGTAATCATGATGATATGGTACAATTCCAATTGTATGTGGATAATACAGCTTTGGGATGTGATGAAAATAAAATGTGTTTAAATAAATAGGAGTGTCAATATATAGAACTAAGCAGAGCTAGACAACCACTATAGAATCAGCCTACTCTATGTGGAAACCAATTAATGCCTTCCAGTTCCAACAAACTGCTTGGTATTCACATAATAATCGTTCTAAAGTGGAATAAGCGTATGGAGGAAGAGAGGTGTACGGTACGCAGAGCACTAGGTTTTGTCCGTGTATGTCTCTCCGGAGGAAGATGTAAAGCTTTATGAATGACATACATTTTTTTCTGGTGTGGCCCATACTAGTCTGTACTGGCACCCACCGACAATGGAATATATGTGAAAAGTAGATAGTGTCCAGCCCAGAGTACAACATATAATAATAAGAACACATTGTTCTAAACACAGCTAGGTCATTGCCACCAGGGAACTCATTGTATAAACAAATAGACGTAGCCTTCCTTGGGAAATCCCTGACAGATAACACACATCTCTCTCCACTCCACCACCTGCAGCTTAATTGCCACTCTGTTAAGAGTGGACAAAGAGTTACACTTTTCCCCTACCCCGTCACCAAAACAACCTCATATTCAACACCTTCGCTACGAGCTGTCTGAGCAACTTGCCACTGCTGCGGCCCAGCCAATTTTAAAAAGCCGCTTACTTGACTGCTCACTTGTGCATTAGTATAAATTAAAGAAATCATTATTGAAAAAGTACTAAATTCGTGACATTGTTATACTCAATGTTTTTATTTACACATGTACGTTCGTCAAATATTAGAGCCGATGGACGACAGGAAGGAAACTCGGTCATTCTCCTGCCCAGATTTCCATTTACCTTTCCAGCGCTTCAAATGCGCACATAATCACACTCACTTTCACTATCTGAAGCTATCATATCAGCACCTATCGTTAGTGTGCAAAATATAACGTAATTTTTATTCTGGAATCCTTCTCATTACTACACAATTTACTTGTTTGAAGCTTTGTATACTATACAACCACCGTCACTTGCAATTTGAATCAGTTTGAGAAGCGTCAAAATTGGCTTGTAAACAATGAGTAGTAAAAGAACACAAAGGGAGGATTGTACATTGTCGAGAAAAGAGAACACTCGAGTCATGTATCGGAAAAAGAAAAGAAACTTCTAGGTGAAACTCCCCTGGTCTCCAAAAATACAAGCATATCAGAGTGCGCTATAATGAACGAATGTTGAACGACTTGACTCCTCTATGGGCCACAGAAGACGGTGTGCTTAAACGACCTTACTCCTCTACGGGAGCGAAGGTGCTGAGTGGATTTTATGCATGTAGTGCTGGGCTGTGGAACTTCCTACCATCAGAAATAAAAGTACTTTCTCTTCCTCACTTCCTCTGTACAGTTAAGAAAAAATATATACATATAAACAGAAACCTGTATGTGATGAATATAACTTGTGTGAATTAATATTTTAAGAATGATATTTGCAAATACAGTTGAATATAGGCGAATGCGTATGCGTGCACGTGTGGAAGAGGTTATGAATGAATTAATGAAGTGTGTGCAAAAAGGGGTATGAGTGATGGTGTGGATGACTGGATCTAGTTATTCACTATGTATAGCATAAATTAAGATAATTATTTTAAAAGTACGTTTGGAGTGTAAATATGTAAATTAAAATGTTCTCTACAGTACATCTGAAAATATTTAGTGTTGTTTATTTGAACATGCATACGTAATGCGGGAATGGAGGCATTTTCTCAGTTGTACATTTACAATGTAAGGATGATGTTAATATTAATAATAGGAGGAGCTGAACCATGGCTAAGAAGTAATATTATAGATGAAGAAATTTTCTCTTGGAGCTGGAGTGTTTGTCATAGATGCAGGACAGAGTCGTTAGGAGGGTATTATTCATACTGGTGAAAGAAGAATTTGTAAGCTACAAAATTGTTATGGATGAAAAGCATAAAATTCTAAGACCCATCTCTAAAGATAAGGTAATCAGCTATTTGTCGAATGATGGAGAAGGGAACATGATTGTAGCAGGTGAGCTCAGTTTACCTAATCCGTAGTGATGTGGCTAAGCTGACATATCCCTTTATATTTCTTCAGGGGAGCTAATTTAAAGCTTGTAAGTGATCTATAAATAAAGATATGGTTTAATTGCATATTTTATTGAATATACATGAGACAAACATAAACCGACTATATAATCTGGCACTTCTTAACACAAATTATTGATTATTTTGCCCTACATGACCTTATGAATTACATGCCATAATTCGACATACTACACTTCTCATCCCTCTCAGATGCCATTTTCTGACATATCCGCCCACTAATTTTCATACTGAAAGAAATGAAAATTTCTTGTATGTTCTATAATAGAATTGTTTTGAGCAACATGGTGCATTCAAAGAAAAATTGACATATCTGGGGAAAATTTAAAATAAATAACATAATCTGAATTCGAAATAATTGGGATCGTTCATCATATCATCAGGCATTCTACCGTTCAAATATGCAGTTTTCCGCGCTCTTCTACTTTAATTAGCGCCCAAGTTAGCGCACGTTTACCCTTCCCGGGATACGAGTCGAGCGCAGTTCGTTCCATGGGCCAAACTCTAGTGGTGCGTACTGTCTGTGCCGAGTCATATTTTAGCCTGCGGGCGAAAGCGCTCTCAGTCAGGCGCGAGAGAGAAGAAACTAGCCAAGCCGATAAGTAGATCACAAACACTTCATTCAACCCAAGAAAAATAACATTTCTTCGCTCTTTTCCCGCGAAACTGTTCAAATGTCTCAGAAAAATTAATTGCAGAAATCAGGTAACGCTTGAGTCAAAGCTCATAATAATTGGCTAAATTTATGCAGATTTATCACGCCAAGAATTGTTGTATATAATGGAGATGTAACCAAGTACGCAATAAACAAATACTCCGACACGTGTTTTACGGATGGTGAAAACGGATGGCGGAAGCAAATTCGCAAGCTTCCTAAGTTCAAGCCCCTCCCACACGAAGCCGCCAAACGACACCATGGAGATTACGTCAAAACGCACGAAGCGACAGTAATGAGAATCGATCAGTGAAAACTGGAGTGAACGAGCTTCAATTTGATATCACAATTAATGGTGAAAAGTGCCGATTAGTGGAGTGAATCTTCATAAGGGGGTGGAGTTTGCTCCCTCCACTAGGTCTAACACGGTTTCTCTATTAAAGGTGACCGTTTCAGAACAGTCACAGTACTTCGATATTTCCAATGACAGTGTGACGTTGTGTATGTTGTGAGTGACTCTTCAACAAGTCTTTGTTATAAAGTGTGATAAATTCATTAACTATTTTTGGCGTCTATAAGCTTCATAATAATGATAATAATCATAACATCAACACCGATATAATTGTACGTAAATGTGTGGAAGTATTCGTACTTGGGAGCGATTAATGTGTAACTTAAACGCTAGTAGGTGACGCCTCAGTAGAACTCAATATACGAGTTTAGCAATGTCAGTAAAATCGTGGAGCAGCTTTGTTAGCTGTATAATATTAAATGGTAAATTGAAAGACGAACAAGCGGCTCACTGATAGTGAATTCGGAAAGGGCGGTATCATCTAAGAAAACCCTAGTGCAGTACTTAACTCTATATCCTAGAGAAACTAGTGTGAAATAGGCCAAGATGAAATCGTACTTGTCATGGCATTGCCCGGTAACCAGTGAAGTGAAATTCAGATCGTCTATCACGTAGGGCCTAATTGCTGGTAGTAGATTCGAGAGACGAATGGGGGACAGCGGTGAGATGTATCAACATTACCATCGTTTGATCAGGGAACTCGAGTTCATGAGTTTGATCTGATCGTATAGCAGTATAATGTGTCACAAATTAACACAGTTATACTAAGTAAAATCCCCTCATTTGTGTTATGTACCAGCGACGTCGTCATCCTTACGAGCATATCCACGTGCACAGGTGGTCATCTATTCGACGCATCGTGGACTTCGAAAACCGTCTCAGCACGAACGTGATCCAAGTCACCATGAGAGCAACCTATCTACGATCAAACTACGGACTCCATGCCATTGACGCTGCCATGATGTCCCGCTAAGGATCTATGCCGTCCCCGTTGGAGGAGAGATGTTGGACTGTACCAGACAAGTGTTAAGTACCATTCTGAATTATTAGAGAGTCGCAGTTTCATTTCATTGTAAATATATAACTTGCATGCAAATGATGCAGACTGTAGATTAGGACTTGCAATTTCAGAGGGATGAAATAGTTACCTAGTAAGAGTATATAGATTTCTATGGCCGTCCTTTATTCCATTTGCGCGGGATATAATTGCATGTTATGATTAAGGCCCCTTAGTTAAATAAAATGTGAAGCAGGGTAATTGAGTAAAGGGACTTGAGATTCATGTAAAATTCACTTCAGTTTACCATCAGCTATATTCTGTATGAGTCTTCAGAAACATCCTGAAATTTCTATTTCTGCTTCACTTCAATGAGATACCCGCCTATGTAAATTAAGGGTAATATATATATGAACACCAAGAAGACGATATGACAGTGGGTGTGATTATAAATGAGTAATACTAAAATCGCGAGTGTAGATGTATATTTGTCTCCAGTTGATAGAAGCTTCCTTTGTACTTTACATGTATGGCCGAATCGAGAGGGTAAGAAGCGAACTCTGTGTAGAACACTGTGATGAGCCTGTGATTTAAGAAAGTGAATATTGCTCAGCGATTTGAATACTTCACGCGATGGGTAATTCCGTGTGATGAATATACAGAGGGCTAGATTAGAGCCGATTCGCATTAATTATATTAGTGACATATTGAAATAAATGAGAGTGAATGGGCAGCGAAAGTATTGATCGCAAGACAGGCCGAGAAAATGCCGTTACTCGAAGGGAGTGTTTGTATTCTGGCAGAAAGGTCGTTAACCTGCAAGGCCATTTCATTACAGGGCTGAATGCCCGAGAGAAAGGAAGAAACTACCGTTGCTGTGCTTTAAAGGGCTCGTTCAAGTTCGCATTCTTTCTCCAAGACAGCTTTACTTGTACAAACTTGTAGAATAACAACGTTGGGGTAGACCTGCAGTTATCTTAGATGAGAGAATTCCCACCACCCTTTGCATCAATCTTACCGCTCAGGGTTTTTAGCTGAGATATTCACACCCACACTGTCAGAGGAACCCGGATCGTTGCCAGGCTGTAGCAGTGAAAGTCATAACCACTGCTACCTAGTGAGGATGGACCACACTGTTCATGAACTGTCATATGAATGTGAAGTGTTTATTTATTTGTCGTTTACTTTTCAGGAGATTTATCATGTAATCTAAGGGTCCTTGGTGCGTTAAAAGTGCATCGTTACGGGGAACAACGTCGTTTGGATGTCAATTGTACAGTAGTCTGAAGTAACATCCCGATGGAATTTGAATTATGTACATATTTATTCACTTATGAGATAGTTGTGTAGGGTTTTAAAAAAATGGATAGGACGAGGCGACCTTCGCATACTTCAGAGTGTATTCACAAATAACTTGATCAAAACCTCATTTAACTTGACAGGGTAACGATGCTGCTTGTCATTTGGTCATGTAAATTAATAGCTTGTGTTATGCAAAACACACACGATATGGCTCCGTCAATTTTTTTTGTGTATATAGGGATGCGTGTGAAGTGATAAGTGTTTAAATAATAAATAGGGACGCCTTCTCAATTTTTTTGCATATTTCTGAACAGATGCGGTTATAGAAATAAGATTGTGTAGACATCCTAACATCAAGAAACGTTAGTGTTTGTTATTTGTGTGTTGATGCAGTGGCATATCTGTACAAATATTTTAAAGTGTGCTTTATTAACAATTAAATTGTCCTTAAAACAAATTCCTTTGATAATATTCCTCTCATTATCAAGATTCCCCTACTATAAATTACTAGATTACTGCCCAGTAAGGACAGACTACGACCCGTATATTCTATCGACTTAGCTAGCGCCTTGTTACGCTAGTAGGGGAAGATGGGTTTTCGACGTCGGGCTTTGTCGAAGGTCTCATCCAAGGTGTTCCATTTCAACGTCATGTTGCGGGACTATTCGCATCTATTGATGTACTGATACTACGAAAAGGGTACATTATGTAAAATATTTCTGATTAGCAACACGTAATTATGGTATATCAACCTTTGAAACATTATATTATTCAGTTCTCACCTCCATTTCATACATTTTACTCATTATCACTATTATCATTGGGTGTTATGAATAAAGTGGAACAAAATATGTTTCCTCCATATTTTGAAGAGCTACCTCTAATTTCAGTGGATAAAGGTGAGGTACTTCTAAGTCCTTACTCCATTCCCGAACTAGGAGTCGGCAAGTGCGGGTTGCTTTAAAAATCGTACGATTGAAAAATGGAGCTTGCTCAGACCTCACGAGTAAGGTTGCTTTTTCGAGATGGCTGTGTTTGTGAATATTCAGAGGTGTCCAGAAGTATATAAGGAGCAGAGAGATTCATTTGCAGAAAATTACAGAACTCTCTACAGATTTAAAGAAGTAAATATTCATTGGTTAGATGATCCTTTCTTGGTTGAGAGCATTGAAACTAGAGGTGGCGAACTAACAAACTTACAGAGAATGAGAAGATCCAGGGTTTCGAAGCAGAGTGGCAGAGGACATTGGTGTGGACATTTTCTAAAGTCCAAGATAAAGTGGTTAGAAAGGCACACTTATGAATAGCATTTCTATGTACTTCAGCTGAACAGCAGCTGGCTATGAACGATTGGCGTTAGTGATATGGGTTTCCTTTCGTAGTTGGAGTTGCACCCACACTGAAATTCAACGAACTCATCCACATGGGAACAAATATATCAAACAGAAAGGGCAACACACCTTCAGTGTTTAGGTTACCTGCAATAGTAAAGAAATTTTTACCAGTGTTGATGAATCCTGGCCAGGTTCTGTGCATGATTCACGCATATAGACTAATTCGATATCTACAGGGTGATGACAGACACTCGGACAAAGAAATAGCCTACAACTGCTGTTTGACTAGCGAAGGCGTTGTGATTGAAAGATGCTTTGGCCAGGTCAAAACATCGATCTCCCATTTTGATAAATAAAATAAGGCTTCCGACAAGGAAGAAATAACCACCAGCAGCATGTTTTTGTTCTGCATAATGTGGCAAAATATCTGAAGGATGAATATTTTAAAATTGTTGAGATATAAGGTGTGGATGAATTCATAATTCCAGAACATGAGTACGGGGTAGTGGGTAAAAAGAGAGATTGCAGGAAATAGATTCAATAATAACTGATATGGAAACTGTGAATCTTAAAAAACTGAACTTCTGTAGTCATCCGAATGTCAAAGAATTCATTCCTTCGATCCTTTTGAGTTTATATATTTTAATTTTTAAATTTTTAATTAGCAATATTTAAGTGATCTTTACTTTCATTTCCAGCAAAAAGATCGAAAACGGATAACAATTACTAATTGTAAAAAGGAACACTCTATAATATCAATCAAATTAATTAACATAAATAATACAGCATGTTGTGATTGGGATATGTTCACGTACGAGGGCGAATCAAAAGATAAGATGCACTTCCAAATTATGGCTTTTTATGAAACCACCTACACCTAGGCAACATGGCTATGACAACATACAATATTAGTTCACTTTTCTGCACAGTCCCCAAGAGACTGAAGCATTTCTCGGAACGGTCAACTAACCTTTCGATTCCGCAGAGCAATGCAACTACCTGGAGACAGCTGCTTTCACCTCCTCATTATTTCGGAATCGTCGCCCACCGAGATCTTTTTTCATCTTACCGAACACATGATAATCGCATGGCGGTAAGTTTATATTGTATGCGCGATGTTACCGTACGTCCCATTTGAATCGCTGCAGCAGTTTGGACGTATGGTGGGCCGTGTGAGGTGTTGCGTTATCATGCAACAAAATCACACAGGCACTCAATTTTCCCAGCCACTCTTCTCTAATTGCCTTACGCAACCGCTTCAACGTTTGACAATACGAAGCCGAATTGATTGTCGTGCCTTTCGGCAAAAAGTTCATTTGCACCACACCCTCCATGTCAAAGAACACTTTCACCATTACCTTCCCTGCTGAAGGTCTGATCTTGACATTCTTTCGTGGTGGTGGTGTGGTAAGCACCTGTTCCATAGATGTTTTATTTGTTTCGTGGGTGAAGTTTCTTCTCCAGTGATCCCGAGAGAAATTAATTGCCCTCCAAAGAATATCATACCAAAAATGCCAGTGACGATTGGAAAGGTGGTTCGTTGTGAACATCGGTGAGCGGACGTTAGACTCATCTTCGACACAGTTTACGAAATCCAAGGTACTGGTGAACAATGGAGAACACATTGCAAGACGAAATGTTCAGCATGCTGGGAATTTCATGCAGTGTTATGCGCCGATTCTCTCTAATGATCAAATCCACACGGCCAACATTTTCAACGGTACTGGACGTTGCAGACCTGCCTTCGCAATATTCATCCGTGAGACCCGTGCGTGCGGCGTCAAATTGCTTTTACCACCTTACAATACCTGGGAGGGAAATTGGGCGTTCACCACATACAGAAATGATTTCATGATGAATGTCTCTGCACTTGAGCTACTTAACACTCCACTCCCACCAGCAGATAAAGAACAGTAGTATTTTGCTCTTATCAGTCTGTTGCAATACTAACGATTTTTGTCGTTTCCTGAAACTTTCATACAACCTGTTTTGTCCTTTATTTCAAGACTATCGATTAGGAACTGATCTTGAACTTTGGATTCAACTAAAGCATAGAGTTCCATGAACATGTTTTGCTGACCGTTTTCCATAATTTTCTCACTGCACTTAATAAAAAAACGTGTTCCTACAATGGGTTTCAAGTTCTTAGCAGGAACCACTCTTCCCTGTGGTGTAGTGTACTGGTACTGTAAACCTAACCGTTTCCTTATTTTCATCATTTTCCTCTTTGTGACTTTCATGGTGTAATGCTCAGTATGTTCTTCTGAAGTTACCTATCATTTTCGGACTCATCGGTACTTTTTTCTGAAGTCACATTTCTTGGAACTGTTGTGTTCAGAAATATTTTTTGTAGAAATATCTGTGACTAAATTCCGAGGTGCAGGGCTTGGGGCAGCAGTTGGAATGCTATCTCTAGGATGGTGATTTCATTAAGATTTTTCTCTGGTAGGCCTACATCATCGCTCGACTCTGAATCAGAATGTCTAGGATTATAATCATCTGAATTGTAATCCAATCCCAAACTCTCAGATTCAGATCATTTTTCACTATCTGGAACAAAGTTGCGAACCACATGAGAAAATGCAACAAGCGCATGAAACTACCTTCACTTGTTTCAAGTGCTTGATTACCTAAAGCAATATCGACTATCTTTTGCACTGTACCGTACTTTTAATTTGACCCATTGTTCGTTAAGAACAGGAAATAAACAGATCTACGATTGCGAATGTATTGTATTGTAGCACAACTACAAACTGGACCGTTCACTTCCTCAACAACCAACTACCACTGAAGAGCATACTAGCCATTGTTGTTAGATCTAGATAATGCCAATTGCACATTTTTACCAGAAAGAACATATCCGTTTTAGACATACAAAATAATTTTCCAATAGCATGCCAAAACGTGACATGTCACCTTTTGGCATATAAGAAAAAGTATCATTTGTACATGTCATCAACTGACAGCTTTGTCTAATAACCTATGAAAGAGAAAGATACTACATATTGTCAGCTGAAATAACATATGACTGTAAAGTCATATCATGTTAAACACCATTTTTGCCGAAAGTGGACATGTCAGCTTTTGCCATATGACTACAAGTGTGTCAACAGGGAAGGTAATTAAAATGACAGACAGCTTGATCAACAAATCGTAAACAGGTTAATCTGGAAATGACATCTTAATCAGAAGGCAATGGGATCAGCTACATAGTCAGAAGGAAATGTGATAGAAAGGAAAGTTGTATAAGTAGGTCAATTAAGTATATGTGGAAGAGGATTTTTTGGAAAGTAATTATGATCGGTAGAATATGGTAAATAAAAGTGTAAACAGCCTATGGGATGGGTTTAAAGAAATTGTAAAGGAGTGTGAAAAAAGGTACATACATTTGAACATGGCAAGGTATGTTTAAGACCCACTTTGTAATAACAGAAATAAGGAGGTTAAGAAGGATGTGGTGGTTAGAAAGAATTAGAGATAGGAATGGATGTGTAAATATGGAGAGGATAAATGAACATTATAGGAGACAGACCTTAGTAAAGAGGTTAATTGAAGACAATATTCTGGCTACAAGTAGTATAATTGGTAATCATTATAATTTTAGCAAAAAGTGGAAGGGTATAATTACTTTGAGGCAGATATGAGTTCCAGGAGGGACATTGTAGGAATCATTACTGCACAATGGGAGTGTGTACATCAGGATTTATAGAAGGCTGAAGTACTTATTTTGTCAACAGTATGTAAACATATTTGGATATAAGGATAGTGTTCAGGTAAAGCAACAGACTGATGCTAGCAAAGTACTGAAATTTACTTATAATAACAAGGATATTTATTTACAAAAAGATAGAAATGTTGAAAACTAGAATGGTAGCAGGAATTATTAGATTTCTGGGGATATACTTAAGGCAGTGGGTCAGAATATAGTGCCATGTTGCAGCACTTATTGATGATAATGCTTGTTTAAAATGGCATAATGTCTAAGGTCATTGGCCCAAAAATGCACTTATTTAGTGACTGCTTGCATGAAGGAGTTATGCCAATTGAATACAGTTACTATAGAAGCCCATGTGTGAAAAGTAAAGTGTGGTAAACATAAAGCATATAATTAGAGGCCAGTCAGCTTGACATGTATTGCATATGAGTTCTGGGAAAGCAACCCTACTGTTTATGTTATGCATGTTTCAAAATTACGGACAATGTTTGATGGAAAGAGTTCAGGTTTAGGAAATGTTGTTCCAGTTAGGCTCAACGTGTTGTATTCCAGAAATATACAGCAGATATTTTAATTTCAAGAGGTAATATGGACTTTTGATAGGGTTGGTGATGGCAGACGACTGACTACTGTGGATGAATATCTAGAAAACAGTTTCACAAAGTTTGAGTAGGTAAAATTTTATCTGATCCTCTAATGATAAAGATGGGGTTTATGCAATGTCGTATTTGTGGACTTTTACATTTTTTATAACTGTGATATGAGTAAAGAACTGGAATCACAGATGAGGCTAATTGCAGATGATGTTATACTCTATAGCATATAGTAAGATGGAGAATTGTGAACAACTGCAAAGGGACCTAGACCATGTTTTAATATGGTCAGTGGACTATGGTATGATGGTAAATGGGGTGTAAAGTCAGGTTGTATGTTGATTTCATGGAGGTGCCTCTTGGGGATGATTGTAAATACCCAGGTGTTAATATGAGGAAAGATCTTCATTGGGGTAATTGTACTGACAGGATTGCAAATTAACCTCTTCATATAGAAAGGATGTGTAGGAAAGGGCTTATAAGTCATCGGTTAGACCCAAATTGGGAGTACAATTCCTGTGTATGGCACCCTTACCATGATTACCGGTACTTGATTCAAGATCTGGAAAATTTCCATAGGAAACAGCACAATTTGGTCTGGATAATTTCTGACCAAAACGTAGTGTTACAAAATTGTTACAATCTTTGGGCTGGGAAGACTTTGAAATAAGGAGATAAGCTTCTCGACTAAGCTGTGGGTTCAGAGCTGTCAACAGAGACATGTTGTGGAATGACGTTAGCTAATGAGTCAGCTTATATGGACCTTTTATTTGTAGAAAGTGTCATATATGAAGATAAAGTTGGGATTAAAGAGGACTAATTGCAATAAATAATAATCTATAGGAGGAGCAATTAAGGACTGGGATGATGTTTGATACATTTCCAGCTTCTTTGAAATCAGTTAAAAACTGATAGGAAATCTGCCACCTGGGTGCTAGCTCTAAATGCACTCAGTTGTGACATTAACAGTAAGGTTCATCTTCATATTTTTCAAAAGGATAACACCTTTATGTAATTTTGTTACTTACCACGTTACTAAATGAATCCATGTTCATCTGCTAAATGTTCAAGCAGCGGCTGTTGGGAAAAGCAAAAATAAGGTCTTATTTCACAGAATTATAGTCATATTGAAAATAATAGAACTGAAATTCATGGGACTGATTTATGTTTGTTGTGCTCTTCAAGTTGTGATAGTATCTGCACATGAAACACATTTGAACTAGTCACTAAAAGCAACATCAAATTAAAATAATTCTCAGTCTCACCTGTTGGAGAACTCTCAGCATATACTCCATATTTTCATCGCTTTCAATTTCATAAATAACCTTACATATTAACATTTTCTCGCGCACGCTATAGTGTTTATCTCCACCCTCTAACTTTGCAAAACTGAGGCTTTTGATGTAATCCCTCCTAGCTACATAGCGATCTGTGTATCGCTCCATGGTTCCTTTAAATCCTGTAAAGAGAACAAAATGAGACATGAAAGTGATTTGAAATAACCTTCATTAAATAAAAGTACAATAAACATTATTATGTTAAATTGTATTTTTATTATGTTACTGCTAAATACAGGATCAATTGGAGATATTCCAGCAACTTCCCTGTTCAGAACATGATTAGGACATTTTCTCTATAATCAATGCCTTCTATGTTATAAATGAGGCTGTGAAAGGTAATTTTCTTTTGTAGATATTAAGAGTTAATTGGGTATTCTTATATTTCTTAGGATAACATGGCAACTTCAAGATAATTTGATACAATATTTGGGAGCGAAGATATGTTTCAAATTAAATTGGATCCTGTTATGGAAAGCATGATATGAATCTTTATTCATTGGTAGTGGCCATGTTGAAAATTATAGCACTAAACTACATTAAAATGATTTATGTACAGAGGCCACATGTTGTCATCTTCAATGTCAAAGTACAGATTCTAAATCAATAATTTTCCTAGCAGGCATAAGTTGAATTCAGATTTGTCTTCATGTTTGGCATGTAAAAATCTCCTTCAAGTAATTTCATAACTAAGATGGTTCTGTAGTTACTCTAATCATTTTTCAGTTTCTTTTGGTCATGTAAAAGAAAACCTCAACTCTAGTCCCTTTGGAAGTATTTACTACATTCGGAATATGGACTACATAAATTAAAGCTGCTGTAGTAAATTTATAATGTTCTTTGTGTTTCTAGTTGAATTTGTGCCTAACACTGAAAGTAGTTCTCAAAATATGTATGTGATTACCGCAATGAATATCTTTCCTATATTAACACCTAGGTACTAACAACGATCCCCAAAAGGAACATTCCCCCCATCAATGCAGTAATTAAAACTGAGAGGACTTTTCCTATGTATGAATCTTACAACCTGACTTTTAAATGCTTATCATGATACCATTGATTACCATCCATCTCACTACACTATCATGGTTATTTTGCAGTTGCTCACAATCTTTTAACTTACTTAGTACTCTCTACAGAATGACATCATCTACAAAGAAGCCTTATCTATGATTCCACTTCTTTACTCAAATCATTTACTTTGTAAAAAAATATATAGTTCCAATAATAATGCATTGAGGAATTCCCCTCTTTTACAGGCTCAGACAAAGCTTCACCTACTCCAATTCTCTGAGTTCTATTATAGCCACCCATTCAGTCACTTTTTTGTCTAATCCAGTTGCACTCATTTTTTCCGGTAGTCTTTAATGTTACATCCTACCAAATGTCTCAAACAGTTCAATCACTGTACAGTTCATTTGATCTCCTGAATCCAAGTTATCTGCTATATTTTGCTGGAATCCTACAAGTGGAATAAATTTTCTAAACCATAACAAGTTAATAATCCAGCAAATGTGTCTAATATAATAAGAAAGAATGCTTTCCCAAAGCTTACATGCAATGTATGTCAAACAGACTGGCCTGTAATTTTCAGCTTTATGTCCATCACCCCTTCCTTTATACACAGGGTATACTATAGCAATTCTCCATTCATTTGATATAGCTCCTTCATGCAAACAGTAATCAAATACGTACTTCAGATATGGAACTATATCCAAACCATTGTCATTAGTATTTCCCAAGAAATATAACCAATTCCAGCTGCTCTTGTAGTTTTCAACTTCTGTATCTTATTGTAAATATTGGTGTTATCAGAGGTAAATTTTATTACTTTGTTAGTATTAGTCACCCTTCTCTATCTGCACATTGTCATTGTAACCAACAATCTTTACATACTGCTGACATAATAATTCTCACATACACACTTCCCTTGTTTATAAATGATTCCTGGAATGTCCTTCTTAGAACCTGTCTCTGCCTTGAAGTCCCTATACATACCTTTGCATTTTTTGCTAAAATATGTATGACTGCAAATTATGCTTTCCATCATGTTAACTTTAGCTGACTTCCTTGCTAGATTCAATTTCCAGGTAAGTTTCTTCAATTTATCCTTACTTCTGCAGCCATTTCTAACTCTATTCCTTTCCAACCTGCACCTCCTTGTTAGTTTCTTTACTTCTCTGTTATAATATAGTTAGTCTTTACCATTCCTACCACTTTTAAGCTACAAACCTGTTTCCATACTCCTCAATGATTGCTTTAAACACATCCCAAGCCTGTTTAAATTTGTATTTAACGTTTCCCACCGAACATAGTTACTGTCCCTCGTGCTTGTTTTATCAGCCATATGGTACTGAAACTGTACAGTGTCCTGTACAGCTCATTGGAATTATAGGTGCCTTTCTACTTCGATAAAATCACTCCTAAAGGTCGCGCCATTGGTAGCAGTATGGGCGATGGGGATCGAGCGGCGTCCGGCCACAATGGAACACGCGAAAGAGCGCCTGCAAAACAAAGGGAAGACAGGGCATGAGCCAAGCCCCCGCGGAAATACCCTCTCAACTTGCAGAGAGAGCAAGAAGAGGAGGCGATGCTGGAGTAGTCAGATACACCCCGAGGTGTGGCTTAGCTTCCCAGAGTGCCAAACTAACATAAGGAACTTCCGGTTTTTTATGCACGTGTCACGGGTGCCAACGTCGGATTTTGGCGCGTAAAAATGGGATGATATTTTGATCCAGACATAGGAAAATTATGTGAGACACGCCAATGAATAGGGCTGAATTTTCTGCGTTTCCCAGACTAAAAATATGTAATAATTTATTCAGGGGAAGAAATGAGGTCACCAGCTGTCCAGAAGTAACATATCGCTAACACATGTGAATACAAGAGCGTCACCCAAGCTAAGAGTCGCGCTCAAAAGATGACTCCACCCCCCAAGGGACGCTATGAATTAATCAAAGGCGGGAAGCAAATTGCATAAAAACTGCCGATCGTAGGTCCAGCACGCCTTGCTCAAATGAAAAAGGAGATAGAGGGCCACAAGATGCACTATTTAAATGTCTTCAATTCTTGGTATGAAAGGAGCTCTTGTTCTTAATGAACCGTGAACGTTTACGCCCCCAGGCTTCCGGCGGGGGAAATAATATAGGCCGGGCTGGCCATCGCAGAAGACAGTTCTTTGCGGGTCGTTGAGAAAGGGACACTGTGTCCCGCGGTGCTCCAGTTTTACAGTCCGAAACCATTGACCGCTTACTAAGAGTGTTATTGTGTCCATCGCCGCTGTGAAGTACAAAGCCTTTGGGAAGTGTAACGGGAGGCCAAACGAGCCTAGGTGAATTGTCTCTGTGCTGCGTGTCAAACTAGTTAATCCGCGAGCATAATTTACAAACGAGTAGCGGAATACGGCTGGGACGGTGCCGACTTTAATGAGTCAGTGAAATTCATAATTTGGCATCACCCAAAGTGTTACTCTGAATCAGGGTGCTCGAGTCTCGTGAGCCACCCGATCCCTGCTGTGAACGCGCCCGCCGTGATTTGAAAGACCGGCTTATTCGTGGTGTAAACTCTGGAAATAGAGGCCGTGTGACGAGTGGTGAAGTGTTACCCATTTTGGATTACTGTAAGATTTCAGCTGTGAACGAGTTCCCCAGGATGTCGGACTTGTATGGACCAGGGATGAAGGACTGCACGCCCGCCACCAACCGCGGGGTCATGCAGCACTAAACTCCACCATGGGTCTCCCGTGGAAGGAGAAACAACGGCCACCAAACAGATGAGTGATGTCCAAATCTAATTTCTTAAGCATGATAATGTAACCGGGGATAGGATTAGCTTTCTTTTGTAAATATCAAAATGTTGTAAGATAATGCATGTCCTGATATGGAAATTTTATTGATCTTTATAATGTCGAAGTAAATTCAAGGGAGCTAAATTCCCGGACGACTCATTTTTTTCTTTCTTAATGATTAGCTTATCGTGAGGGTTATATTTTTAGTAATATGTAGAATGTCCTAGCAAATATGGGAACAAGGTTAGGAGAATATTTGAGTTCCCCTTAGGGGTGGCTGGAACAATAATGCTGGCGAGCAGGGAAAACCATGTCAAAATGTTGGTAGTTACTGTCCCACGTGGCTGTCGTATATGCCGGGGAAACTCATGGGTCAGTCAGACAATGCATGCCTAGCTTACACATATAATCAGTGCATGTACAGCAAGAGAGAAGAAATCCCGACCGGGAGAGGTATATGCTGTGTTCTTTAGGTAGGTGTGAGGGACCATGTGCAAGTCTCCCGTGATGTTTGATTAATTGGCCAGAATGGTTTGGAGTGTTTTTTTGTCTATAGCCGGGGTGAGACCCAGAGGCAGGAGTCCCTAATCTTTGGTCAGAAGATTTAAATATAGGTATATTTCCTGTGGTAGGAGCGAGGAGTATGGAAAAGTGGACTGAGGAGTCATGACAGCCCTATGCCCAAGGGAAGAAGATACGCATTATGAGACGTAGTGAGAGGGCCGAATGCCCGAGGAATTTACGATGAGATGAGTTAGAAGTGATCGTGCCCACAGTCGGCGTTCAGCGGTAATAATGAGAAGGGAGAGAATAAAAGAGTATTTCATGGGAATTCCACGATAATATGAATAAACAAATGAAGTGGGCCATGGATATATGTCCCCGAGATGAGAAGGGTGGACGTGTGAGGGAGAGAAGAATCTGGCGTGGCCAAGGAATGAGAAGTGGTCGTGCGAAGTGAATGGCCGCCCTTCTTTTTTTGTGTGTGAGTGTCTGGCCCTCGCCCTCCTGACAGAGGGATCCCGCTGTACTATTGTATTAAAACTTGGGGCTCTGGGTCGTCACCGTGCTCTTCTGTTTGGTTTAAATGGCTTAGCGAAGAATACTTATATAATGATATTATCACGCTGATTTAGAAGGTATTTAATGAATGAGTAGGGATCTCCCCCAGATATCCGGTGATATGAGACTGTAGCTAGCCTAGGGATTTCCTGAAATCCACAGTACCTCTCGGTCGGGAGTCGGCCAGTTGGACCCTGGATTATGATGGCGCCCTTGAGCGAGCTGCCCCAAGCTTGCGCCTAGGGCCGGAGACAGTGATAACCATGCTGTTTCTTTCTAGGAATGGCTCTCCGTTACGCATGAAGTGTATATATATCTGTGTATGTGTAGAATTAATGTGCATATATATTTTTTTGAGTTCAAACAGAACCTTTGTTCAGCGTTGACTGGTCTTGGTGACAGATGAGGGAGTCCGGGTTTTAGCTAAATGGTATGTGTGTTTGTGTATCATGAAAATGTTTCTTTTAATGTGGTAATTATGTAGCGTAGGCCCCGGTTATTTTCGTGTTCAGAACAGGAAGTAGTATGTGAGTACGGACATCAGATCATCTCACGGTGTGATCGACAGAATAATATAAAAATGTCATGAACGGTCTGAACTAATGAGGAAAGATGAACGATAGCAATCGCTAAACCTCAATCACACCGTTATGCAGACGACGCCCATGGGCGATTCATATTTTAAAGTGGTCATTATTTTCTTTTCCTCCCATATACGGAGAGTTCATTGTATAGAGCTGTGTCAATTTCTTTAATATGTCATATTTGAATAAATTAGTATTCGTAACCCCTATTTTATGATTCTTGTCATTTGTAGCAGTGCTAAGCAGTATCCAGTAGGCATTTGAACCCAGAGATCCTACTTTCATATTATATACATAAATCTCCATCTTAAGTATTTGTTTTTCTTCTTTCTTTCGAACGTACCACTCCCCAAGTGCTCAGGCTGCCGGGCAAGCACAGAAAGTAGGAAGGGGAGCGGTTCGAAGCTCGTTAAGCAATTCGACCCGCTCTTCAATCCAGTCTCATCCGTAGGTGTTTATCCCGTTACGTTGAGGCATTCTTATGCGTGGGTTATCCATTCGAGGCCCGGAAGGGTGTATACTTGGCGCCCTTCGTGGCAGGCTACTGTTTATAGTTTACGCTGGAGCATTTTTAGTAAGAGATAGGCCGCCCACAGGTAGGATAGTGTGCTATGATGGAGTCAAAGTGCCAGGTTCGTGCCACAATCTGATTACATTTGGTATCGAACGGGTTGGCAGTTTTTTGAAATGGAGTACCCGCCACGTAACCGAACGGATGGAGACGTTAAGCACATGTCCGAAGTGCTAAGATTCATAATTATAGATTGGATACTGCATGGGTTGTTCAGATTGTGTGATACTCAGCAGGACTGTCATGGTCATCGTACGGGTGTGCGTAAGTCACAACTCGTGATGATAACTCACACAAGATCAGCCATGAAAGGGAGCGACGTGAATAATCAATAGGATAGGAAAATGACAAGAACAGAAAAAGCATGTGTCCAGTTTAAGTGGAAATCCGCATGAGTGTCGCTCATAAATTAAAATGGATAACCGGGACAGACTACGAAGTTGTCATTTCTTTGGGAGACATTGTTATGGTTCTCTCAGTGTGAGGTTAAAACGGCCGGCAGAATTCTTCAAATTTCGCCAGTTACGGGTATCAGCCAAAGATTGTGCGCTGAGGTAACAACATTTGGCAGATATAAATATTTTTTCGAGAGGGCTTTAGACGCCGCGGATGAGAGCAACGTACCTCAACCCAGGCTCTAATTTTTGTGCCGTGACGGATGCGATGTTGCCAGTTTGAGACGGGTAATTGTCTGCTAACGTCATCTTATCAATCTCAAGGTGATAACATCCATTTGTGACTGGGGTATGCCATATTTCCGGCATACGTAAAATCGAGCCCACGGTAGGCCGCGCGCGAGACTGGAAAACTTATTCCAGGTTAAAAGGGCTAACGTAGAATCAGTATTATTTTTGTTATTATTATTGTCGAGTGATATGATGAAATTTCCTATACCATGAATGCTGACGTTAATATGGTAGGGGGCGTGACATAAGCCGTTTGCAGGCTCAGTTTGGATTGATTTGTTGGAATTTCGAGTAAAGGTAGGTCACGCTGAAATTTATATTTAAAAAAAAAATTGAATGTATCTATGCTTTCTGTCGATCACCGGTGGTCAATATTCTGCCCACGGGAGATCCGCTTTCTCCAAAATTGAATTTAATATGGACATGGAGGTCATGAGGGAAATGATGTGCCAATTATTGGCAGAACACGAGGAAGGCTTAAAGGAACATTTCGAAGAACAATTAGGCAAGCAGGCAACAGACGTTAAAGCGCAGCTAGACAAGCAGGCGGCAGACGTTAAGGCGCAGTTCGAGAAGCAGGGGGAACTTTTGAAAGAACAATTAGACACGCAGGCAGAGCTTTGCCAGGCTCAGGCGGCTACGAATAAGGCTTCGTTAGACGAGCTCGCAGAGGAATTGAGATTAGGACGTGAACGTAGCGACGAGAACCCCGCGAGATTGGAGGCGAAGATGACGGAGGCGTTAGAGGGGAAGTCAGAGGACGTCATCCAGCAATTAAAGCAAGTGGAGATTAGGGTGACAAATAGGATCGACGTGACGGACACCAGGGTAAGCGCGTGCGAAGAAGAGATGGAGAAGGTGAGCACCCGCGTAGAGGACGTTGCAAGAGACATGCAGGAGGGCAAGGCGGAAGTCCGAGAACTAAGGACACGGACGACGGAGTCCCTCAACAAAGTGGTGAATGAACTCAGCGACAGCATAGCCCAAGTGCAGGATACTGCGACAACCAAATTCAAGGAGGTCCAGACGCAGATGTACGATGAGGTCGAGAAGCTACGGAAGGAGATGACCGAAGAAATGGGAGTCGGACGGATCTGTAAAGTTTCTACAGATCATATAGTGAAAGGAGAAGGGAACAACAGAGTAGAGGTGGCCACTAAAAGGGATACCGAAATAGACGCATCCGAAACCCAGGGTGACGTCGAGGTAGATGAAACTGACATACGGCCACCACCAGGCTCGGGGATGAGTGACATGGCTGGCGGAGTGTACTCAAGAGTGGAAGAGATAATGGAGATAATAGATGACGTCGCGATAAGCCATCTGGAGTCGAGAGAAGAAGTAGAAACTGAATTGGTAAGAGCAGGAACAGCGAGAACGGCTAAGGACATAGAAGCGACAGTTGGAGGTACTGTGGAGTCGAACTCAGGACTAGAAGATATGGAGTCACGTGTACATCAGGCAGATATCGAACTCAAACCAGAAGACTTGGTGGAAAGAGATGCGAACCCAGATGGCGGAAAGAAGTTCGAGATGGAAAGGTCAAGGAATGGAGCCGGGGAGTGTGACTCGCTAATGGACATAGCGGTAGCCGTGGAACAGGGGGACACAAACTGCTGGGAGCAGGTAGTGAACTCCAAAGAAGAAAGGAAGGCATTGGGTCACCTGGGAGCAGAGCTGAAAGAAGGGGGCGAGCTACCTTTAAGTACCCAGGCCATTGTGAGTGGACAAGAGGCGACAGGCGTATCCCTAGCTTATAATGAAAGAAAGGTCGCCAATGTAAATGTAATGGGAGACGTAAGTACGAGCGCTAATTCTCGTATGGAGCTAAGTGAACAGGTGATGGAGAACAAACAGTCTCAACCAGCTGGAGAATCGAACTGGGTATCTCAGCCCAGAAGAAGGAAGAAGAATGTATTAGGTCGACGCAAAAGACGATACCGCTACAAGTACGGATGGTTCACTAGACGGAGGAAATTGCAGTTAGGAAGAGAGGAGCGACGCTACGGAAGAACCATAAGATCGCGACCCGTGCAGCGTACCTTACGTAATAACAGAGCTCGGAAGAAGGAGGACCGGTGTAGCTACGGGAAAGTTAGCACAGGAAAGAAGAAAGAAGGGAAGAGTTGTGAACCTCATCCTAAGGAATGCAGAGGCAGGGGCATCCAATTAGACCCCCACGTCTCAGATTACGATCCCGGAGGGCGAAGAGAGGATCTACAGGAGCGATAGCGAATTGTGGTCGCACGAGGAACTGTATATTATGTAAATAAATGTCACCATAATTGTAGGCAAATTATTTTTCGCCACATATTTTAAAGGGGTCGCGAATATATTATTAATTATGCATCAGATGAGACCAAGTTGGAATCAGCGGGAGCCCAGGAAGAGTAAAACTGAACTTGTGTGAAGACAACGGTGCAAGATGCCCAGGCATAAGCCGAGAAGAGTATGACAGCGAGGAATTATTACCATAGTTTACAGAACCCTTCATCGGAACCTAGAGAATAATGCCTGCGAAGTACAGTCAATGGACGGAAGAACAGAGACCACTTACAACGCTGCGGGTAACCAAATTTTACCATGCCCCAGGACAACACCCGGAAGAAGGTCCGGAGGAAGATGAACCAGGAGAAGCCGAGGATGACGAGGACAACCCAGATCCAATGGAAGAAATGGAAGCCGATGAAGAAGATGATGCCGTGAATCACATTGTTTTGGAAGAAGGGAGCGAGTCCGAGGCATCAGCCTGTGAAGATTGTCCAGAATGCTCTGAGAGGACCGGTCTTAGGAACGCTTTAATCAATCTGTGCCACCAGATACAACTGGAGAACACAGAGTAGACCGAGAAGGTCTACAAGTTACGCGAACATCACCAGTGACTACTTTCCGAGACAGTTGAAAGGGAAAGAAAAATCCCGAGTTCGTGATTCTTCTTTGATGAAGCAGGGGGAGAATGAAACCGTACAGTGTCCTGTACAGCTCATTGGAATTATAGGTGCCTTTCTACTTCGTTAAAATCACTCCTAAAGGTCGCGTCATTGGTAGCAGTATGGGCGATGGGGATCGAGCGGCGTCCGGCCACAATGGAACCCGCGAAAGAGCGCCTGCAAAACAAAAGGAAGACAGAGCATGAGCCAAGCCCCCGCGGAAATACCCTCTCAACTTGCAGAGAGAGCTAGAAGTGGAGGCGATGCTGGAGTAGTCAGATACACCCCGAGGTGTGGCTTAGCTTCCCAGAGTGCCAAACTAACATAAGGAACTTCCGGTTTTTTATGCACGTGTCACGGGTGCCAACGTCGGATTTTGGCGCGTAAAAATGGGATGATATTTTGATCCAGACATAGGAAAATTATGTGAGACACACCAATGAATAGGGCTGAATTTTCTGCGTTTCCCAGACTAAAAATATGTAATAATTTATTCAGGGGAAGAAATGAGGTCACCAGCTGTCCAGAAGTAACATATCGCTAACATATGTGAATACAAGAGCGTCACCCAAGCTAAGAGTCGCGCTCAAAAGATGACTCCACCCCCCAAGGGACGCTATGAATTAATCAAAGGCGGGAAGCAAATTGCATAAAAACTGCCGATCGTAGGTCCAGCACGCCTTGCTCAAATGAAAAAGGAGATAGAGGGCCACAAGATGCACTATTTAAATGTCTTCAATTCTTGGTATGAAAGGAGCTCTTGTTCTTAATGAACCGTGAACGTTTACGCCCCCAGGCTTCCGGCGGGGGAAATAATATAGGCCGGGCTGGCCATCGCAGAAGACAGTTCTTTGCGGGTCGTTGAGAAAGGGACACTGTGTCCCGCGGTGCTCCAGTTTTACAGTCCGAAACCATTGACCGCTTACTAAGAGTGTTATTGTGTCCATCGCCGCTGTGAAGTACAAAGTCTTTGGGAAGTGTAACGGGAGGCCAAACGAGCCTAGGTGAATTGTCTCTGTGCTGCGTGTCAAACTAGTTAATCCGCGAGCATAATTTACAAACGAGTAGCGGAATACGGCTGGGACGGTGCCGGCTTTAATGAGTCAGTGAAATTCATAATTTGGTATCACCCAAAGTGTTACTCTGAATCAGGGTGCTCGAGTCTCGTGAGCCACCCGATCCCTGCTGTGAACGCGCCCGCCGTGATTTGAAAGACCGGCTTATTCGTGGTGTAAACTCTGGAAATAGAGGCCGTGTGACGAGTGGTGAAGTGTTACCCATTTTGGATTACTGTAAGATTTCAGCTGTGAACGAGTTCCCCAGGATGTCGGACTTGTATGGACCAGGGATGAAGGACTGCACGCCCGCCACCAACCGCGGGGTCATGCAGCACTAAACTCCACCATGGGTCTCCCGTGGAAGGAGAAACAACGGCCACCAAACAGATGAGTGATGTCCAAATCTAATTTCTTAAGCATGATAATGTAACCGGGGATAGGATTAGCTTTCTTTTGTAAATATCAAAATGTTGTAAGATAATGCATGTCCTGATATGGAAATTTTATTGATCTTTATAATGTCGAAGTAAATTCAAGGGAGCTAAATTCCCGGACGACTCATTTTTTTCTTTCTTAATGATTAGCTTATCGTGAGGGTTATATTTTTAGTAATATGTAGAATGTCCTAGCAAATATGGGAACAAGGTTAGGAGAATATTTGAGTTCCCCTTAGGGGTGGCTGGAACAATAATGCTGGCGAGCAGGGAAAACCATGTCAAAATGTTGGTAGTTACTGTCCCACGTGGTATATGCTGTGTTCTTTAGGTAGGTGTGAGGGACCATGTGCAAGTCTCCCGTGATGTTTGATTAATTGGCCAGAATGGTTTGGAGTGTTTTTTTGTCTATAGCCGGGGTGAGACCCAGAGGCAGGAGTCCCTAATCCTTGGTCAGAAGATTTAAATATAGGTATATTTCCTGTGATAGGAGCGAGGAGTATGGAAAAGTGGACTGAGGAGTCATGACAGCCCTATGCCCAAGGGAAGAAGATACGCGATATGAGACGTAGTGAGAGGGCCGAATGCCCGAGGAATTTACGATGAGATGAGTTAGAAGTGATCGTGCCCACAGTCGGCGTTCAGCGGTAATAATGAGAAGGGAGAGAATAAAAGAGTATTTCATGGGAATTCCACGATAATATGAATAAACAAATGAAGTGGGCCATGGATATATGTCCCCGAGATGAGAAGGGTGGACGTGTGAGGGAGAGAAGAATCTGGCGTGGCCAAGGAATGAGAAGTGGTCGTGCGAAGTGAATGGCCGCCCTTCTTTTTTTGTGTGTGAGTGTCTGGCCCTCGCCCTCCTGACAGAGGGATCCCGCTGTACTATTGTATTAAGACTTGGGGCTCTGGGTCGTCACCGTGCTCTTCTGTTTGGTTTAAATGGCTTAGCGAAGAATACTTATATAATGATATTATCACGCTGATTTAGAAGGTATTTAATGAATGAGTAGGGATCTCCCCCAGATATCCGGTGATATGAGACTGTAGCTAGCCTAGGGATTTCCTGAAATCCACAGTACCTCTCGGTCGGGAGTCGGCCAGTTGGACCCTGGATTATGATGGCGCCCTTGAGCGAGCTGCCCCAAGCTTGCGCCTAGGCCCGGAGATAGTGATAACCATGCTGTTTCTTTCTAGGAATGGCTCTCCGTTACGCATGAAGTGTATATATATATCTGTGTATGTGTAGAATTAATGTGCATATATATTTTTTGAGTTCAAACAGAACCTTTGCTCAGCGTTGACTGGTCTTGGTGACAGATGAGGGAGTCCGGGTTTTAGCTAAATGGTATGTGTGTTTGTGTATCATGAAAATGTTTCTTTTAATATGGTAATTATGTAGCGTAGGCCCCGGTTATTTTCGTGCTAAGAACAGGAAGTAATATGTGAGTAGGGACATCAGATCATCTCACGGTGTGATCGACAGAATAATATAAAAATGTCATGAACGGTCTGAACTAATGAGGAAAGATGAACGATAGCAATCGCAAAACCTCAATCACACCGTTATGCAGACGACGCCCATGGGAGATTCATATTTTAAAGTGGTCATTATTTTCTTTTCCTCCCATATGCGGAGAGTTCATTGTATAGAGCTGTGTCAATTTCTTTAATATGTCATATTTGAATAAATTAGTATTCGTAACCCCTATTTTATGATTCTTGTCATTTGTAGCAGTGCTAAGCAGTATCCAGTAGGCATTTGAACCCAGAGATCCTACTTTCATATTATATACATAAATCTCCATCTTAAGTATTTGTTTTTCTTCTTTCTTTCGAATGTACCACTCCCCAAGTGCTCAGGCTGCCGGGCAAGCACAGAAAGTAGGAAGGGGAGCGGTTCGAAGCTCGTTAAGCAATTCGACCCGCTCTTCAATCCAATCTCATCCGTAGGTGTTTATCCCGTTACGTGGAGGCATTCTTATGCGTGGGTCATCCATTCGAGGCCCGGAAGGGTGTAGTACTACATAATAGTCCTACTTTTAAGACCTTCCTTTATTTTTAACTATGACAAAATCAGCTCCCTGATCACTAATACCATCTATTACTTCGGTTTGGTCCTTACTTTCAATTGATACCAACCTGAATGGATTTTATTACTCACAACATTAGGTATGAAGCATATCGTTTCCAATTAATTTATATCCTGTTGAGGAAAGCATAATGAGTCTCAATTCACAGCAAACTGGCTACATCCAAAACAATTGCACTGAGCTACTTTAATTTTATTTAGATTTTGGTGTGTCATAGTGCTTGTGTATGTTTTAACATTATTTGTTGGTGGGCAATTAGTATCATCTTCCATTTTTTCACAGGGGATCTTTCTCCATTACTTTCATAATTTGTGGTGTATTTTGAACTAAAGTGATTTGTTTTCAATTTCTTTGCATCCTGTTGGGAGAATCATTAAATGAGATAGAATATACTTGAGATAGCCATATTGAATGTAGGTTAGTTACTCCTTAGTTATAGGAGAGAGTCTTCAACAAAGTATGGTATTCAGTAGATATCCTTGTCTAACAATAAGTTTTGCCGTTTATATCCTGGAGGTAACTTCAAAATATCTGCTTATGTATTTAGAAATTTGTTTTGTTATACTTGCACAATAGAGGGAAGGCTTCAAAAAATATCATTGATTCACACTGCAATTTGATTTCTTGTAATTTAATATCTTCATCATAAAGAAATTCTGGTATCCAAATCAGGTGAATTATGTAGATAAGGTAGAAGATCAAGTATTTGTATATTGCCAGGAGGACACCTATGTAATATTTCAGAGCTCATTAATTACATTTTGACATAGTATATGTGTTAGGTGTGGATTTCTTTCTCATTAACAGGAATGAGCCTCTGGTGTTGTTTGGGGTGGGGGTGGGGTTATCTCAGTCATTATTTTGTCACCAGGATTAATGGCTGAACAAGTTTGAGGATTCCACATGTTTTTATCTATTATTACTAGCCATTACGCTTCCTACATATCTGAATTTGTGTACTCCTTTAACTTGGTGGTCCTGTAGTTTTATGTTGCATTTTCCAAGATGTCTGCTGATTTTCAATGCTACTGTTTTTAATGGGTTAAATTTCATTCCATAATCATCAAAATTATTACACCATGCATTCAGATTATTCTGCACTCCCTCCTCCACTTCATCCCATATTGTCACATCATCTGCAAACACCAGGGACTGAAGAAAATTATTAATTTTTCCTTTTAGTTCCCTTAAAATGATATCCATAACTGCTATGAATAGAAGAGGTGATGAGACACTTCCCTGTTGTACTCCTTTGGTTATATTGAACCATTCAGAGTGACCATCTCCAATACTAATACAGCTTTTGCAATTAGTATATAGCATTTGGATCGTCCTAGTAAGGTACTCTGGAACACAATGTTTTCTAAGACTTTTCCAAATAGTTGATATAAGAACATTATCATATGCCTTTCCAATGCCTATAAACACAATAATTAGGTCTTTTCCAGCGTTTCTCTGCCAATATCCTCTGAGCAAACATCAGATCTGTTGTGCTTCTTCCAGCCCTAAAGCCATGTTATTCCTCTTTTAAGATAGGCTCTATTATATCCCTTACTTTGGCTTCAATGATCTTCTCCATAATTTTAAGGCCATGTGATAGGGGTAATACCTCTGTAATTTTCACTTTTCCTTCTACTCCCTTTCTTAAAGATAGGAACTATCATCCCTTTTGTCCAGTCTTCAGTTATTTCTTTATCCTTCCATATTGTTCTTAGAACTCTATACAGCCACTGTATTCCTGGTGGACCAGCAGTTTCAATCATGTCAGCTGTAACTTTATCAGCTCCTGCTGACTTACCACCATCCAACACAAGCAATTTTAAGTTCATTACCAGAAAAACAGTGCTGACAAGTGTGAAATCTACCTCACCATTAGTTTAGTATCTCAAACCTGCATAATTTTAACACATATTATTCACAGAAGAATGGAAAGACCAGTTGAAACTGAGTTAGGGGAAGATAAATTTGTCTTCAGGAGAAATGTAGTGACACACAAAGCTATCCTGACTTTTCATCTGCTCTTAAAGAATCGAATATAGAAGCACAAGGCCATGTACATGACGTTTGTGGATTTAGAAAAGGCATTCAGTAATGCTGATTGGACCAAGCTATTTGAGATTCTGTAGGAGATCAGGATAAGATACCACAAATGGAGAATTATATGCAATATGTCCAAAATCATTCTGCAGTTATAAGAATCAAGGGCTTTGGAAAAGAAGCAGCAACCCAGAATGCAATGAGATAAGGCTGCAGTTTGTCCCCTATCCTTTTCAGAGTTTATCTAGAACAGGCAGTAAAAGAAATGAAAGAGGAATTTGGAAAGGGGATCACAATCCAAGGAGAGGAAATTAAAACCCTGAAATTTGCAAAATAAATTATTATTTTATGTGAGACTGCCGAATATCTCCAGAAATTGCTGAATCGTGTGATCAGAGACTTGGAGAGGGAGTACAAGATGAAATTAAATAATTCTAAAACAAAAGTAATGGATTGAAGTTGAACAAAGTCGGATTATGCAGGAAATATTAAAGGAAGCAGATGAATATTGTTACTATCTTAGTAAAATAACTAATGATGGTAGAAATAAGGAGTACATCCAGTGTAGATTGTACAAGCAAGGAAAGCCTTTCCTAATAAACGAAACTGCTCACTTTGAACATTGATATTATAGACATTAGAAGGGTGGCATTGTATGGAAGTGAAACATGGACAATAACTAGCTCAGAAGAAAAGAGATATAAACTTTTGAAATGTGGTTCTATAGAAGAATGCTGAAGTTGTGATGAATAGATCGAATTACGAATGAAGAAGTACTGAATGCAATTGTTAAGAGGAGATAGATTTGGTAAATTTGATGAGAAGAAGAGATAGAATGATAGAACACATCTTAAGACACCCAGGACTTGTTCAGTTGGTTTTTAAGCAAAGTGTAGACAGTAAGAATGGTAGTGGTAGACCAAGATATGAAAATGAAAAGCAAATTAGAGCAGAGGTAGCAGTTACATATAAATGAAAAGCATAGCACAGGATAGGGTGTTATTGGAAGATGCATCAAACAAATTGATGGATTGATGACTCAAACTACAACAAATCATTACCGGGCGAGTTGGCTGTGCGGTTGGGGGCACGCGGCTGTGAACTTGCATCCGGGAGATAGTGGGTTCGAATCCCACTATCGGCAGCCCTGAATGTGGTTTTCCGTGGTTTCCCATTTTCACACCAGGCAAATGTTGGAGCTGTACATTAACTAAGGCCACGGCCGTTTCCTTCCAACTCCTAGGCCTTTCCTATCCCATCGTAGCCATAAAACCTATCTGTGTCGGTGCGACGTAAAGCAACTAGCAAAAAAAAAATCATATCATGTATCACTTAATTTTTTATTTAATTTTCTATCAATCATCTGTAACTGGAACACTCTGTAGGTGAAAAAGAAATAATTCTATTCTATTCATCTATGTATATAAAATAACATGTCCTGACTGACTGACTCACTCACTCATTCACTCATTCACTCACTCACTCAATGAGTCATCACTGCCAAGCCAAAAGTACTGGGCATAAAGAAGGTGCTCACTAAGCAGGGAGTTGTGGATATTCCGTTACTAACGGGGTTTTTTAATTAATGGCGTATGGCCTCCGGAGAGGCCTGGTGCAGGTCTTTTTCTAGTAGACGGCCTATTAGGCGACCTGCATGTCTGTGAAGGTGAGGGCCCTACTAGGATTATTTCTAATGTTGAATACGCCACACACACCCAGCCCCCGAACCATTGGAATTAACCAATTAAGGTTAAAATCCCCGACCCGGCCGGGAATCGAACCCGGGACCCTCTGAAAGGGAGTTAATTCTAAACATGCTTAAATCTATACCTCTAAAACGTAACAGTTTAAAGGTGTGAAGACTGGTACTTGCCGTCTCCTTTAACAATAAACACATGTTTATTTGGTTTTTGGAAAATCCATTTCCAAGTGGTAAAACTAAGAGAAAAACAGGTTGAATCCTTTTTATGAGAATTCCTATATCTCAAAAACCGAACATGTTACAGACGTCATCATAGGATACGTTATTATTCTGTTACAGACGTGAAAATTGGTACATGGAAACTTTTTAAAAATAAATATTTTTTGGAAAATCCAATTAAGGGATTGAAAGTTATTATTGTGTTACAGACGTGAAAATTGGTACATGGAAACTTTTTAAAAATAAAGAATTTTTTGGAAAATCGAATTAAGGGATTGAAAAGAAGAGAAAAAGGGAGTGCGTTTTCGAAATAACTATATCTCAAAAAGTTAACATAAAGAAACATTCACCTTCTCATTTTTGAAAAATCCACTAAAGGGGGTATGAAAAAAGGTGAAAGTGTGGTGCATTTTTAAAATGAGTATATCTCAAAAGCAAAACATGTTACAGATGTAAAAATTGGTATTTGGAATCTTCATTAAAATAAAAAACATTTTTGTTTTTGGAAAATACACTTACCTGGGGTAAAAATAAGTGAAAAGCTGGTTGAATCCTTTTTATGAGGATACTTATATCTCAAGAAATGAAGATGTTACAGACATGAAAATTAGTTCGTGGAGTCTCCTTTAGAAATGAAGAAACATGCATTTCATTTTTTTTGGAAAATCCATTTAGGGGGTTGAAAAGAAGTGAAAAAGTGGATGAATTGTTAACATGAGGATATCTCAAAAACTTAACATGTTGCAAACCTAAAAATTGTTATTTGGAATCTTCTTTAAAAATAAAGAAAAACGTATGTTTCTGTTTTTGGAAAAAGCATTTACAGGAGAAGGGAAAGGACCGAAAATGAGCTGAATTCTTTTTATGAGGTTCTGGGGTACATAAAACTCAATTTTTTGGTAAGTTTTATACTTGAGGAATTTTCAAATATTGTCTTGATGAAGTACCGAGGAACGATTTCTTTTCTCAAAATTACGAATTTCACGCGAGCGAAATCGCCGGTAACAGCTAGTTTATATATAATTATTAAGATCCAATGATACTGCCCTGTGTGACCCCTCCACTTAATCATTACAGGATCAGACAATGCTTCATGTACTCTAATTCTCTGAGTTCGCCTTTCTTGAAATGTTGCCACCCATTCAACCACTATTTTTCTAGTTCAGTAGCCCTCATTTCGTCTGTTATCTCCCATGACCTACCCTATCGAAAGCCTTAGATAGTTCAATAGCGATACTGTCCACTCGACCTTCTGAATCTAAGATATCTACTGTATGTTGTTGGAATCCAACAAGTTGAGCTTCACTGGAAGAACTTTTTCTAAATCCGAACTGCCTTCCATCAAACCAGTTACTAATTTCACACATGTGTCTAATATAATCAGAAAGAATGCTTTTCCCGAGCATACAAATAACACATGTCAAGCTGACTGGCCTCTAATTATTTGTTTTATGTCTGTCACCATTTCCCTCGTACATTTATCATGCCATCATACCGTCATGCCGGCCGACTGGCTGTGAAGGTGCTGCTCAAGAGCTGGTAGTGGTTAGTGCACCCTCCTGCCATTGGGGTTGGGAAACTTCCTTAAAGGCGGATAACCGCATGTGGTCAACTGCACAGAAAGTCCTTCCAATCGTTCGGACAGGGTGTCCTTACTCGACTGGAATGGCGGGTGAAGGCTTCAATGATTAGGAATCCTTCAACCGTCCTGCATCTGCTTGCCATTGAACATATTTCCTAGTTTGTTGATGTGCAGCAACACTCTCACTCTAAAAGAATTCACACGCAGCAGTCTTCCAACAAGGTATGTCTTCTACCAAAAGTCCTGCTGCCATTAAGAATTTGGGACGGCGGCAGGATTGTGATGTTTGGAAGCCTTTAGTGATAACTTGGCATGTAGGCGGTAGATGTGTGATCGGTCGTCTTGCTTAGGGATGTGGCTGTAGAGCAATTCGGTTGCTGCATCTACGTCTGAGCAGTCCGCTTTAGGATCCACTCTACTCACCTCACATGGTCAAGGGCCTAGAAATGGTGCCCTAAACATAGTCAGCCACTAATATTACCGATCGAATAGCTGAATTCGATGGTATCACTTTTATGTGGTCGAACAAATAAATTACATTTTGCAACATGGAATGTGAGAACACTCAATGATGACCCCGCAACTGAGAGACCCGAAAGGAGAACAGCTATAGAGGGTAGAGAATTAAGAAGATATAGCATTGGCATAGCAGCACTCCAGGAAACCCGTCTTGCTGACGAAGGTCAGTTGAATGACCAAGGTGCAGGTTACAGCTTCTTTTGGAAAGGGAAAGCTACCAGTGAGCACCGATTACACGGAGTAGGCTTTGCTGTCAAGAATACTCTTCTCAAGGAATTATCAGAACTTCCCACTGGACATACTGAACGCCTTATGACATTAAGACTTCAGTTAAACGACAATCAACATGCCACGGTGATCAGCGCATATGCCCCCACACTATATTCTGCTGATGACATCAAATAATTATTTTGTTCAGATCTGGGTGGCATACTGTTAAACATTAATCAACAAGACAAAATAATCTACTAGGCGAGTTTAATGCCAGAGTGAGCAAGGACTACTTCGTAAAAAATGATGCCATTGGCAAGGATGGAATTGGCAGTGAAAACTCTAATGGTATTCGACACCTTTCAACATGTGCTGAACATTATTAAACAATTACGAACACCATATTTCGCCAAAAGAATTGCTTCAAAACTTCATGGCAGCATCCTAGATCGAAGCACTGGCGCCTCATCGATTATATAATTGTCTGCAAGAAAGACCTTCGCGACGTTTTAATCACCAAAGCAATGACAGGAACGGATGACTGTTGTACAGATCACCGATTCATCAGATCAGTTATGAATTTGTCACCATCCCCTCATAGGAGAAAACAACGGAAGAGCTGCAAACACACTTTTGATAACTCAAAAATGGGGATTTCAGAATAAGCCTCATAATACAGAAAATTGCTTCATCAGACACTGTCGGAGGAGTATCATCAGGATGTAACACAACACTGAGAGAGCCTGAAGACCAATATTCGGGATGCTTGCAAAGAAACGATGGGTTATAAGAACAGGAAACATCAAGATTGGTTTGATGAGAATGATGAACAGATTGAAGCATTGATATCAGAGCGTGCAAGCGTGGCGAAAACGTATGAAGTGTAAAGAAAGAAGCCTTTTGTCATGCCGAAACAAATGTCCGAAGAAGAACCCGTGTGCTCAAGAATGCATAGTGGACAGCCAAAGCAATATAGCTGCAATATATAGCAAACAAAGATTCACAACAATTCTTCCAAGCCACGAAAGCAGTTTATGGTCCCACCATCTTTGGTAGAAATCCACTCTGGTCCAGTGATAGGAGTACACTTATAAAAGATCAGTTCCCCATCATGAAGAGATCGAAAGAGCATTATGAAGGACTCCTGAATCAGGAAACAGATGTTGATGAACAGGTGTATGACTCAATAAAACAAGCACACATCAAAGAAAAAATTGGCTCCCTACAAACACTGGATGAAGTTAAGCGTGCTATTAATCAAGCAAGGCGACACAAGGCTACCGGTCTTGGTGTTATACCTGCGGAAACTCTCATAGAAAGTGATGAGGAACTCATAAGACACTTTCATGAACTGATTGTTATAATTTGGAACAATGAAGAAATGCCGCTCGATTTCAGAGAGAGTCTTATAGTTCCAATATTTTAAAAAGGTGATCGAACAGACTGTAATAACTATCGGGGAGTATCATTACTGTCTTCCTTGGGAAAGCTTATTGCTCGAATTTTGGCAAATCGTATACTACCCTTATTGGGGGAAGTTCTACCAGAGAGCCAGTGCGGACTAAAGCCTTCTAGAGGAACCACGGATATGATATTCACAGCTCGTCAGCTTAGGGAGAAATGCAGAGAATAAAATGGACCTCTTTATATTGCCTTCATTGATCACACTAAGGCATTACATTGTGTAAACCGTGATACTTTTTGGGAGATTTTAGGACTCTGTGGTTTTCTACAGAATTTTTTTTTCAATCTTGAAACTGTCCTATACTGATATGATTGCAGCTGTTATCGGTACCAACTCTGTTGGAGAGCCATTTCGTATCAGTACCGGTGTTAATGCAAGGCTGTGTGATTTCCCCCACCCCCACTTTGTTCTCAATATATAGCCGCTGTTATGCAGCTAGTTAAGGACAATCTTCCTCCAGGAATACAGATAAATTATAGACTGGATGGGAAACTGTTTAATTCGAGCCGTCTAAGGGCGAAGACTCGTTCACTTTCTACAACATTAGTCGAGTTACATAATGCTGATGATGATGCAGTTGTAGCTCAGTCTGAAGAAGGACTAGTGTTAATCCTGAATGCCCATTCAACTGCATACAGGAAGATTGGTCTCAAACTGAATGCCAGTAAGACACATATTCTCTATCAACCAGCCCCTAGAGATAGAGAGATCAATGTCTTCATCGACGGAGTGAGCATTCAAGAATTAAACTCCTTCTCTTACCTTGGCAGCACCCTCCCATCAAGCGCAAATATAGATTCGGAAATCCAATTTAGTATCAACCGTGCTGGAGCATCCTTTGCCAAACTACGATCCAGAGTATTTAACAATTATGATTTCAATGTTGCAACAAAGATCCTCGTATACAATTCAGTTGTAGTTCCCAGCTTACTAATCTGAATCCTGAACATCCCATAGGCGGCATATTAAATAGTTGGAACAATATCACCAGCGATATTTAAGGAGAATTTTGCATATAACCCGGCAAGACAGGCGCACGAATGTCAGCGTACTTGAAGAGGCACAGACCACCAGTATAGAAGCCATGGTTTTAAGATGTCAGCTACGATGGACAGTGCATGTAATATGCATGCCCGACAATCACATTCCCATGCAAGTGTTTTACACTGAGTTAACAGCGGGTAAACGTTGTTTGGTGGGTCAGAGGAAGCTATTTAAGGATGTAATTAAGGCTAACATGAAAATGTGCCACGTTAATGTCAACAACTGGGATCTTAGCCCTCAAATACTCATCCCGGAGGTATTTAATTCATTCCGGCACACTACTTTTCGAAGAAAACCGTAAGCGAATAGCGAGCGATAAGAGGCAACGAATGAAGGAAAAAAGAACAAGAAAGGAGAAAATGGCTGCTCCAACTGGGACTATCTGCCATCTCTGCGGAAAAGTCTGTGCTTCCCGTATTGAGCTGTTCAGTCACATACGGACTCACAGATGAAGTGGAGGATTGGAAGACCAACCGACTCGTTTTCGAGTGTTTGCTATGGTTGCATTGTATTGTATTGTACCCTGGGCTTACTATTCCGACTCTCAATTAAGTTTTTACCGCTCCTCCATGCAAACAGTAATCAAATAAATATTTCAGATATGGCACCCTATCCTAACGCATAGCATTTAATATATCCCCAGAAATCTTATCAATCCCAGCTGCCTTTCTAGCTTTCAACTTTTGTATATGTAAATGTCTTTATTATCATAGGTAAATTTCAGTATTTCACCAGTATTAGTCACGTCTTCTATCAGGACATTACCTTTATATCCAACTACCTTTACGTATTGCAGACTGAATACTTCTGCCTTCTGTAAGTCATTGCACATACACTCACCTTGTTCATTAATGATCCCTGGAATGTCCTTCCTGGAACCTGTTTCTGCCTTAAAGTATCTATACATATCCTTCCATTGCTCCTGAAAATTCATATGGCTGCCATCATGTTATCCTTAGCAGATTTTTCACTGAATTGAATTTGCTAGTGAGCTCTTTCAATCTCTCCTCACTCATGCAACCATTCCTAGGTCTATTTCTAATATGAACTTCCTTCTTAATCTCATTATTTCCCTGTTCTATTATAAAGGGTCCTTTTTTACCACTTTTAAAGGTACACACCTGTTTTCACACTCCTCAACAATTGTTTTAAACACAGCCCAGAGGCTGTTTACATTTTTATTTACCATTTTCAACTGATCATAATTGCTTTGTTAAAACCTTTCCCCATTCCCTTCCTATCAGCCAAATGGTATTGCCTAATAGTCCAACTTTTATGCGAGTCCTTTGTAAGACATTTTTTTCTAACTCTGACAAAGACTGTTTCATGATCTCTTATACCATCTGTGACTTCATTTTCCCTATAGAGCTCACCTGATTTTATCAGCACCACATGTAGAAAATTTCCCCTCTGGTTAGTTGTATCACGTTTTTACCTAGTTGACCTTCCCATAATAACTTATTCAACATTTGCTGGTCATGCTGTCTGTCATTCACATTCCCTTCCCAGTTAACATTTGGCAAGTTCAGATACCGGCTACAATAATGTTCCTTTCTGTGTCATTCCCCACATAGATCATTATCTTATCAAATAATTCTGCATCAGCATCAGCTCCAGCCTTGCCAGGTCTGTACACCCCAAACACGTCAAGTTACCTATTGTCTTTAGAGATGAGTCTTACACCTAGAATTTTGTATTCCACATCCTTAACTTTTTCATAGATTACACATTCTTCTTTCCCCCCCAACCCCCATTACATTATCTGGTATATATCTACCTATCTATCAAAGGACTTAATTCTATTACTTTCTTAACAATTCTTTATAGTTTAACACTAACAATTTTATATCATTCTTACTTGACTTCATGCTTCCTATACTGTCATCACTGCTCCATGGCCACCCTGTTTACCTGAATGTAACTCCCTATAACTCTTCTAAACAAACCTCCTAACTTATATGTACCATTGCGGTTAAGTTGAAGGCCACCTGAGCATAGATCCCTATCTTCTACCCACGCGTTAGGATTTACAAATCATGTTCCCATTTTCCCATGTACCTATTCATAGTCTCATTGAAATCCCCAATCATCCTCCACTCAGTATCACAGGGTATCACACTGATATCAATCTCTGCTTCCTTAAACTTCTTCCATGCAGCTGTAACCAGATACCAAACATTCCAAACTGTGTTAGTACCTATTCCTGCTTGCCTTACATTATTGGTACCGAGGTGGAGAATGACCATCTTCTCCTCTCCCTCCTTCCATCCTTTTGTTTTCTTCAAGATCTGCCTTAACTTAATTCCTGGATAACACTCTACCCACCTACTTGCCCCACATACCTGACACTTGAGTCACCCATGACCAGAGCCCTAACTCCACACTCATTAGATCCTCTCCACTTCTGGTCTCCCTTAACTTTCCTGATGCCTGCAGAACTCACTTCCTCCTCCCTATTCTCCCTATTACTACCCTGTTCCACTTCCCTCTTCCTATTCTCTACTCTATGTTTCCTTTTCCTACTGATCCCTTTCCTCTTGCTCTGCCCCTCTTCTGCAACACACCCCTGACCTCCATCTTCCTTATGCTGATCTACCTGCAGTGACTTATACCGATTCCTCACTGATACCTCTCCTGGGCCTACTCCCTGTCGAAAACACTTGAATGTAATTGGCCTTAAGACATTACCCCACCTGTCTTCCACAACATCTCTCTTTCCTTCCCTTCCCTCTTCCCTCCTTACCTACAGATCACGATAGCGGCAGTGCTTTAAGTGCGGCCAGTATCCATCATTCGGGAGCTCGTGAGTTCGAACCCCACTGTCGACAGCCCTGAAGAAGGTTTTCTGTGGTTTTCCATTTTCACACCAGGCAAGTGCTGGGGCTGCACATTAATTAAGGCCATGCCTAGTTTCCTCCCACTCCTATTCCTTTCCTCTCCCATCGTCACCATAAGACCTATCTGTGATGGTGCGACGTAAAGCAACTTGTAAACAAAAAAGACAAAAAAAAAAAAAAAAAGAAACATCCTCCCTACTTTATCCTGTATATTGGTTGATTCATTCCTGTCTTCTGTTATAATTCTAATTACATCCCTCAAATTTGATGTCTCTTCCATCATCCTCCTTACTTCAAACACACACATAGAGTCCTTACACCTGCCTCTCTCAGCCATTCTTTTATCTCTTCAAAGAAATGTGAAATAATATGGAAATATCAGCAAAAGTAAAATGGCATATTCTATGAATAGAAGTAGGTATATATGTCAGACAAAGGAAATAATGTATACTACACAAACATTTCACGATGGTAATATCAGGAAATAAACTGTTAGAATAACTAGAATACAATTATACTAGTTAAATGTATCATGATTATGAAATACTAGGAATAAGAGGCAAACTATAGAAATGTACAAATACATTATATATATAGTTATGGACAAATTATTATTATTATTATTATTATTATTATTATTATTATTATTATTATTATTATTATTATTATTATTATTATTATTATTATTATTGTAACTTGCAAACAGAAAAGGCAAGCACAGTACTGTCAAATAGGAATAGTTATGCTACAATTCACAACTGTAGTTAAGCCTATCTGAATTTCAACAAACTGAGCAAGTTGGCCATGCAGTTAGGGGCAAAAAGCTGTGAGCTTGCATTCGGGAGATAGTGGGTTTGAACCCCACTGTCGGCAGCCCTGAAGATAGTTTCATGAGGTTTCCCATTTTCATTCCAGGCAATTGCAAGGGCTGTACCGTAATTAAGGCCACGGCCACTTCCTTTCCACTCCAAGCATTTCCTGTCCCATTGTCACAATAAGACCTATCTGTGTTGGTGTGACATAATGCTATTTGAAAAAAAAAGGAATTTCAACAATAGAAATTTAGTAAGAGCCAAATTCCTACAGATACATTTCCCGTAATATACAAATTTCCCTTACTATGCAAATGTTTTGCTACAATAAAATAAGTACACTAATTTTTAATAAAATAATTACACTACACTAAATAAACTGCATTCAGACATAATCTAATTACAAAAGGTTATTAGGCCTACTACGTGCAAACAGAAATGAAAATTTCCATTAAAGGTTGAAATTCAGAAGAACTGTTGAAGGATTACACAACAAAGCTAAATATATAGACCAGATTGTTACTGTTTTATCCTACTATGCTCTAACAGAAATGTAAACTGCTGTTGGTTAAATGCTGAAATATTTTAAGGGTTACCATACACGAGGATAACAGATGAATATAGCAGGCAAATAATTATATAATAATTACACTGCACTTATTCTCTGTTGCACTTAGGCTTGTCCTAATTATAACAGGTTAAGTAGAACAACAGAGTTGGAGTTAAAAATAATTACATGATACATACTTGGGTGTTTTTCCACCTACACACTAACAGAAGAGAGATTTTACCCCACAAGATAAATATTATGCAATTATACAGTAAGCCAGATAGGCATATATTGTAATTATAATAGTTTAACTGAAACAATAGGACTGGGGTTAGAGGTTAATAATAGGTGCACATTCCATTTACTATTGGCCTATGCATTTTGCTGCTTTTATGTGTGTCCTGTATGTGCAATATACATCACTGATCTTGGATGCATAATTTTGTACAAGAAATAATAAACATTGTCGATGGAGAAGAGACAATGTAATGTAGTGGATGTAAAATATCCATCAAATAAATATAATTATATGGTATCATATATCATAGACCCATGTCCTGGTATGGCAACTGAAATCACCAATCACTATCTGCATATGCTGATTTGAAAAATTGGATGGTTTCTTGGCTGTGAATTCAGCTCCAGAAGTTTTGTGTAAGGATATAATAGTCCAGCAATCACATTCTACAATGAGAAATTTGATGTTGTTTTTATCTGTTAATGCTGGAAATAGGATTTGGATATCTGGATGGAGAAACATGACACTTCCATACATTTGATGGGGTCTTTCAATAGTAAGATGCATTCCATTTACTTGTAGCCTATGCATTGTGCTGCTTTTATGTGTCTCCTGTATACACAATACCTACAGGACACTGATGATGGATGCGTAAGATTTGTAGAAGAAATAGAGTGAATATTTAATAGACAGGGTAGATGTTGCAGAACCAATATAAGGTAGTGGGTTGAGAATAACCATCATATAAATATAATTCTGAAAGCTTAACTGTGTGCAGAATATGCTATTCTATACTAACCTCGCTCATGAAAGCACTACCTGGCCAGACTGAAACACAGTATTCTGTAGCAGAAAGGTAGAGAATCAATGCATCTGCTTCACAAGCAGTTTATGTAAGTTTGAAGTGATATTACTTGACTGCATAATCTGCAGTGATAGCCAGGTGATTTAAGAGTAGTCAACTCCATACAGTAGGTCTACCATGACTTGGAAGTATTTTGTAATGTAATTAAGCATGAGCTGTATTGAGCAAAGGACTGATCCCATTTCCTATGTAAAGTTCCAATTGTCATGTGTAATTTCTGCAGAGTTAGTCAGATAAACTGCAAGTTACCTTTTACTTGCATTTGGTTATGATCACTTTGTGTCATAAAAATCAATGGATATTGATAATGTCACATATTTTACCTTCATTTCATACTAGTTTACCTGAGGTAGCACTAGTATAAATGTACAAGGATGTCTGTTGTTCTGTTGCTCTTCTCTTTCAGGTGTAAATAAATAGGCATTATTTTCAGAAGATTTCCCAAGATGTTGCAAGGAATTGTTGTCAGAAATTGTAAAAAGGAGGCTGCCATGTCATGCTGTCTCACATAGGAGTATCAGACAGACAATCATAACTTCAGTATCATTTGTAAGCTGGACTGAATGAAGTTGTCAATGTAAGGAAAAAGTCTGCCATTGACAGTGACTCAGAAATGCTAGGGAACAAACAAATTTTGTAGACATTGCTAGTGCAGATACACCAAGATGATGTATGTTGGTACTGACCCTGACAACATTCTTGACTGGATATTGCAAAGATTCTCCGCTGTGGAAAGAAGCAGCAGAATGATTCAAAACATGAATAAGCATCAGTACTGATAAATAATAGTACTTCCAGAATGTGAATATCAACATATCTGGTCACATCTGCTTCAGAGGAAAATGTGCATTTGTTTACGATACCATAGTCTCAATGAGCCTGCTCTGGAATTTTGAGGGTATATTGATCCAAGGTCAGTTTTAAAGTCTTAACGAGGCCAGAATAGCGGTTTAACCTGAGTGACACACCATTGAAAGGTCTAGCAAAAATTAAGGTAATTTCTTTCACTCCACAGTTTTACTCTGCGATATTTTAGCAACATGAGTACGTCTGTGAGGATGTATATTGTATATATGCGATCAAGATCAGAAACCATTACATTACAGAAAGAATGAAGATTATTCTATATGAACAGGATTTTTGTTGAACATCAATCTACCATGACTGACCAATCACTATATTTGTTACACCACTGCAAACTGCAGAAGAAGTAACCGGTGGGTTATTTAAACACACATACCTGATTTCTGGACATATAATCCAGCAATGTATGCATAATGATATGAAAGTACAGGTGGTTGAAATACTTGCAGAAATATGATAATACAATATCTCAAATCCAGCATTCAGGTAACTGGCAATACCAAAACAATGGCACTTTTACTCAAGGGGTGGGGCTTGAGAATTCTGAGAAACTCCATCGTGACAATGTTTGCAGGTTTAATAGCTCTTATCAATGTTAATATAAATGCTCATGCCATTCAGCAGCCAACAGTTCAGCTTAAGTGTGGTTCATTGTCAGTACTTCAGCAGTAGACTTAGTATAGACTTGGTGCATACAGTCCTTCATCAACATGTGGAATTGCAGCAAGAAGAAGCCATGAAGTGTAAAAGAAATATTCTGGTGCCTGAGCAAAAGCTGGATAACTAGATATGATGGAAGAAGGAGTTAGTAGAACACATTTATGGAAATAATTCATGTGTGATATACAACATTGTACAATGTTAGAAAGCAAGCTTCAAAGCTTTGTAGTTAATTTAGACTTATCAAAAGCAGTTGAAAATCATAAATCTCTTCACTAGTCTCACTGTGAAGAAATGGATCATGTGTTCCATGAGTAGTTTTCACTTAAGAGATTGGATTTTTTTTTTTTTTAATTTCAGGACCAAAACTTCGAGAAAATGCAACCTAGGGAATTTCATTAAAAATTGGATATTTCAGGTGAATGTGTTTATTCTATTGGCTGTATTGAACATTTCAAACAGATATTATAGGCCTATCCATAAATTAGATGTTTCAGGCAAATGGCAAATGGCCATGAAGTCTCTGCTAGTGAATTTGTAGAAATTTTTCAAAAAAATATCAAATGTTGAATGTCTTAGTTTGAAATAAAATAATCATGCTGATGAAGCAGGATTACAATAGAGGTGTATTCTGACAACAAATCTCATATGTGAAAATAAAACATGGCTCACAGGTAAAAAAAAAAAAAAAAAAAAACTGTGTGACTCTGTCGGTTTGTCTGAAGCCAGCAATGATAGGGAATTTCTGAAAATCCACAATGTTTCAAAAATGTCACAAGCGTCTCTGTGGATTACCAGTTTCGGAATGGATGGATGTAAATCTATTCACAGCATGGTTTTGGGAAATGTTTTTCAAGCTCAAATCACATTTGTCTGAGAAAGGCATATCATCTATATGCTGTGTATTTATTACTAGACAACAGTCATGTTCATTCTCCTGGAGAAAACTTCTGTGAGAATATTCATATCATGTTTCTTCCTCTCAATGTTAAGAGTCTTCTGCAGCCTATGGACCAAAGAATTATCCAGAACTTGAAAGTGAACCATTGGTCCCTTTTCATTCCAAAATTTGGCAACTCTGTAGGGTTTGTGACAGATTTTCAAAAGTCTTTCAGAGTAAAGGATGTATTGTATGGTATTTCTCATATGGTCACATGAAGGGACATTGAACCAAAAATATTGCATAACTCTGGCATTTAATATGGCCCATAGTCACCTTCAAGGAGAATGAGAGTGAGATAGAATATATTATGGGCTTCCCATTGCTGCTGGAAAGGGATGTGATATCAGAAATAATCGATATGTTACAATTGAAGCAGCTTCAAACTGATGGGAGGGAAGTTGGCAAAAGATTGGTTATCAAAAACTCTACTTCCACCATACTCTTTCTTTATTATGATGAAATAATTGATCATGTCACTGGTAAATCAAGTTAATAGCAGGATGAAGTGGAAGGACAAGTCACATCACAGATGACAACACAAGTATCATGGAAAGAAGCAGTAGCAGGACTGACAACTTTTATTTGTTTGTTTATACTTGTTAGTTGCACTGTATTCAAAACTATTTCTTAAATCATCAGAAAGAGGTATGCAAAAGATTGAAACTTTGCCACCATGCCACAGTCTGGGTGCTTATCTTCCAGGAAAATTAGCTTTGTCATACCAAGGTATTTTGTTGTAAGTTTTTGTTGTGATTTTATCAGTTACATTGGCTGTACTAAAGATTCATTTTCACCATTCCTTTACTTATTTGTATACATTGTAATGTTTAGAGTTATTATGTATTTCATTATCCGTGGGTCTGTTACATTTAATTAGACAGTTACATAATGAAATACTTTATATCATTCAAATACTATTTATAAGTCCAGGAAGTTCTGCAATATGCCTATATTGATCATCTGAGACCTTTTAAATAGTGTGCTGTATATAATAACAACACATTCTTAAGGTAGTCCATTGGAAATATCATTTAAGTGGCAAGATCAGTTATCCGGCACTGGTCCGTTGCCAGTACCTACTGAAGGAAATGGGGGATTCTACTATTTGATCTTTCTATGTACTCATCCACTCAGGGTATTGTACTTCATCTCCGACTTCCACCAGGTGCACACATGTTTGTAAGTGTTGGCACAATGATTCTTAAGTTGGAAAATAGCACTTCCTGGCACTTCCATTTCATATGGGACCTAGGTGCTTCAGTCCTACCAACTTCCCCATTTCCAAACATAATTACCCACATGAAATATTTCAACTAATCTCCAACATAAGGTTTATTTTATGTGACACTATTTAACAGGAACTAATTGCTTCCTTGTTTAACTGTCTACTTCTGTTTCAGCCTAGAGATTGCCTTCAGCTAAATTTTTTATTGTTACATGAGCTCAGATAGCACTGAATTTTTTTCTAATGTTACAGACTGTTGGACACTGTGGTTGAATGGTCATCACTGAGGCCTCCAGTTCAGAGGTTCCCAGGTTCAATTCCCGGCCAGGTCAAGGATTTTAATCACATATGATTACATCTTCTGGCTCAGGGACTCATTGTTTGTGTTTGCCCCAACACTCTCCTCTTAGTATTCAGAACATGCCACAATACCAACCAGCACAGAAATATGCAATAGTTTGTACATCCCTCCATATAGGTTTGGCAACACGAAGGGCATCCATCAGTCGAACAGGGCCAAATCCACATGTGTGACATAGTTCATACCCACGACCCCACATGTTGTGGGAAAAGACGTAGAAGAATTCCAGACTACCGTCTAGTTTTCTTTCTGCTACAGTTATACACCCTTTTACCAGCTGAGAAGAAAGATGATCCCTAGCCTTTATCAAGCCCTGTGTAGTTTGATTGTTCCTGTAATTGAAATCCATCTAAGGTTAATCTGTGTCAATGCCAATTGTGTAAAAATATCCCAATTCAGTTCACTCACATTACATAAATTTCTCTGCAGTAATGTGCACATTAATTGTGAGTGTTAGTAAATCAAGCCAGTAAATTTTAGACACAAACTTTAACCTCATCTCTGTTATCTATTCAGCTTAAAGAGATCTACAATTACTCACAAATTACACAGATAATATTCAAGAAATATTTAAATCTGAACAATGGTTAGACTTTGATATCAGAGAATTTACCCAATCATTTCTGGTGACAGTTCACTTTGTCACTCTAATTATATTGAACATTCTCTTTTTTGTATTGTTTGATGATAAAGACTACTGCCTGCACTATAGTTTCAATAACACATTGGAATGTGACAGATTTTCAAAAGTCTTTCAAAATAAGGGATGCTTAGAGTATCCTTTACATTTCTATGTTAAGTACTGCATACTACATATTCTCTAATACCTTGGTCTACTGATTACACCTCTCTCAAAAATGAATTTAACTAGCCCTGGATGTCTTAAGATGTGTCCTATCATTCTCACTCTTTTTCTTGTCCAATGTTGCCAATCATTCAATATCTCTTCACTTGTGACTTCATCTACGTATCTCACATTAGGCATTCTTCTATAACACCCCATTTCAAAAGCTTCTATTTTTCTTTCTTGTATGTTTCAGGATGAACTTTGACTGTTCTTAACTTACTGTAATTAACATAAAATTATGCACAGGAATTGAATTCCCAGTTACACATGCTATTGTTAAGGGTAATGCTTAAAATTATGATCACCTTCCATTTCTCCTTTTATATCATTTCAATATTTAATGTTCCTGGTCAATGGAAGTTGGCGAGTTAGAATATTCTTATGAACTGGAGTATAATGTAATTGTCGGTGTCATCAGTCATTGACTGGTTTGATGCATCTCTCAATGCCACCCTATCCTGTGCTAATCTATTCATTTCTATATAACTACTAGGTACTACATATGCTCTAATATCTTGGCCCACCCCTACCATGCTTACCACATGCACATCCCTGAAAAATTAACAGAACAAGTCCTGGGTGTCTTAAGATGTGTCCCATCTTTCTATTTCTTCTTCTCATAAAATTTTACAAAATCATTCTCCTCTCACCAATTCAATCCACTATCTCCTCATTTGTGATTCAATTTACTCATCTCACCTTCAGCATTCATCTACAACACCTCTTTTCCAAACCTTCTATTCTCTTCCTTTCTGAGCTGGTTATCATCCATGTTTCACTTCCATACAGTGCCATGTTCCAGATGAAAGTCTTCAAAAACATATTTCTAATTCCTATATCAACATGTTCAAAGTGAGGAAATTTCTTTTCTTAAGAAAACCCTCCTTGCTTGTGCTAATCCACATTTTATGTCCTCCTTACTTCTCTTATGGTTAGCTATTTTACAACCCAAGTAACAGTAGTAGACTTCCTTCAAGACATTTCCTTATCTAATGTTTCCTGCATCACCTAACTTTGTTAACTGCATTCTATTACTTTTGTGTTGGACTTATTTATTTTCATCTTGTAATCCTTCCCCAAGACCCTGGCCATATTACTCAGCAGTTTCTCCAGATATTCTGCAGACTTAGATAAAATAACAATATGTGTTTTTATTGTAATTTGCTTTATGTTTCACTGAAACAGATAGGTCTTACAATGACAAAGGGATGGAAAAAGCCTAGGAGTGGGAAATAAGCAGCTATGGCCTTAAGTAAGGTACAACTCCAGCATTTACCTGGTGTGAAAATGGGAAACTACAGAAAAATCATCATCAGGGCTGCAAAGAGTGGGGTTTGAACCCACTATCTCCCAGATGCAAGCTCACAATTGTGCAGCCCTAAATGCATGCATGGCCAACTCACCTGGTAATAACAATAACATTGGCAAACCTCAGGGTTTTGATTTCATCTCCCTGGATTTTGATTCCCTTTCCAAATTTTGCTTCGATTTCATTAATTGCCTATTCTATATAACCATTGTTGAAAAGGAGGGGGACAGACTGCCTCACTCCTTCATTGATTGCTGCCTCTTTTCCACAGCCCTTGATCCTTATAACAGCAGACCGAGTTTTTTACAGATTGTGGATAATTCTTCCTTCCGGGTATACAATGCTGATCACCTTCAGAATCTCATATACACAGTTCAAAAATATTAGGGGGACATGTTTTTGAATATATGGCATGATCCACAAAACAATACCTCACACCCATGTGTATTACCTACTAAACATTTATTCTTTACCGTTGAAGTATACAAAAGAACATCGATGGGTTCATGATCATTTTCAGAACACAAATGGAAATGTCCAAATGGGGGCAAAAACAAAGTGATAACAGGCCTCCAGGGTGGATTTTTATTACAGTTGGTGAGCTTCAGTATGGTGTATGTCCTCCATGAGCATTTATCCCAGCTTAGTACGTACGTGGCATGGTCCGTATAAATCAACGGAGGTCACGTTGCGGTATCAGGTCCCATTCTTCAATGAGAGCCTGTTCGAGGTCTCGGAGAGTCTGTGGTGGAACGGGACACTCACGAACACTTCTGTCAAGCTTGTCCCACACATGCTCAATGGGATTAACATCGGGACTCACTGCTGGCCATTCCATCTCTTGAATGTCCAGTTCTCGCAAGACAGCTCTGGTTATGTGCACTACATGAGCCCTGGCATTGTCGTGCATGAGTACAAATTCAGGGCCAACACTGTATGCAACAACCAACACATGCTGTAGTAGTAGCTGCTCAATGAACCCCACAGTGGTAAGGTTACCGCGGACAACAACAAGATCCATACAGCCATCAATACTGATGCCACCCCACATCATCATAGAACCTTGTTCAAATCGGTCGCCTTCCTGGACAACATTTGGCATGTAGTGCTCACCACGGCATCTCCATACATGTTGACGTCCATCGCACTGTGTCAGGGGAAATCTGGACTGGTCTGTGAACAACACAGGTCTCTATTGGTGAAGTTGCCAGTTGAAATGGGTATGGGCAAACAGAAGGCGAGATGCATGATGTTGCTGCCTCGAACAGGCACTCGAATAGGACATCTGTGTCATAAGGACACTTCACTTAAACTGTTCCTTTCTGTTTGGTCATACACCATGACGTCAGTGACCCTCCTGAGGTCTTGTTGCAGTTCTCTGGCAGTTGTTGAACGATGCCACAACAGACACATGTTCAGATATTGGTCATCCTATGGGGTTGTCGTGCATCCATGACCTTGTCCAACCCTCCTTGTGAACTGACCTGTCTCATTGTAGTGATTCCACATGCATTGAATAACTGAGAGAGAGGCTGAGATCAAAAGCAACACGACAGAAAGTCCATCCTCCCTGAATCAAAGTGATGGCCCTTGCGACTAGAACCTTGTTAAGATGTCTCATGGGATGTGCTGGTTTATGTACAAGATGCTCAAATGACTGCCATAGTCTGTGTACCTCACAATGACACATGGACACACTGCTATTCACTTTGTTTTGATGGGTCACCTTACAGTTTAATGCAAGGCTATACCAACAGATGTAGTATAACTTCAATTTGACATTCCCTGAGTAGCTAAGTTCTCAAGGTATGCTGTACGATCATTGGAACCCCATCTACCAAATTAATGTTCACATGCTAGACGTTACAAAACAGGGTCCCCTAATTCATTTTGAACTGTATAGCTTTCTCTTAATCAGCATTGTAGAATGCCTTTTCTAGATCCACAAATGCCACATATGTGGGGTTATCCTTCTTATTCAGTCCACAAAGATCAGGCATAAAGTCAGGATTGCTTCATGTGTCCCTACGTTTCTTCTGAAGCCAAATTGATCTTCTCCCAGCAAGGTTTCAACTTGTTTTTCCTGTTCTTCTGTAAATATAATGTGTTCAAAATTTTGAAGGCATAAGATACTAAAATAAAGGTGCAGTAGTTTTCACACTTGTCAGTACCAGCATTTATGGGATACAACATTCTGCCATAAATGAAATGACACTTCTCCTGTGTAAATTATCTTACACATTAAAGGGAATAACTTCACCATGCTGGTTTCTTCTAAGGCAGTCAGTAGTTCTGAAGGTATATCATCAACTGCCAGTTCCTTTTTCCTAATTAGGTCTCTCAAAGCTCAGTCAAATTCTGACCTCAAAACTGATCCCATTTCATCAGCATCAACAGTCTCTTCTCGTTCCAGATCCCTATCATCTACTTCTTCACCTTCATACAACTGTTGGATATGTTCTTGCCATCTTTATGCCTTGTCTTCTTTCCCTAGAATTGTTTTTCTATCTTAGCTCTTATGATTCATACACCTAGTTTTCCTTCCTCCAAAGGTTTCCTTGACATCCCTGTATGCAGTACCTACCTTTCCTGGGATCACACAACCTTCAATATTCTTGCACTTCCCTTTCAGCCATTCCTCCTTAGCTGACCTGCACTTTCTATCTGCTTCATTCTTTAATCTCCTGTATTTGTTTTTGCTCTCCTCATTTTTTTACATTCATGCATTCTTTGCATCATCATGAATCAGGTCTAGTTTCTCCTGAGTTATCCTTAGTTGATCTTTCCTTTCTTCCTGACCTTTCTTCAGCAGCCTTAATGATACCATTCTTCATGACTGTCCATTCTTCCTCCACTGTGTTTCCTCCAGCCTTTTCATTAAGTCCTTGTGCAGCATGTTCCTTGAAACAACCCCTCACGCTCTTTTCTTTCAACTTCTCTAGATCCCATGTCCTTGCATTCCTTACTTCTTTCAATTTCTTCACATTCAGGTGGTATGTCATGACCAACAATTTGCATCTGTATCATAATGAAGTCCATTTGATAACTTCCAATGTCTCTAGATCTCATCCACACAAACAGCCATCATTTGTGGTGTTTGAACTAAGCATTAGCAAGGACTAAATTATGATCTCTGCAGAATTCCACCAGCTGATTTCTTTTTTCATGCCTTTGTCCTAATCTGAATGAATTGTCCTACTGCATTACATTCTCTTCTTTGGCTTACCACTGCATTCCAGTCTCCCATCACAATTTGATTATTAACACTAATTGACACCTTTTATATATTGTATTAAATCTTCTACCTCTTCATATATTTTTAAAAATATTTTCATCATTCTTTGAACTAGTAGGCATATAGACCTGCACTATTGCTGTGGGCATTGGCTTGGTGACTATGTTGGCAACAATATTTCATTCACTATGACGCTCGTAGTAGCTTATTCGCTACCCTATTTTCATATTCATTGTTAAACCAACTCCTGCATTTCCCCTTTTATATTTATTGTTGTGAATTCTGTAGCCACCTGACCAAATATCCTGCTTTTCCTGCCAACATTCTTCACCTATACCAACTATATCTAACTTTTGTTTATCCATTTTCCTTTGCAGATTCTCTAACCTGCCACAATGATTCATAATTTTAACATTCCATGCTCCACCTCGCGGAATGTCAGTATGTATCTTCCTTATGACTGCCCTCTTTCCTGTAGTCCCTACTTGGAGATCAAAATGGGGGACTCTATTACCTTTTAATAAACTGGGAATTATGCTCTATTTTCTTAGTAGTAATATATTGACAGAACATTGAACCATTCTAATGAGTATTCTTCTTCTCATGAAACCTTATTGCTGTCATCAGAATTATGATGGAGTTATGCTGCTTAGAGTTCAAAGTATTGTGATGTGGATAGATCTTAAGGCATACAAATTATGCCATATTTTTGTTAAGTTGTTGGAAATCCATTTGTCTTGCATATGCACTTTACCATGAGATTAGTATACAACACACTGGAGATTAGTGTAACAGTGTAAAGGACTGTAATATTTGAAGTTTGTGCTTGTGCTCAACAAGTTTCTTCCTTCAGTTTTGAATTTAATTTGTTCCTAGTCCTTAATTTTTCTCCTACTACCTTAAAATATATTTGATTCTCAGCAATTCTAGTTATTTGTTGACTGTTTAGTCATGGATTTACTGTACATTTACTGAGAGTCCACCTCCTTAGTGTAATAGTTAGCACTATTAAGTGCCATCCCCCAAGATCTGGGTTCAACTCCTGGTACTGAGAGTGATTTAATGTTCGATGGAGGGCTCTTATGTGATTAAACTGGTAATTGCAGCTCATCACCATGTTAGAAATCCATTTGCCTTGCATATGCACTTTGCCATGAGATTAGTATACAACACACTGGAGATTAGTGTAACAGTGTAAAGGACTGTAATATTTGAAGTTTGTGCTTGTGCTCAACAAGTTTCTTCCTTCAGTTTTGAATTTAATTTGTTCCTAGTCCTTAATTTTTCTCCTACTACCTTAAAATATATTTGATTCTCAGCAATTCTATGTTATTTATTGACTGTTTAGTCATGGATTTACTGTACATTAACTGAGAGTCCACCTCTTTAGTGTATTAGGTAGCACTATTAAGTGCCATCCCCCAAGATCTGGGTTCAACTCCTGGTACTGAGAGTGATTTAATGTTCAAAGGAGGGCTCTTATGTGATTTAACTGGTAATTGCAGCTCATCACCATGGGCGTTACTGAAGATATCTACTTGAACTTGAAGATAGATGCACTACTTCAAGAAGTAGAAGGGCATGAGTTCCCAATTTTACTTTACTGAGAGTTACTACCTGTGCTCTGTTTTCCAAACTGTTGACTGTCAAAAGTTGTAATGTCAGTTCTATTGGGTTAAAGTATAAACTAAATTGCAATAAAATCTCTTGTCCTTTCTTAAATTACTTTCCCTGATAAACTACTGCACTTTCATAAGTATCTATTCATTTTTCTTAAGAATGGTAAGTACTTATATATTTATAATGGATAATAATTGAAACACAGTAGACCAAGCGAGTTGTAAGTTTGCATTTTGGAAATGATGAGTTCCAACCCCATTATTCACAGATGGTGTGGCATACTAACAACCAATCACCAAGACGATCAAACAACTGATGGCATGATACCGCAACCCATGTCTTTGTTTGATAACACAAACACAAGGGAGACTAGAGGCCAACCCAGTATGAAATCATGCCAACTAATTAGAGTAGGCCTCAATCAAAACACAAGACACAGACTGGGAAGCCATGAAATCTAGGCCAACCAAGGGTCCAGGACCATAACAGAAGGTGGATCAAAGAAAAAGGATAGTGCAATACAACTACAATAACAACTCACCATCACTTTTAAGGACCAAATTTAATATAAATTAAGAAAAGGAAAAAAAGGGTGGGTGGACAAACAATTCAAGTTGAATTCAAAATTGACAAAAGAAATTAAATACCTTTTCCCAAGTTTTTTAAAAAACTACTCAAATGCATTATCATTAACACTAGAACAGTGGAAGTGGTCAAAATGACACTGGCCTTCAATTTTTCTTTAATAATGTGCACGTTCTTGTATCATTTCTCTTCAGATATCTTGACTTTTCATCGTTTTTGTCCCGTATATGGTGATGTATCGCACCCAGCAAAACATTTATAATTTCACAGGTTTTTGATATGACATACCCTGGACAGCGGTAGGGGTCATTTTGACACCTGCACAATTCCTTATTACAATGCAGCAGTTTGCATAGTCAGACAACAGTATGTATCCAGCCTGGATTTTTAGTATTGTTGAACTCTTACTGTCAGATGACTGTTCCAGTTTGCGGGATTATTGTATTCATCTCATCATTTAGAAAGTGTTCTTCTTGCAGAGATGTCGTGTTACCGTTTTCTTTCTACTGACAATGTGCCCCATATGCTAGAAAATTCAGATGTTGAGTCTGAAAGTGGAGTATCTGATTCAGATGATGACTTCTTGCTTCACACAAGCGAAGATCATAATGAGACAGAGGATGAATTATCTGCAGGAGATATCGAAAGAGCTAATTTTCCTATGAACTTGCCTCAAATGTCTGTCTTGGTTACATGTTTCATCAGCAAAGATGGTCACCCAAGATGAAACCGAGTGGAAGGTCTTGGATTTGGGCTCTTCATCTGGAAGGCAGGCTGCATTGAACATTCTGAAAGAGCGGGGAGGTCCTACCACAATTGCTTACCACAGAGTTGATGACTCTGTCATTAGTGCCTTTTGTCTCCTCTTTCATATATCGATGCTTCATCTAATGAAACGATACACAGAATCAAACGCTCAGAAAGAACTCAAGAACACGGGCTGGACGGAGAAGATGTGGTCAAAATAGCATCTCGTGAATAAACCCCCAAGTCTGCATGCAGGAGGTGGACAATGCATGTCTTTGACAATATCCTAGACCTACTAGTTGTCAATGCTTGGGTCATTTACAAGCAAGTAATGGGTAGGAAGATAAAGCGGAAGAAGTTAATTCTCCAGCTGGCAAGTAAAATAACAGTGCGGGACGAACAAGGGCGACAACAACAACGACAAGAGGAGGCAGTAGGACTGTGTCCATCTAAAAAGCAGAAGAAGTGCCGAGTTGGTCTGTGTAAAGACAAAAAATCTAGTGATGCCTGCAGCAAGTGTCTCAAAATAGTGTGTGGCAAATCTGCATTAAAAGTAGAGTTGTGTGAGCAAAATGTGTTTACGGTGTTTTTTATTTCTCAAAGTATTTCTGAAAATGTGTAATTGTTGCAACGTGGACAACTGACTAACGAAAGGTATTAAATTCTTTAATTTTGTGAAAAATTCCTAAGAGAAACAGAAGCACAGTGCAGTAGTTTGTGATTATTCATGTTCTCATGAGTAATATAAAATGGTCCATACACTAATGTCAGGTCTTTGCGTGTAATATACATTTGTGGAAACACAATAGAAGAAAATACCTCTCTTATTTTGTTCTATTTTGAACATTTCCAAGCATTTCTTATGAAGTGTCAAAATGGCCCCTTACTGCTGTTCTAGGAATGTGAGATTCTCAGCTGTTCTAGTGTTCAACCTAAATGTCTTCAGACAAAATGGAATGAACAGGGTTTTAAGAAGGTTTAAAATTCAAAAGAGCAAGTTGTAATTTAAATGCAACATGGTGATTATATTGCCTTCTGAGCTCCGTTTTGGAAAGAATTAGATTTATGTGTACTCTCAAAATTTATTAATTGTGTGCACTATTTCTGGGTATGGCCATCCCTAAATTTATCCAATTAACTTATCAGCATTTAGTTACACAACTTACCAAGTATTTGTATATTGCCAAATAAAAAAATATTAAGTAGCCAACAGGCCAAACAACCACACATAATTATAACTTAGTTTATAAAGATACATTAGTGAACACAGAAGCATTTTTAAGGTAGCAACCAATTAACTAACACCACTGGAATGCTGACATTAAAAGAAGTAATGATAAGTTAATGCAGACTTGCAAAGAGAAGACCCCATGTTTATAAAAAAATATTGATTTAAACCTCAAAAACAGCAATAAAATTTTAAAATCAATGTAAACAAGGTAAATGCATTTCTGTCACATTGAGTAATCACTTCCAACAAGTAACAGCAACAACAACGCATAATGAAGCAGACTCCGTTATCTAATCAACAAAAGAAGGGAGCATCCCACAACAATGCAATAAACTGTGGACAGCTTCAGAAGCAGAATCCACAAAATGGAAATAATGACCATAAATAGATAATAATAATAATAATAATAATAATAATAATAATAATAATAATAATAATAATAATAATAATAATAATAGTAAAATTTTATGAAAATCAAATCAAGGCAAATAAATCAAATAGTCAAAATAGTCAAATAGTCAAAAGTCATTACATTTACAAACCAACTATTAGAAAGTAATGTCGCTTAAACATCATGACACTCCTAGGTGGTCAACCTTATAAACAGACCACTTGATTTCAAAAACAAAACTGTATCTTCAGTTTATACACAGGTGAGAAATTTAACTAAACAGTATCCAACTCTTCAAGATAAGTTATAATGAGCCCCGCTAGGTAGCAGGTAATCAAAAATCACGTGCTGACAATTACAACAGTATTTCCAGTTATTCGAGGATTACTCAGTTCAAGTAACAAATTTCACCTAATTAAATTGGAGATAATTTGAATGGACACTTTGAACTTCATGCCGGTGAATAATTTCCAGAACAAAAATGTTCACGTCATAACAAATTACAGTGTTCAAATGTAAATGGTACTTCCAGGTGAAATACAGAAATAATATTTCACACCAGTCCTACATTTTGATTAGCTCAACAAGGAAGCTTCAACATAGTGATGCACTAGGAAATCCACAGATGAAGAGATAGTTTATGCAGGATTTGACTTACCAAGGTGATGATGATGATGATGCATAAAGTAAATCCTTCATATAACTTACTGTTGAAAATCGCAGTAATGCCTTTGGAACAGGCATGCACAGCAGAAGAAGCAACGATCACACAGAATATAAATTAAAAGTCATTTTGCCTCAAATAGTTGAAACTATCACCCACCACAAAAATTTGAAGAATTAAGAAGAACTGACTAATCATGCTGGGGTGGTTCAAAGATATACACGCACCCCTACAGCCCATCGTAAAAAGGAGCCAACTCGACTGGCATCTTGACCATAGGTGAGTCACATTATGACAACTCGGTTCTTGCGGCTAATGCAAGAGTGCACTACATAAACAGTTGAAAATCAAGCGGCGGAGCTAACCAAAACCAAGTTTGTAAACAATAATGTACCATAAAAGTCCAATGTCGAAGTGATTGCCTGCCATTATATTACAATTTGGGTGCAATCTAGATTTCAAATGCACTACAGTTGACAATGTACAGCCAATTGCCGACCTGCAGGATATGGGGTATAGTTAGCTGATAATGTTTTTTATTTTATTTCCACACATACTAAAGTCAAGGATAGCAATAATTACACCACTCCCACTAGTTTATAATGCTACAATGGTTTTCCATGGATCCTATTTTCACAAGAGGCAAATACTAAGGCTGTATTTTGAGATCATGGCCATTTTCTGCTGGTCCTAGACCAATACTATACAATCATCTAAATATACTGTCTGAGTACATTAGAGGAGCAAAAAAATGAAAATCAGGTCAAACATTTAAATAAAGATATGAGCATAGAAGGGAACACATAATGGGACAAACACATATACAGGACTGTGTGAGGAGATGGAGAAATACAAGCAGACCACAAAAGGACAAGAACAGTTTTCACATCTTCATGCACAGCCATCTTCATACAGATTTGCTTTCTTCTCATCAACCTCAGTTGTTCCATATCCATTTCCTCTCAGACCCTATGAGCTCATTTCTGCTTCACAACTTCATTTAGAGGGTGGGCTTCAGCACTTACAGAGGGACCACTTTGGGGTATCTTTGGACTTGATATGGGAAGTGCAAGGAAAGAGAAGAGTAAGAAAGACAAAGATCACAGATAATAAAAAACAAGAAACACAGGAAAATGCAGAAGGGAAACAAAAAATCAATGAGTCCATGTAAGTAACTGAAACAAACAAGGGAAGATCAAGCCATACATAGAAAGATGGAGCATCAAAAGTAATACATAATAAGACAGACACAATGAGAGATCAATGTGGAAAGAGGGAGAAATTGAAAGAAATCACAAAAAGACTAAGACAATCTCCAGATATTCTTCCACTGTCACCTTCAAATACAGTGCTCAAAGAATATTTGCATATTCTGGTTTAGAGCATTCTTTATTTTGCTGTGAATGTACATTATACATAACAAAGGGTATACACAAAGGAAAAAACAATCAGTCAACCTTGTGAAGGCAACAGAAACATAACACAACCAAGAATGGGATTTTGAACACAAGATTATTCTTTACTGTGTGGCAGGTCAGTGCGGTATCTAGTCACCTTGTGCCCTGAGTCATGCTTGAACACTTCAAGGTACACTCAGAACCAAAGAACCCAATTTATTTTGAGGCAGATTAATCCACATTTGAATAGCAGCCTCAATAAAATGCTGAATATTAGCAGAAGGGTTAGAACAGTGAGCAGTTGCTTTCTTCAGCTCATACCATGCATCTTCTACACAGTTCACATTGGTTAAATATGCTGACAACATCATTTACTCTGTGACGACTGACCACTATGGCTTGATTGGCCCTTTCTCTCAGTGGCAGCAAATCATGTAGCTAATGCTAGATTGAAACTGCTGTGTGCAGAAATAGAGAAAATGCCAAACAGTGCTCCTCTAACTGACACCTCACTGAGCTAGTGACCCTTCTATGCTAGGTTTTGGGAAATATAGGATTAAATATGGAGGTTCCAAACAGTAAAGACAATATCTTTCAGAAATATTTTTATTAGCGACAGTTTTTTAGTATGTTATGGGTAAATTAACTTATAGGCACAACAGGTAACCAGTAGCACACTACTTCCATTCTCTAAATATTCAATAAATCATACTTGGAAACCTGCAACTGTGACCAAAATTAATCAGTTTATTGGTTTGATGTTAGTAACTGGAATTATTCACAAGCTGGATCTAAAAATAAACTGGACAGATCCAGGAACAGGTTTGAAATATTACCATGTTTTTGCATTTTAGGGACAGTAGCAACTATGCAAATGATGTTAACAGGCTATATAAAAACAGGTCAATTTTAGAAAACTTTTCAGTAAGTCTTCAGTGATTTACAATCCCAAAAAAAGATCACTTTAGATGATGGAATGGTTGCTTGAAGAGGTTGGTTGTACTTTCAAGTGTCAAGTTCATATGAAATGAATGTATTGAATTATGGTGAGCATGGGACAGGCTTTGCAAGTGTGCAACAACCAGAAGAAGACCACACAATTTAACATGGTTCATGGTGTGGGTTACTGTAATCATGTCCAAGTTTGTGAACCATGGGCAACAGCTGTGTGGTCTGGTAAGTGGTCCTGAGAGTTGGGATACCGGTTGCTATGGAATGGGCATCTCCTTGTGCTCAGGACTATACAATCTACCATGGTCCCTAACCTGTTAGAGGAGAGATCCTAACTTGGACTATGTGTAAGTAGTGTTACATCCTGCTTCATGAATTTGCCGAGCTCAGAACATTTTAAGCAAGCCTCGAACCTATGGGAGTAACGGAGTCCCACTCTCATTTGACAGGCAAGGTACTCCTTGGAAATAACTTGGCGAACAAAATGGAATTCGATGGGGAGCTGTCAATATTAATGGGGCTTATGGAAGAAAGTAGAACTAGCTGAGTCAGCAAAGAGGATGCACCTGGATGTACTAGGAGTAAGTGATATTTGGGTAAGGGAAGGTAACAAAGAGGAGGTAGGAGATTATAAAATGTACTTGATGGGTGTTAAAAAGGGAAGGGCACAGTCTGGGGTAGGGCTGTTTATCAGGAATACTATTGCACGCAACACAGTTTCTGTTAGTCACATAAATGAGTGAATGATGTGGGTAGATTTGGCAGTTGGAAGAATTAGGATGAGAATTGTCTCAGTTTATCCACCATATGTACTTGATGGGTGTTAAAAAGGGAAGGGCACAGTCTGGGGTAGGGCTGTTTATCAGGAATACTATTGCACGCAACACAGTTTCTGTTAGTAACATAAATGAGTGAATGATGTGGGTAGATTTGGCAGTTGGAAGAATTAGGATGAGAATTGTCTCAGTTTATCCACCATGTGAGGGTGCAAATGAGGATGAAATTGATAAGTTTTATATAAAGCCTTGAGTGACATCATAGTCAGAGTCGACAGGAAGGATAGGATGGTGCTAATGGGCAATTTCTATGCGAGAGTTGGAAATAGAACTGAAGGATACAAAAAGGTGATTGGTAAATGTGGGGAATATATGGAAGCTAATGGGAATGGGAGGCGTTTGCTGGAATTTTGTGCTAGTATGGGTTTAGCAGTTACAAATACATTCTTTAAACATAAGGCTATTCACCACTACACATAGGAGGCTAGAGGTACAAGGTCCATAATAGACTATATCTTAACCAACTTCGAATTCAGGAAGTCTCTTAGGAATGTACGGGTTTTTCAGGGATTTTTGCGATGATACAGACCACTATCTGATCTGCAGTGTATTAAGTATCTCTAGGCCTAGGGTAGAGGAAGTGAAATCTATCCACAAGCCAATAAAGGTAGAAAATCTCCAGGACAAGGAAATTGGACAGAAGTACATGGATATGATTAGTGTGAAGTTTCAAACAGTGGACAGTAAGCAGGTTCAGGATATAGAAAGAGAATGGGTGCAATACAGGGATGCTGCAGTAGATACAGCATGGGAATGCCTAGGAACGACTGTGTGTAAAGACAGGAAAAAGTGAACATCTTGGTGAAATGATGAAGTGAGAGCAGCATGTAAACATAAAAGGAAGGCTCATTAGAAATGGCTCCAAACAAGGGCCGATGCAGACAGGGAATTGTACGTAGATGAAGGAAACTAAGTGGAACAAATAGTTGTTTAATCTTAAAAAAGTCATGGGAAGATTTTGGTAATAACCTGGGAAGGCTAGTCAGTCAGCAGGGAAACCTTTCTGGACAGTAATAAAGAATCTTAGGAAGGGAGGAGAATAGGAAACGAACAGTGTTTTGGGTAATTCAGGTGAACTCATAATAGATCCCAGGGAATAACTGGACAGGTGGAGGGAACATTTTAAAAATCTTCTCAACATTGAGGGAAATCATGCTGGTGGTGTCGCAAACAACCAAGATCAGGGGGAGGAGGAAAATGATGGTGGTGAAATTATGCTTGAGGAAGTGGTAAAGGTGGTAAATAAACTCCATTGTCATAAAGTAACAGAATAGATGAAATTAGGCCTGACGTGGCAAAGTATACGGGGAAGGCAGGGATAAAATGGTTTCATTGAGTAATAAGATTAGCATGGAGTGTTGGTAAGGTATCTTCAGATTGGACAAAAGCAGTAATTGCACCTATCTATAAGCAAGGGAACAGGGAGGATTGCAACAACTATCAAGGTATCACACGATCAGTATACCAGGCAAGGTATTGACTGGCATCATGGAAGGGAGGCTGCAGTGAATGTTTGAGAGGAAGTTGGATGAAAACCAGGATGGTTTCAGACCACAGAGGGGCTGTCAGGACCAGATTTTCAGTATGCACCAGGGAATTGAAAAATGCTACGAAAGGAATAGATAGTTGTGTTTATGTTTGGTAGGGAAAACATTTGACAGGGTACCGAGCGAAAGATGTTCGCCATACTGGGGGACTGTGGAATTAAGTATAGATTGTTAAAATCCATCAAAGGTATTTGTGTTGACAATACGGCTGCCGTGAGAATTGATGGTAGAAGGAATTCTTGGTTCAGGGTACTTACAGGGCTTAGACAAAGTTCTAATATTTCCCCTTTGCTGTTTGTAGTTTACATGGATCATCCGCTGAAAGGTATAAAGTGGCAGGGAGGGATTCAATTAGTTGGAAATGTAGTAAGCAGTCTGGCCTATGTTGGCGACTTGGTCTTAATGGCAAATTGTGCCGAAAACCTGCAGTCTAATATCTTGGGACTTGAAAATAGGTGCAATGAGTATGGTATGAAAATTAGCCTCTCAAAGACTAAATTGATGTCAGTAGGTAAGAAATTCAACAGAATTGAATGTCAGATTAGTGATACAAAGCTGGGATGGGTAGATATTTTTAAGTATTTAGGTTGTGTGTTCTCCCAGGATGGTAATAATGTAAGTGAGATTGAATCAATGTGCAGTAAAGCTAATGCAGTGAGCTCACAGTTGCAATCAACAGTGTTCTCTAAGAAGGAAGTTGGCTCCCAGACGAAAATCTTTACATCGGTCTCTTTTCAGACCAACTTTGCTTTACAGGAGCGAAAGCTGGATGGACTCAGGATATCTTATTCATAAGTTAGAAGTGACCGACATAAATGTAGCGAGAATGATTGCTGGTACAAACAAGTGGGAACAATGGCAGGAGGGTACTTGGAATGAGGAGATAAAGGCTAAGTTAGGAATTAACTCAATGGATGAAGCTGTACGCATAAACCAGCTTCGGTGGTGGGGTCATGTGAGATGAATGGAGGAGGATATGTTACCTAGGAGATTGATGGACTCTGTTATTGAGGGTAAGAGGAGTAGAGGGAGATGAAGGCGACAATGGTTAGACTCAGTTTATAGCAATTTAAGGATAAGAGGTGTAGAAAAAAATGGAGCCACAGCACTAGTTGCAAACAGAGGATTGTGGCAACATTCAATAAATTCACAGAGGCTTGCAGACTGAATGCTGAAAGGCATAACAGTCTATAATGATGATGTATGTATGTATGTATGTATGTATGTATGTATGTAATCAACGTGAAGAGTTAGGAGACAACATGGACGGAAGTAGAACATCAATTCTAGGACAAAGGGAAGTTACATAGAAAGGTAAAGGGAAGAAGGAGTTGAGGGAGTCTATTGGAATGATAACAACAGAAAGATGAGAAGTAGAGTGGGATTGATATTGCCAAAAGACTTAGATGGTTTTAAGGTGCAGTATATCCATAAGAGGATTAAAAATGTATGTCTGTCAAAACTTTCACATTTCAAGAATTATTCATAGAAACAGGATGGGTTTGGTACCTTTTGACAGTGAAACTATAAATTCTTCCATCTGAAGGGCATACACTTCAAAGCAATCATCAAAATACTGACTGTACTTAAATATGCATTGATCGAAATTAAGTTATTTGCAGTGAAGGCACAGATTAGTTAAATAATATATAAGTAATCGAACACAAAATTGTAAATGATATGAAGTGTTGTGTTGTTGCAGGTCATGTGTACCTGAAATGGATCCTCATAGACTGCATGTATATGTTATATTTTGGGCAAATTTTTCCCTTTTGATTTAGTGCTTACTGGCATCAAACATGATTTTCAACCCCATGCTTTACATTTGGTTTGTTTTGACAATTTCTTTCATATTATGGAGCTTCCTATCAATGTACGTTTCCCATCAGTGTCCCAATTTTGATTCTTTTTATTTGTTGGGATTTGGTACCTTTTGGAAATAAGCTTCTCAGCTTGGGACAGATGGAATTGGCTATGAAAAGGTGATAGGACCACATGGCCATGGGAGAAGGAATTCAGAATGCGAGCTTATCTTAGATTTCTATATAAGAAACTGTTTGGTAGTAAAAAATATTTCGTTCAAAAAACACTAAGTCAGAAGATTACCACAAAACAGCTGGGATGGATGGATCAAGATGGCCATTTACTATGTCGTTTCAGATAAAGAAAGTAGTAGACTAGTGACTGATGTCAAGGTGATTCCAAATAAGAACCTCAACAGCAACCACTAATTTTTAGTACACACATCATACATAGATTCATCTCCATTATAGACTGTTATGCCTTTCACTGTTCAGTCTGCAAGCCTCTGAGAATTTACTAAATGCCACCATGATCCTCTATTTGTAACTGGTACTGTGGCCTCACTCAGTTCTTTAAATCATTAGAAACTGAGTCTAAACATCGTCGTCTTGGTCTCCCTCTATTCTGACTACCCTCCTAACAGAGTCCATTACTGTCCTGTGTAAACTACCATCCTCCATTCGCCTCACATGAACCCACTGCTGAAGCTGGTTTATGCATACAGCTCCATCTATTGAGTTCATAAATATCTTAGCATTTATCTCCTCATTCTGAGTACCCTCCCATCAATGTGCCCAACTATTTGTACCAGCAATCATTTATTCATTTATTATGGCTTCTTTCATGTGGTGAAGATAGGGCACCCGGCCCACTCTTACACTCAACCACAATACAACAAATAATATTGAGGCTACCTATTACAAATTATATTAATTTTACTAATTATAATTATACTACTTATACTATTTCCTAATTAAGCTTAGGATACACACCCATATAATATGCAGCTTATTAGCTTATTAGCTTGTTAATTCTGTCCTCTTTTCTCTCTCACACAGACACTTACACACTCACTTACAATTTACACACTTATCAACTACCCTTAAGTTTACATTATATGAAATTAACAGAACCATTTTTAATTTTTCAATTACCAAGCACATGCACATATACACACTTCAATCTTTAATTCTCAACAGGAAGTCTCAGCAAGTTATTTTAAATTTGAAGAAAGAGTCAATGCCCCTGACACTTACTGGCAGGGAATTCCAAAGCCTGGAACCAGTTACAATAAAAGAATTATTATACACAGAAGAATGGTGAAGAGGAATTGCTAGAGTGAAGCCTGAGCGAGTGTTACGGTTATGGAAGGAAGAGAGGAAGTGAAGTTTAGACAAAATATACTGGGGGGAGTTACTATGCAGAAGTTTGTGTATTAAGCCAAGTATATGATATTCATGTCTCTTTAACCAGTTCAGTGCTTGAGAGTAAGGAGTAATATGCACATCATACCTTAGGTTAAAAATGAATCTAAGGCAACAATTCATAATATGCTGCAGTTTCCTAGTTTGTTCTTTAGTAGCATCTACCAAGATTACATCACAGTAGTCAAGGATAGGAAGAATTAGGGTCTGTGTTAGTCTTTGCTGCATATTTAGTTGTATAATGTCTTTATTTAATATCAGTGGGTGTAGAGTAGCAAACACCTTCTGACCTACGTTTTTGATATGTTCTGTCCAGTTTAGAGTTTCAGTCATAGTCACTCCTAGATTTCTCACTGTTTTACTTATGGGATTGTGCTATTATTTATTTGTAAAAGAGAAATGATCAAATCGTTGATCTTGTGTAGGAGCTCCTGGGAACCGACAATGATAGCTTGCGAATTTGATGGATTTATGAGAAGCCTGTTTGTGAGACCTCGGGTATTAGGACAATATGAGGAAAGTTCTCCAGGGGTCAACAGCAAATGATATGAAAGTCATAGCATATGCAGATGATGTAATGATATGGGAAGAAAATGAACAAAAATTGGAAGAACAACTAAACACTTGACAGAGGGAAACTGAAGAAGCAGGCATGGAAATAAGTTTAACAAAAAGTGAGGTAATGAAAATCAGTACAGAAAACAGAAATATGAAGGATGTTAGGTGCAATGGAAAAATTCTTATAGAAGTAAATATTTTTAAATACCTATGAAGTAAGCTAACTGGGAAAGGAAACATCAAGGAAGAAATTTTGAATAGGATAGGAAATTGCTCAAAAGTTTATTGCTGTGTATCAGACATAATTAGCAATTGGAATGTACCTATCAATGCAAAAATCATATTATTTGCCAGTATTGACCTATGGATCAGATGTTGGACTTGGACAAAAAAGATCTGAGTAGTTTACAAGTGACAGAGATGTGTCTTCTGTGAGGGGTCTTGGGTAAAAAAGGAGGGACAAGATAAGAAATGAAACCATACAAAACATGCTACAGATCAACCCTCTAAAAGAGTGTATGGAGATAAATATGCTGAAATGGTTTGGCCACGTCAAAAGAATCAGATAAGAAAGATTACCAAGAAGAGCTCTGGAATGGACAGAATCTGGAAGAAGACCAATTGGAAGACCACGAACAAGATGGAGGGATCAGGTGGAGAATGACGCAAATCGGAGAGGACTACCATGGCAGACAGCAATGAATGATAGAATGTGGGAAGAAAAAGATTGGAAGAGGCTCTGTGAACAACCTGCATAAGCAGAAACTATCAGGCAGAAGAAGAGAAGAAGAAGTATCATTCCTGCTATAATCATGTCTGTTAATTTTAACTCATCAATAAGATATCCTGAGTCCATTCATCTCTCACTCCTGTAAAGCAAAGTTGGGCTGAGAACAGACCGATGGAAAGATTTTTTTAAAATTCAGGAGCTGACTTCCTTCATACAGAATACTGTGATCGCAACTGCGGGCTCTGTACCTTAATTCAATCACACTTACTCTACTGCTATCCTGGGAGAGCACACATCCTAAATAGTTGAAATTATCTACCTGTTCCAGCTTTGTATCACCAATCTGACATTCAGTTCTCTAGGATTTTTTACCTGCTGGCATCAATTTAGTCTTCGAAAGGCTAAGTTTCATTCAATATGCATTGCACTTATTTAGAAGTTCCAAGATATTACATTGCAGGATTTTGGCACAATCTGACATTAAGACCAAGTTGTCTGCATAGGTCAGACTGCTTACTACATTTCTACCTAACTGAATCCCTTCCTGCCACTTAATACCTTTCAGCAGGTGATCCATGTAAACTGCAAAGAACAAAGGTGAAAGATTACAGCCTTTTCTAACTCCTGCAAGTACTCTGAACCAAGAACTCATTCTACCAGCAATACTCAATGCAGCCCAATTGTCAAAATAAATGCATTTGATTTATTTTAGTAATCTACCCCTAATGCCATAATCCCCTAGTATGGTGAACATCTTTTCCCTCTCTAGACTGTCATATGCTTTCTCCAGACTAACAAACATTAACATAACTGTCCATTCCTCTGATACTTACTAACAACTGATAGCACCCTCCCTTCCAAGATAGGGCCAATGATATTAGAAGTTAGGCCCCCTTAAACAACAATCATCATCATCATCATCATCACCTTCGAGTATACCAGTGAATACTTCGGCTGGTATATAATCAATGAGATACCTCAATAGTTGTTGCAATCCTGCCTGATCCCTTGCTCCCTTGCTTATAGATAGGTGCAATTACTGCTTTTATCCCATCCAAAGGTACCTTACAAACACACTATGCTATCTTATTATTCCATGAAGCAATTTCATCCCTGCCTTTCCACTATATTGCACTATTTCAGGTGTAATTCCATTTATTTCTGCTGCTTCATGATACTGGAGTTTGTTTACCATCCTTTCCACTTCATCAAGTATATTTTCACCAACACTATTGTACTTCTCTACATGAGCTCAGTTGTTCATGACGCCACAAGAAAAATTTCCTTTTACGCTATGAACATTTTAAAAATATACATTCCACCTGTGCATTTATTCTCTGGGATCAATTTTGATTCACCTGTATTACCAAAAACCCAATTAATTTCCTTTTTCCACTCCCTTTCTCAGATTCATTATTACAGTCCCTGATAAGACTTTCCAGGTTATTACCAAAATCTTCCCATGACTTCTTTTTGGATTCAACAACTGTTTGTTTTGCTCTGTTTTTTATCATCTACATACAATCTCTTGTCTACATCAGACCTTGTTTGGAGCCATATCTGATATGCTTTATTTCTTACATTTACAAGCTGCTCTCACTTAATCATTCCATCAAGATGTTTGCATTTCCCTATGTTTACATACAGTTGTTTCTATGCACTCTCCCTGCTGTTTCTACTGTAGCCCCCATGTATGCCACCCATTCTCTTTCTATATCCTGAACCTGCCTACTGTCCATTGTTTGGAATGTTTCGCTAATCATATCCATGTACTTCTGCCTCCGTTCCTCATCTGGAGTTTTGCTACCCTTATTCGTCTGCATAAAGATTTCACTTTCTCTATCCTGGGCCTAGAGATACTTATTTCTCTACAGATCAGGTAGGAGTCTGTATCACTGAACATTCCCCAAAAAACCCGAACATTCCTAACAGATTTCCTGAATTCAAAGTCTGTTAAGACATATTGTATTATGGATCTCGTGCCCTGACACTTCCATGTGCAGCGGCGAATACGTTATGCTTGAAGAATATATTCATAAGTGCTAAACCCATACTGCTGTAGCATAGAACTCAAGCAAATGCTTCCCATTCATATCAGCTTCCATACATTCCCCACATTTACCGATCACCCTTTTGTATCCTTCAGTTCTATTTCCAACTCTCACATTGAAATCGCCTATTAGCACTATCATATCCTTGCTGTTGACCCCGACAATGATGTGACTGACTGATTCATATAACTTGCCAACTTCAACCTCATCTGTACCCACACTGAGATAACTCTCGTCCTAATTCCCCAAATGCCGAATCTACCTATATCATTCACTCATTCACATGCCAAACAGCAACTATGTTGTGTGCAATAGTATTTGTGACTTTGCTGACTCAGCCAGTTCTACTTTCTTCCTTCCATAATCCCCATTAATATTGACAGCTCCCCATCAAATTCCATTTCATTTGCCAAGTCTCTCACCTCTCAAATGGAAGTGGAACTCCATTACTCCTATAGGTCTGAGGCTTGCTTAAAATATTCTGAGCATGATCAATGAAAATTCTGTGAAGCAGAAAGTTATCCTAGTTAGACATAGTCCAAGTGAGGATCTCTCCTCTAACAGATTAGGAACCACTGGTGGATTGTGTAGTCCCAGCTGCTTGAGCACAAGCTGGGACATGACTCAGAATATGTCCAAGATGCCCACTCCCATTCCATAGCAACTGATATCACAACTTTTAGGACAACTTACTAGGCCACTCAGCTGTTGCCCATGGTTCACAAACTAGGATGTGACTACAGTAACCCACACCAATAGCAGAACAGAAATATATTAATGTACCAAGGATAAAAGTGTAGGAACTACAAAGGATTGGAAACAGAACCAATTTTCAGCACCGTATAAGAGGACAAGTACTTGCAAAAGAAGTAAAGAGTAGTGAGGTAAATAGGGACAGATTTAAAAAAACCTTGATAAAGGAAGCAATTAAGGTATGTGGGAAGACATGTCAGAGAGTAACGTAACCACATGTACACTGGTGGAACAAATAAGTGTGCTCCTCAATAAAGGAAAGGAACACAGATCAAAAAGGACAAGATAGAGATAAATCCAAGCCAGAACAGATAACAGATGAGAAGAAGATCCAAAACCCCAAACAAGTTTACCAGGATAACTAACACAGTTAAAGGAGTAGTCAAAGAGGAGAAAATAATGTGCTGGGAGAACTTTACTCAAAAACAGGTAGAAGACAGCACAGGCAACATGAAACTGTTATTTAGAGTGATCAAAAGCAAAAGAAATGAAGTTGAAACTGTTATGGTAATTGAGGATCCCAGATCCCAAAGGAAAACTGGCCAGAAAAGATGGGAATATCAGTGAGGTTCTGAGGAATAATTTTGATCACCTATTGAATTAGTCAGGAGCAGATCAGAGAGCAAGAGAACTGCCTGCTGAAGCCTGCACAGAAGAACCTCCCATTGTATGAGCAGAAGCAAGAGCTGCACTTAAGAAGATGCCTTAAGGGTAATCCCCAGAAATTGATAAAGTGAACACCAACTTGATTAAAGCAGCAGGAGTCCAGTGTTTACAGAGGCTATACATTGTGCTTGATGCAGAGTGGAAGGATGACAAAATATATGCAGATTGGAGCAAGAGTATCACTATATTCTTGTTTAAGTAAGGAAATTGCCAAAAATGCTCCAGCTGCTGCAGAATAACTCTCCTTTCTCATGGGCTAAAGATACTCAAGATAATCTTAGAGAATAGACTGTGAGTTACCTTTCAGCCACAGTTAGAAGAGAAATAGTATGGTTTCAGCTCTAATAGGTACACAACAGGCTGAATCTTCAGCATCTGAATGTTGAAATGAAATGACGTGTGGCTTTTAGTGCTGGAATTGTCCGAGGACATCTGAATGTTAATGGAGGAGTATTGGGAGAAAGGCCAAGATTTGTGCAGGGTTTTCCTGCATATTGACAAAGTTTATGACAGCATTTGCAGTAGACAAGGTCTGGGAATTCATAAGAAAGAAAAATGTACTGGAGGGACTGGTGAGTCAAGTTCATAGGCTGCATGAGCACTGTGCCAATGGTATGCAAATTGGTAATGTACATTAATTTCAATTCCAGACCGAAAGTAGAGTTCAGCACAGTAGTGCACTATTCTGATTATAGTCTATTACCATCATATGAAGAAACAGAATCAGAAAAACTGGGATGCAGTTGAGACTCAGTGAATGGAAGGTTGATTTCCAGGAATTCAATCATAAGGTACATGAAGCTAAAACAGTAGTGCAACAAATAGAGGGGAATGACTAGCAATCATTATGCATGGAAATCATCTTCTGTAATCTGTGGAAAACTTTGCTTACTTTGGCAGTGCAATATCATGGTACACACTAGCCACAAAGAACATGGTAAATAGAGCACAGAGGGGCTCTCACTTTTACTGGCAAGTAAGAACCCTCCTTTGGAACCTCAAAGTCTTCTTCTTAATCTGTTTACCGTCCAGGGTCGGTTTTACCCTTGGACTCAGCGAGGGATCCCACCTCTACCGCCTCAAGGGCAGTGTCCTGGAACTTCAGACTTTGGGTTGGGGGATGAAACTGGTGAAAATGACCAGTACCTTGCCCAGGTGGCCTCACCTGCTATGCTGAACAGGGGCCTTGTGGAGGGATGGGAAGATTGAATGGGACAGGCTAGGAAGAGGGAAGCAAGCAGCTGTGGCCTTAAGTTAGGTATCATCCCGGCATTTGCCTGAGGAGAATTGGGAAACCATGGAAAACTACTTCCAGGATGGCTGAGATGGGAATCGAACACACCTCTACTCAGTTGACCTCCCGAGGCTGAGTGGACCCCGTTTCAGCCTTCATACCACTTTTCAAATTTCGTGGCAGAGCAGGGAATCAAACCCGGACCTCCGCGGGGTGGCAGCTAATCATGCTAACCACTTAACCACAGAGGCGGACAACGGAACCTCAAAGTACCTAGTAAAATAAAGGTAGTGATGTTCAGTCAATACTGAATACCGATCTTAATCTATGATATTGGAACATGCACCTCCACTAAGCAATTATGATCAATGGAAAATGGTAGATAAAAATGTAATATGCCTATGAGGTGTATTTAAACCAAATGCTGAGGAGTGTGAAAACATATATGTACCTTAAAATTAGTAATAATAATGGCGTATGGCCTCCGGAGAGGCCTTATTCAGGTCTTTTTCTTGTAGATGACCTATTAGGCAACCTGCATGTCTGTGAAGAAGAGGGCCCTACCTAGGATGATTTCTAATGCTGAATATGTCACAGACAGCAAGGGCCAGAGAACCACTGGAATTAACCAATTAAGGTTAAAATCCCGACCCATCCAGGAATTGAACCCGGGACTCTCTGGACCAAATGCCAACACGCTAAACCTTTAGTCATGAAGCTGGACTTTAAAAGTTGTAAGGATCCATTATAACTGGTAAATAAAGAGATTAAGAAAGAGGTGCATATTGAAAAGAATATAGTTACAAATAGTTGTGGGAGTAAGGAGAGTTTGACGGAGCCTACTGTGAAATTGAATTTAGTGAAAAAATCAACTAATGATAACATAATGGCAAACGTACTTGGCAGTTATATGAATTTCTGGGAGTAATAGAAGAATATATAGGCCCTATTTAGATACCTTAAGGCAGAAACAGGTTACAGGAAGAACATTCCAGGGATCATTAATGAACAAGGGGAGCACTTACAGAAGGCAGAAGTATTCAATCAGCAGTATGTAAAGGTAGTTGGATATAGAGATAATGTCCATATAGAGGAGGCAGTTAACGCTGGCTTATTACTGAAATTTACCAATGATTATAAAGACATTTACAAAAAAATACAAAATTTGGAAGATACAAAAGCAGCTGAGATTGATAAGATTTCCTGGAATATATTGCAGACTATGGGTTGGAATATAGTGCCATATCCTTGGCACTGACAATATGAAAGTGACTGAGGTATGAGCAATGCTAGTAATGCCATTCCTTCTGCAGCCAGTCCCTGCTATGAATGATGTGAAAATGTTGCTCATAGGGTCAGTTGGTGCATGCATTTCAGTTGGCTTGGCAGACTGATACGCAATAGCAACTTCTGGATCAGTGAAGAAAGTAACGGGAAACTGCCTCACTCCTCATTTCCCTAGTATGCTTCATCAGTGATGCCTAGGCCATGTATGACAGCTGATGGTGGAGCTGTTGAGGACCCAACCAGCCGTATTGCTGAAGACTGAACATACAGATACATATGAAATACTTATTTGTTGACTGCTTGCATGAAGGAGCCATAGCAAATGAATGGAGATTTGCAATAGAAGCCCCAGTGTACAAGGGAAAGGGGACAAATATAAAGCTGGTAATACAGGCCAGTCAACCTGACATGAGTTGCTTGTAAGCTCTGGGAAAACATTCTTTCTAATTATGTTAGACACGTTTATGACATTACTAACTGGTTTTTTAGAAATCAGTTCAGGTGTAGAGAAATTTATTCAAGTGGAGTTCAACTTGTATGATTCCAGCAAGATATAGCAGATATTTTAGATTCAGGAGGTAAAATGGGCTGTATTGCTATTGACCAATTTAAGGCATTTGACAGGGTAGATCAGGTGAGATTACTGACAAAAATCAGGGCAATTGGACAAGACAAAATAATGGATGAATAGGTGGCTATATTTCTAGGAAAAACTCAGAGAATTAGAGTAGGTGAAATGTTACCAGATCCTGTACTAATTGAGGGGTTTCTTGCTGGACAGAGCAGTATTAGTGGACATACATGATTTCTTATATGTATGAATTATTTTGAATTGAAAATTGTTGATTTATGATGTAAGTGGAATGGCTTTAACCTACTATCCTTGAACTTCTTAGTCCAACTTAAGGTCGGGGATATTTTCTTTACACGGAGAACTACTATAATATTGTTGGACTTCCAAAAGCACTGTGAAAAAAATATTTTGGTTCATGTGACCATTGGACAAACAAGAGAGTACCAGAGATGATTATGGACCAATAAATTTCCTCTAAATGGGTAGAAATGTCATAAAATGTGATCTGGTAATTCTTCTTGTCTCTTGGATGGACGCAAAAATAATCACCATAATTTCATCCATGCATTCAACTGAAAATGAAATGGCATATTGCTCTTAGTGCCAGGAGTGACCGAGGACATGTTCTGCTCACCAGGCAGAGGGCTTTTGATTTGACACCTGTAGGTGATCTGTGCATCCTGATGAGGATGAAATGGTGATGAAGACAACACATACGCCCAGCCCCTCTGCCAGCAAGGTTAAAAAGTGATGGTTAAAATTGCCGACCCTGCTGGGAGTCGAACCTGCGACACCTGTGACTAAAGGCCAGCATGCAAACCATTTTTTTATGGAGCCACCTGCATTCCGCTAAAATGGTTGAAGTCACTTAAAAGTTTGTTCAGAGGTGTTATAGGGAGATATATTCAGGGACATGGTGTGGACTAGGAAGCAATGGTAAGGGTACAAGGATGAGGAAATCATGTAGGTACGACATAAAAAAACGTTAGTGTTAAACAGTATAATAAAGAAAGGAATAGAATTAAGTAATTTAACATGTTGACTGCCAAGACACATAGGTAGGATAGTCCTGGTGGCAGAAGCTGTGTTTCTACTGTGCATATAGTAAATCAGAAGTAAAACAATATTCAAAATTATATTTCACTTAAGATTTCAATATACATACTACATACAATAAAAATTCCTTGCACGCTGAGGTACTGTCATGGCCCCATGGAAAAGTTCACTTTATGGTTTTGGCTTAATGGCCAGAGCAGTACAATGTAGCGATACTAGAAGCTTGCATTATTTATAGTACTCATTTTAGCCAACGCAGTGTGCTGTGATCATTTACTTGTGCTTAACACTACAATCCTATGGCACTCATTGTTCTACAATATGGTTGTGTAGTGATGGTGCTATGTTTCACCTGCCCTGCAGCAAACATTCTCAAGAACCTCAAAGCCTTCATCAACTCATGTATTGTAGATATTGTAAAATGTGTGATTTATTACTTTCTATATTAAACTTTTGCTGATAAATCTATATTTTTTTGAACATGTAATCCTATAAATTATTTATTATTTGCTCCTTGCCAAATATTGATTGATAATTTCTGAAAATGCAAATATGCTCATGTTTATGTTCAATATTTTGTGTTAAGCCTCAGGAGTCTGCTCAGAGAAATTGGTATGACATACTGGTAAGGTAAGCATAAGCATGGTGTGATAATGGGAGACCTCAGAAAACCATTAACAAAAACAGAAACACATTATCACCCAAATACCGAACTTGCAAGTTAGCTAAACCTGCACATCAAAAAGCATGACGAAAGAGGTTGGAAAATTACACACATATTGCTAATAAAAGGAGATACGAATATTGAAAATTATAATTTGGAAAAACAAGCATGCCAAGATTTGCTGCAAGGCCATAGCAGTATGTTAGCATAGCGAAGTCAATAGCTCAGCGGTCCATCGGCCTGGCGGGGAAAGTTGTCTATCAAAATCTGTCAGAGGTACTTTATACTCCTGTAGTCTTACGAGAAACTCACTCAGCGGTACAATGTACTGCTCCAGCAGCCAATATGTTACTTGATATATACTTGCCAGATATTGAAACAAGAGTTAAACCAGAAGTGGAGAACTGGAGTGTTTATCGCAGAGATAGGATAGGATAGGAATGGTGAAAGAAGAATTTATAAGCTACAAAATGTTAGAGATGACGAATATGAAATTCTAGGTGTAAGGCTCATCTCCGAATATAATAGGCAGCTTAAAGTTTTGGGATTGTACAGACTTGGAAAGGGTGGTGCAGATGCCAATTTGGAATTATTTGATAAGATAATTAGCTATTTGGGAAATGATATGGAATGGAACATGTTTTAGTGGGTGAACACAATTTACCAATTGTTGATAAGGAAGGTAATGCAAATGACAGGAAACATGACAAACAAATGGCAAATAAGTTAATCTAAGAAAGACAGGTGAATCAGAAAGTGATGGAACCTACTATTTGGAAGAATATTCTGGATGTATTGCAGGTAAAACCAGATGAGCTGTATAGAAAAACTGAAGTAACAAAGTCTTATTAGTGATCATGAAGCTAACTTTATCATAGTTAAAAATGAATTTAATAGAAAGGAAGGCTGTAATATTATGGCTATTTGGCAGTACCATATGGATGATAAGTCAGGGATGAGGGAGTTTAAAAAAATAATTACGATTGGTGGAAACAGAAATTAAAAATATAAACAGACTCTGGGATGAGTTTAAAGCAATTATTGAGGAATGTAAAAAAAGGTACGTACCCACCTTTAAAGGTGATAAGGAAAGGCAAAGACCCGCTATAACAGAGAAGTACCGAGACTATGAAGGAGGTACTGGATGGAAAGAAACTGAGTAAGAAATGAAGGAACTTAGTAGGAAATTGAATCTGGCAAAGAAGTCAACTAAGGATAACATGATGGCAAGCATATTTGGTAGTCATTCAAATTTTAGTGAAAAAATGGAAAGGTATGTACAGCCAAATTAAAGCAGAAATGATTTCCAAGGGAGTATTAGATCTTGATAATATTGTGAGATGGACAGCAGGCAATGGTATGACAACAAATGGACTTAAGAGCCAGGTTGTGAGTTTCACTAATAGGAAAAGTCTTCTCAGTTTTAGTTACTGCATTGATAGGTTGAAAATTCCTTGTGGGATCACTGTAAGTACCTCAGTGTTAATATAAAGGAAAGATACTAATTGGGGTAAATACTTAACCAGGATTGTAAATACAGGGTACAGACCTCTGCACATAATTATGAGGGTATTTAGGGGTTGCAGTAAGGATGTAAAAGGGAAAACATATAAGTCTTTGGTAAGGCCTAAACTAGAGTATGGTTCCTGTGTGGGACCTTCACCAGGATTACTCAGTTCGAGAACTGGAAACAATCCAAAGAAAAGCAGCTCTTCTGGTTCTGGGTGATATTTGACAAAAGAGTAACATTGTGGAAATATTGCAAAGTTTGGACCGGGAAGACTTGTGACAAAGGAGATGAGCTGCTTGTCTAAGCTGTAAGTTGGTGTCATTTGATATTAGCAGGGGAATACGTTTAATTGGAAAATTTTAAAGTAGAAAAGATCATTGTATGAAGACAAATTTGGATTTGAAAAGAAGAAATTGGGGCAAATATTCATTTATAAGATGAGGACAGGGAAATGTTCACTAAATATCAAAGTTCTTTGAAAAAGTTTAAAGAAAAGCTAGGTAAACAACTGATAGAGAATCTGCCACCTGGGTGATAGCCCCTAATGCAGATGTGTGGTGATAAACATCAAACTAATTTCCATAGCAGATTACAATCAGCATATGCACCCAAGTAACACAGCAGACCAATTCCTTGCTCGAAATCCTTTCATTAGGTAAACCTGTAAGTGGCTGAAGAATGCATTTTTTTAATTTCTGTCCAGATTTTTATTTAATCCAAGAAATATAAACACCCAGGAAAAAAATACCAATTGACTGCTCTTGCAGACTGTTTCGAAACACTGTCATCCTAACCCTGTCCCATTCTCAGCTCCGACCCTATCCAGAATAGCCTACTGAGCTCTCTCTGACACATCGTTACGTACTACCGTTCACTTTGGTAGATTCAGTTCACCTGGCCATTCCAGGAAGAGTGCCAGTTAAAGATCCCCCATCATATCTGGATAGAAAAAGAATGAACATGTTTTCTTCAAATTACCACCACCAAAAACTAACCCCTACCCAAAAAGAGGGTGAAGGGTGTGTCTCAAGAAGAAAAAGTATATAATGCATGGTGGTACTGCAGCAAGTGTGGTTTCCCTCTGCACACTGAAGCATGTGACACCAGACATCACACCATCAAATCATACTTGTATTCCTTCTGCAGGTATATATGAATTTTCACTTTTTTTCAAAGTGTATAGGGGTGATAAATATCTTTTGTTCCTCAGTGTAGAGGGTAGAATCCTGAGGAAAGGGTCTTTAAAATTGGCTGGGCTGAAGCTTTAAATAACCTGACTACCAGTACTCTAAGAAAAATTGACAGAAAATAATATTCACTGTATAACATTCTGCCCCAAGCATTGGAGTAGAATGGATTCAATGCAGAAAATGTTCAACTTTCCTCATATTTATGTGGTTTTCTTAAGTTTATGTCAATCTAAAGCATCATAATCATCAATTACATGCATATATATATCATACATCTTCATTATAGACTGTTATGCCCTTCAGCCTTCAGTCTACTAGCCTCCATACATATACTAACCACTGTCATAATCGTCTATTTCCAACTAGTTCTGTTGCTTGTTTAGTTCCATATCTTTTATCCTTAAATTGGTAGAAACTGAGTCTAATCCAACATCATCTTAGTATCCATCTACTTCTGTTTCCCTCCATAAAAGAGTCCATTATCCTCCTCAATTTGCCTCTCCTGACACCACCACCAAAGTCAGTATATTCGTACAGCTCATCATGGAGTTAATTTCTAACTGATCCTTTATCACTTCATTCTGAGTAACCCTCCTGCCATTGGTCCCACCTGTTTGTACCAGTAATCATTCTCATTACTTTCATGTCTGTTACTTTTTATTTATGAGTAAGATATCCTTAACCCAACCAGCTTGCACTCCCAGAAAGCAGAGTTGGTCTGAAAACAGAACAATGTAAAAATAGTTTCACCTGTGTGCAGACTTCCTTCTTACAGAATACTGTTCATTGCAACTCCAAGCACATTGCATTACCTTTACTGTACCTTGATTCTATCTCACTTACAGTACTACTAATCTGGGAGAACACTCATCCTAAATACTAAAAATTATCTACCACTTTCAGATTTGAACCTCAACTTCACATTCAGTTCTCTTGGATATCTTACCCACTAACATCAATTTAGTCTTGGAGAGGCTAATTTTAATATCATACTCATTACACCCATTTTCAAGTGCCAAGGTATTAGACTGCAAGTATTTGGCACAGTCTGCTATTGAGCCAAGTCTTCATCATAGACCAGAGTGCTTACTACTTTTTCACCTTACTGAATCCCTCCCTGCCACTTTAAATATGTCAGCAGGAGATCCATGTAAACTATGAACATCAAAGGTGAAAGATTACAGCCTTGCATAACCCGTGGAAGTAATTTGAATCAAGAACTCATTCTACCATCACTTCTCACCGCAGCTCAACTGTTAAGATAAATGCCTTTGATTGCTTTTAGTAATCTACCTTTAATCCCATATTCCGTTAGTAATGCAAACAAATTTTCTCTCGGTACTCTGTCATAAAAAAATCATGTGTCCACAATTGAGCTCTCATGGTTTTGGAACTAAAGATCCAAAGCGAGAGGTCGTTCTACCATATGGAAATTGGACTGGGGACATGCTGCCTTGTCTAGGTCTAAGAAACACAAGCATAACTGTCGCTCGAAGCATTCTTTAGTAGCCTGGTGCATACTGAAAATCGGATCCTGACAGCCCTTCACTGGTCTGAGACTACACTGGTTTTCATCCAACTTACTCTCAACCATTGGTTGAATCCTCACTTCTAAGATACCATTGAATACCTTGCCTTGTATACTGATCAATGAGATACCTCAATAGTTGTTGCAGTCCTTTCTGTTCCCTTGCTTATAGATAGGTTCTATTACTGCTTTTGTCCAATCAGAAGGTACTTTACTAATCTTATTACTTTATGAAGACATCTCACCTTTACCCTCCTTCAATATTTCACAATTACAGGTGTAATTTCAACTATTCCTGCTACTATATGATAATGAAGTTTTTTTATTTTAATTTTTTTTTTTGCTAGATGCTTTACGTCACACCACACAGATAGGTCTTATGGCGATGATGGGCCAGGGAGGGGCTACAAGTGGGAAGGAAGTGGCCACGGCCTTAATTAAGGTACAGCCCCAGCATTTGCCTGGTGTGAAAATGGGAAATCATGGAAAACCATCTTCAGGGCTGCCAACAGTGGGGTTCGAACCCACTATCTCCCAAATACTGTATACTGGCCTCACTTAAGCGACTGCAGCTATCAAGCTCGGTAAGTTTATTTTCCATCTTTTCCACATCCTCAAGCAAAATTTCACGAAGATCATTGTCCTCCACCTAATGAGTTTGGATGTTAGCAATATCACCAGGTTGAATTCTATTTACATTGACAAGATTTTAAAAATATTCCTTCCACCTGTTCTGTGATTCCCTGGAAGCAATTGAGAGTTCACTTTATTTATCCATAACACTATACCTTTCTTTTTTCCATCCCTTCCTTCCTAAGATTCTTTATTATTGGCCAGAATGGTTTCCCAACTGCTTGACCTTACCCTTCCAGGTTTTTACCAAAATGTTCCCATGACTTCCGCTTGGAATCAACAACTATAAGTTTTGCCCTGATTCTTTCATCTATGTAAAATTCTCTGTCTGCATCAGACCTTGTTTGGAGCCATTTCTGGTATGCTGCCCTTACTTTATCATTCCACCAAGATAATGGCTTTCTCCCTTCTTTACACACAGCTATTCCTAGGCATTTCCTTGCCTTTTTCTACTGCAGCATCCATGCATGGCCCCCATTCTCTTTCAATATCCTGAACCTACTTACTCACCATTGTTTGGAACTTTTCCCTATTCATATCCATGTACTTCTGTGTAATTTCCTCATCCTGGAGATTATCTACCCTTATTCATCTGCAGACAGATTTCATTTTCTCTATCCTAGGCCTAGAGATATTTAGTTCACTACAGATCAGATAGTGCGTAGTATTATTGAAAACTTCCTGGAAATCCTGCCCATTCCTAACAGATTTCCTGAATTCCAACTTGGTTAAGATTTAGTCTGTGATTGATCTGGTGCCCCTATCCTCCCATGTGTAGCTGTGGATATTCTTATGCTTGAAGAATGTATTTGTAACTGCTAATTCCATACCAGCACAAAGGTCCAGCAAATGCTTCCCATTCCTATTAACTTCCATATCTTCCCCACATTTAGTAATCACCCTTTTGTCTTCAGTTCTATTTTTTTTTTTTTTTTTTTTTGCAGCTTTCTTCTTGCCCATTGATTTCTCACATGGTAGGGATCAGGTTCATGTCCATCTAAGCTTTTCCTGTCTGCTTCTCAGTAATTGTTTCTGAAACTTTCATCAACAGTTCCAGTTCTGTTTTGTACAAAAATAATTTCTTCTTCTTCTTCTCCTGAGTTGGTACTTTTGGAACTGACAGGACATGTAGAGGCACTCCAAAAAGAAATGCTCTTGAGAGAATTTAAGGGGCAATGATAATTGGTTAGTCAAATCAATATTGAAGTCATAAATCATATGATGGTTTATCTGCTGAACAAATCTCTACTTTAACAGACAGCAATGAATTTTCATTAAATGATATATAATCAATAGCTTGAACTGATGTGCCTACTTGTAATTAATAGGGTGAGGCTTATCACTTGGGGCTGGTGGTATGAAGTCAACATCTGCAAAAAAGTTCATGTCAGGTGGCCAAATAAAAGTTGATCTGAATCAGGTAAGAGGGTTTTCATTGTTGCAGATGTAACAAACACAGAGCCAAACAATGATGCTACTTGTGAAATGGTGATGGCCTTGCCTGTATCTATCCTCCATCATTTTTTTGTCTCCTGCTTGTAGTATAGACAGAGAGGTCACATGAAAGCCACATCAAGTGGTTGTAAATGATGTAATGCCTGAGAGAGAAGGCACAGTAACATTAAATATTTTCTCTTGCACAGTCAATAGCCTGCATACTCTTAGTGTGAATAGAGTGGCCATTTAAAATCAGGACAATTTCCTGTTTGCTAACTTATGAACAGATGTAGGCACCAGTGGCAGAAAAACATATCTCTGCTGTAACTGTTTCTCCCTTTCCAGAAGACATTAAGACACCAACTTGCACTTTTCCTTTCAGAGCAGCTAAAGTTAAGTCTTCTTTAGGGCTTACTGTTATCTCAGTCTCATAACAGTTAAAATGCTATCAACTCTCATATTGTGTTTCTCACACCATTCATAGAGGACATCAAAATGCTTCTGAAAGTTTGGTCCTTGCATGGACATCAGAAGTTGCCTCAGCTTGTTGAAGTATTTATTTTAAATGTCTTGCCAGGAAAAACTTGCATCTAGTCTACACTTGCCAGTTGTTTAATTTAGTTAAATTGATTTTCAGTGTGGTTTCTTTGAGCCAATTGGTATGCCAGAGGAGGGCAATTATTAAGGGTCAAACAAAAAAATAATCATTTTGATGCAGTCCATAAGTTCTTACTCTTGTTGTGCAGTAAACATTGTTTGAAATTTACCTGCTCACTTGTCTGTGCAGTGTTTATCATTTGTCATCTTTGACTTTTCCCTTCAAATTTCACTCTAGTGTAGTTTGGGAAACTTGAAATTATTGTATTGATTTTCTTAGCCCTATTTCTTTCTGGATTACTATGGGTATTGCCAGTTCCTTACTCTCCACAGACCATTTTTGCTGTCTGTCTCTCTTGAGTAATTTCTGACAATCTGCATTAACAGTAAGAATTAAAATCAAACCACATTGTATTTGAAGGTAGAAGACTGCACTAATTAGGCTACTGGTGTCACATTATAAACATGAGTAAGGCCACAACTGTACAGGTTTTGAGGAATCGTATGGCTGACAAGTGAACTGTGGGACAGAAAGAAACCAGGGTACAAAGACCAGAGACCATTTTGCCCCGCAATGTAAGGTTATGTTCAACAAGCCATCGGCAAGAATGGTATTTAAAATGTAGAAGTAAAGTAATGGAGGTTGGTAGTATATAATGTGTAGTTTGAAGAAAAGAATAATTTGAGGATAAAAAGGCCCTGAAGTTAGACATTTTTTAACAACATGTGGTACACCATAAATTGGCCCAGACTGAACATTAAGAGGGCTTTAGTGTTGCTGCCAACTATTTTCTGACATGTAGGAAAATAGTACCTGGTCTGTCCCATGTTCGTTTACTGTGCAAAACTTCTTTCAGCACTCTAGAACATGATCTTAACCCTACAATGACCAGCCTTGCTTTTTGTATTGGGATGTATTGTTTTAAATTATTGAGAATAAATTATGTTGTTATCTGAGTCATAATTTAACCACCCATCATAATAAACCAGCTTATTTTAAATCATTTTTCTTAATCAAAGCTGTTATGGGCCTGTTCCAAATGAGGGCCAATTTGTCTACTTATGAACACTATGGATTTTCACGTCTGCCTTTATCATGTAGGCTCCGATAATGCAGAGTTAATGGAAATAATGCACAACAATGGAAATGAAATCATTAAAAACAACAATTAAATTATCGAAGCAAGGTGACTGGTTATACTTCAGTTTTGAGTATGCTTGCAATGTCACAGATAAAATAGTCTGTTTACACATTGATCATTTGGTGATGTGAATCAACATGAGTCAGCATAAATTTAGTGACAAATAAATAAACAGAATGTTATGAGAGGAGAAAGATTAGCAGCTAAATATTTCTTATCCTCGTGATGAAGAAAGTGAAAATGAAGACAATGTGGAATAAATTACATCTGATTATGACAGTTACGAGAACCTGTCTACTTTTGTTTCCCAAGAGTCAAGTCATAAAACTGTGTCCCGTCACTCTAGTGGCCCTTGGTATTTATGTAAAAGTAGAAAAGAGGAGAGGTGGAGGGTATTATATAGAGAACCCTGGATGTGCTACTATGGAACGAGTGAGAAATATAGTTAGAGAAAGACCAGGTCTAAGAAGAGATGGTAGAGCAATTTGTGCTAAAGAATTATTTGATAAATATTTTACTCCAAGAATAATATACATTATTCTAAGGCATACTAATGAAGAGGCTGTCATCAGAAATTAGTCATCAGTTACTGAGAAGGAATTGTTAGCTTATATAGGGCTTCTTATTATGATGGGCTTAACAAAGATAATAAGGTCGATTACCATATGTGGTCTACATGGTATGGCTGCCCGGTTTATTTTGGTACCATGAGCCATAGTACTGTAGATTCAAAGAAATCATGAAACTACTTAGATCTGATGATAGATCAACAAGGGAAGAAGGTAGAGCCACCGACAAATTCACAGCTCTACAAGGACAATTTGAGAAGGTGAATGCATTGATGCCAAAATTTTATTTCCCTGGAGTGAATGTAACCATTGAAGAAATGTAGTCTCTTTTTCAGGGGAGATGTCCATTTAAAGTTTTTATGAATTACAAGTGTGGTAAGGAATTTTAATGAGAATGTTGGGTGATGCAGAAACAAGGTACATTCTGAAGATGGAAGAGTACAGGGGAAAAAGAAAATGAACCCAGAATTGAAACAGGTGCTATGTCATAGGTCACTAGGCTTATAGAGCCTATTAAAAAATCTGGTAGAAATGTGACAACAGACAGGTACTACACATTTGCAGAACTTGCTGAGACATTATGGAATGACATTTACCTTATTTTAGTAGGAACCTCACAGGCAAATCGGAAGCATATACCTGAGGAACTGAAGCATGCAGAAAATAGACCACTTCATTCATTGACTGTGATTCTAACAGTCCACCAGTGACAATTATTTCCTACATTGAGAGGGAAAAACCTAAACGTAATCTCATCATGCTTTCATCCCAACAACCAGAAGAAGGTGTAAGTGATAATGAGAAATGCAAGCCTGATATGGTCTTATTTTACAACAGTTTCAATGGAAGGTTTGACACAATTGACCAAATGGCTAGGGTCAATTCCACAAAATGAGGAACAAGAAGATGGCTGCTGTCTATTTTCTTCACAATAATTGACATTGTGTGCATAAACATCTTCACACTGTTCATTTTGAACTTCCCACAATCGAAAGAGAAACATCCTAACCAGAGGCTTCAATTTTTTGACAACTGTCACTGAATGTAATAAAACCTCAGATAGGAGAATGAGCAAAGAACCTTACAGGCATAGAGAAATAAAGAGACTAAGAAGGAGGTGCAGACTGGAAGGAAATAGAGTTAGAAATGGCTGTGGAAGTAAGGAGAAATTGAAGGAACTTACTGGGAAATTGAATCTAGCAAAGGCAGCTAAGGATAACATGATATCAAGCATAATTGGCAGTCATAAAATTTTTAGTGAAAAATGGAAGGGTATGAATAGGCATTTTAAGGCAGAAACAGGTTCCAAGAAGGACATTCCAGGAATAATTAATGAACAAGGGGAGTGTGTATGTGAGGTTCTTCAAAAGGCAGAAATATTCAGTCAGCAGTATGTAAAGATTGTTGGTTACAAGGATAATGTCCAGATAGAGGAGGAGACTAAGGCTGAAGAAGTATTAAAATTTACATATGATATCAATGACATTTACAATAAGATATAAAAGTTGAAAACTAGAAAAGCAGCTGGAATTGATAAGATTTGTGGGGATATACTAAAGACAATGGGTTGGGATACAGTACCATAACTGAAGTACGTATTTGATTATTGTTTGGTTGGAGGAGCTATACCACATGAATGGAGAGTTACTATAGTAGCCCCTGTGTATAGAGGAAAGGGTGATAGACATAAAGCTGAAAATTACAGGCCAGTAAGTTTGACATGCATTGTATGTAAGCTTGGGGAAGGCATTCTGATTATATTAGACATGTTTGTGAAATTAATAACTGGTTCGATAGAAGGCAGTTTGGTTTTGGGAAAGGTTATTCCACTGAAGCTCAACTTGTAGGATTCCAGCAAGATATACCAGATATCTTGGATTCAGGAGGTCAAATGGACTGTATCGCGATTGACCTGTCTAAAGCATTTGATAGGGTGGATCATGGGAGACTACTGGCAAAAATGAGTGCAATTGGACTAGACAAGAGAGTGACTAAATGGGTTGCTATATTTCTAGAAAATAGATCTCAGAGAATTAGAGTAGGCGAAACTTTATCTGACCCTGTAATAATTAAGAGGGGAATTCCTCAATGCAGTATTATCGGAAATTTATGTTTTCTTATATATATAAATGATATGAGTAAAGGAGTGGAATCAGAAGTAAGGCTTTTTGCAAATAATATTATTCTCTAGAGAGTAATAAATAAGTTACAAGATTGTGAGCAACTGCAACGTGACCTTGAAAACTTGTGAGATGGACAGCAGGCAATGGTATGGTGAAAAATGGGGTTAAAAGTCAGGTTGTGAGTTTCACAAATAGGAAAAGCCCTCTCAGTTTTAATTACTGCATTGATGGGGTGAAAGTTCTTTTGGGGATCATTGTAAGTATCCAGGTGTTAATATAAGGAAAGATCTTCATTGGGGTAATCACATAAATGGGATTGTAAATAAAGGGTACAGATCTCTGCACATGGTTGTGAGGGTGTTTAGGGGTTGTAGTAAGGATGTAAAGGAGAGGGCATATAAGTCTCTGGTAAGGCCCCAACTAGAGTATGGTTGCAGTGTATGGGACCCTCACCAGGATTACCTGATTCAAGAACTGGAAAAAATCCAAAGAAAAGCAGCTCGATTTGTTCTGTGTGATTTCCAACAAGAGTAGCATTACAAAAATGTTGCAAAGTTTGGGCTGGGTAGAACTGAGGGAAAGAAGGAGAGCTGCTCGACTTAGTGGTATGTTCCGAGCTGTCAGCGGAGAGATGGTGTGGAATGACATTAGTAGACAAATAAGTTTGAGTGGCGTTTATAAAAGTATACGAAAGATCACAATATGAAGATAAAGTTGGAATTCAAGAGGACAAACTGGGGCAAATATTCATTTATAGAAAGGGGAGTTAGGGATTGGAATAATTTACCAAGGGAGATGTTCAATAAATTTCCAATTTCTTTGAAATCATTTAGGAAAAGACTAGGAAAACAACAGATAGGGAATCTGCCACCTGGGCGACTGCCCTAAATGCAGATCAGTATTGAATGATTGATTGATTGATCAATAAAAGATTAATTAGTGCTATGGAGGATATATTGGGCAGGAATCTGGAAAGTGTAGCAAACGTTATGGCAACTCCACCAAGTGATATCATGTGAGGAAGATGCTACTGCTGTGTCCAAATTGTGGCAAAAAAATTAAGAGTGATAAATTAGGAAAGTACAAAGTTGTTTGTGTAAAGTGTTTGATACATGTTTGTGGCAAACATAGCATGAAAACTGTAGTCTGTTTACAATCTGAGCCTGGAAATAATACTGACACTGACTAAAAACATGTCTCTGTTTGATTGGTGTTTGTAATTAATATTTTGGTGAATTTAATTTCAATTTAATATTTTATACTGAAGTTTCCCTTAAAATTATTCAAGATACTTTATTTCATATTTTATTTCAGTATAATCCACAATTACGACATATTTTTTAGAATGGGCCTCAGAAGCTCTCCCATGGTCCTCTGTGTAACAACCAAACCTTGATCCTTGTAGGGATAATTTAGATAATTGGGATGTGCAATGTGTGAAGTAAATAAATAATTAAAATTGATTGCATTTTGCCTCATCAATCCCATTCCTTCTCAGTCCTCAATGAGCTCTTTTCTGTTCTCCTGCTCCTTCAACACTTCAATCTTGATGTGAAGAGTATACAATAAGAAGAAAGTCAGATGAACACAGGAAAAGGGAAGAGTAAAAATGGTGGTAAAATGTACTAGGAACATAGGACCAACAGACAAGAGGAGAAGAACCCAATATAACTAATGGAAAGGAACAATGGTGTCAATGAAGTCATATATAGAAAAACAGGAAAATTGGAGGTCTGTGTGGGAAGAGGAGAAACAGGAACAAAACACAAAAGTACAAGGTCAATCTCCTTTTTGTGTTTACTCTGTATTTATCACATTTTCCACAAAAGTAATCGTTGATATGAGTGAGACAAATATGCTGCTGATGGTCAATATAATATGAAAGTAGTATGGTTATTATCTAATGAAATTGCATAAAATTTTCTTTCAGGGAATATTAACAAAAGTGTTACTTTGTGGCACATTGAATTTCGATTTTACCCATGGATTTTTCCCATATCGAGGATGTTATTTTAATGTGAAGTAATGTACATTGTACAGCCGTAATACTTCTCCAATATTCTGCACAATTTAAAAGGAAGTAAGTAGCCTACCGGTAGTGTTATTTTCCTATGAAACATGCATGATATTTCGTTTGGTAAGAAGTGGTGTATGAACACACACACTGAGAGGACTAGGAAGTACAAGATTTATGTTTTTAATCGGTTCCCCGGTAACTTAAGCCATTTTTCTTCAATGTCGATCGTACGGTATCTTTCAACTTCGTATTACCCGAGAGAGACCGGACATAGTTCTTTCTTCTTTGTAAAGTGTACTGGACCTAACATGTACGTCTCTGATCGCCTTTCCTAAATCCCCAACAGAATTCGATCACTGGATTTCAAAAAGTGACATCTTTCTAAAATTAAATGGTTGCTAAGGTCCATAAATAATGCGGAAAGATTTAACACGAAATCTTAGAACACTAATTGTATTTTGCAACATTTCATGACCGAAGTTGTCTTTCATTGTTTACTGTTAGTCAATGTTCGATGTTAGTTGTCCTCATGGCGGAATTTTGTTAACGATAGTAGTGTTCAATAAAACAGTCAAGAACTAGAGCAATTCATTTACTGGAGTTGCACAGGTCTGCAGAGTTACTGATCTTCATATCATTACTTGCGATATAGATTCAAGGACTGGTATCTTGTCAAAAAATATTGCAAAGTTTGGGCTGGGAAGAACTGGGAGAAAGGAAACGAGCTGCTCGACTGAGTGGTATGTTCCGAGCTGTCAGCGGAGAAATGGCGTGGAATGACATTAGTAGACGAATAAGTTCGAGTGGCGTCTTTAAAAGTAGGAAAGATCACAATATGAAGATAAAGTTGGAATACAAGAGGACAAATTGGGGCAAATATTCATTTAGGCCCTATAGGAAGGGGAGTTAGGGACTACAGTAACTTACCGAGGGAGATGTTCAATAAATTTCCAATGTCATTGAAATCATTTAAGAAGAGGCTAGGAAAACTATGCAGATAAGTATTGATTCATTGATTGAATAGGAAGTGATCGTACATACGGCAGTTAAGTTGAAAATACGGAGAATGTTTTCAAATCTTACTTACCTTTTAAGAAATCCAAGCTTACTGCGGAATTTCTTGTTTATGTTTTACCTACGTCGATTTGTTAATTCGCTTTGTAGTTGAATTTTTTCTCTTAACGTGACCACCTATTCTCTCGAACTCCTGAAATGATGAACAAATATGAATTTCGATCAAGAGATGGACGATACCGCATGGATTAATTTATGCGATAAATAACCTTAATATATAATAATATAATTAATAACCTTAACTTAATACACACCGTACTCCACAGATTAATTTCTTTTATGCCGCTCTAATTTGGCGTAGCTAAGTAAATAAACAAAATCTGGTCAAGGAATAAATAATACAGGGAGATGCCTTGGAGCTCTGAGAGTGAAGCCTAAGGACAGTGCTCTTCATAATGGGCGTGGCCGTATGTAAGCGCTAGAGAGCCTATTATTTTGTAACAGTCAAACCCATCACAGCTCACTGAAGTGAATACGGTCAACACAAATTGTAATTGCGGGAATTTTCAGACGTGAACACTGTATGACACAATAAAACGTAAAAGAGATACGGTACTAATATTAAGTTGGTGTTATGGCTATTATTATGTCGTGTTGTGCGTACGGTTGCAAGATTCGAAAAACCAAAAATATTCCTGGAATAACATTTCACAGCTATGATTCTAAGTTTGGCTTATAATATGTAGTACAGTATACTGTATTATCTCCATTGTTATTGTGCTAGTATTTCGGAATCCAATAAGCACCGTCCATATTTCGTAAGAATTTTTGGGTTGGACTTACTTACCACTTTTGAAATGTGTATCCCGTTGTGGATGGTGGCAGTAGAGAAACCCCACGGTATCCCCTGCCTGTCTTAACCCCACGGTATCCCCTGCCTGTCGTAAAAGGCGATTAAAAGAGGCCCAAAGAGCTCTAAACTTGGGAGTGTGGGTTTATAAACTCGGGGCCTTTAGCTGAGTCCTGCATTTTAACCGATTGTGTTAGGCTCTTCACTTTCATATAGCACTGCCTGTTCGATCTGCATCCGATGGCTGCTTATACTGCCTGCTCATTCCATATTCAAACGTGTAACACGACTTACAAACAATCTGTGCCAGATGGCAGCACTAGACGGCCCCAGTTATCGCGTGAATACAGCTAGATAAGCATACAAGCAAAATTTAAAATCTGAAAGTAACAGAAAAATGAAATAATTTTACGTATAAGGTGGTGCTCTAGAGAGTTATAGCTTCACGACTTTTCGAGAAAGAGGTTTCGACGAACAAACCTGGAAACTTTGTCTGTATGGTACTTCTCTACATTACTAAGTAGAAGTTTCACTAATTTGGCCACCACAGTTCTGACACAAGTTCCTGGTGTTTATTGTTACTAAAGCACTTTAAAATGTTACACTGGAACAAAGACGGTAGAACATAGTTTTTTATAGTCTGGAGCAGACTTGCAGATTTCTTGCAGTGCGGTAGACCCGCCTCAACAAATTTCTGTAGCCCCATAATTAGGCCTTCTCTGTCCGACTGTCTGATTAAGTTCATCAATGTGGATGCATTAACTGAGGTGGAAACGTTGTTCAAACACGTGCTGCATTCTGTTTTTTCTTCGATTACACGCATTAAACAACCACACACTAATGCCTGGAAATCATTTTCCAAAGTGACACACACTGACTCAGAGGGCAGTAAATCAAGTGCATGCCGTACTCAGGAGCAACACTGGTTTTGTTTCGTCAAGTCCGGGAGAGGATACTGAGGCAAAAAATTTTGAATTTTGTTGTGGATAACGTTAGCGCCATCGGTGGACATTAAAATACCGCATTTCAGAATTCTCTCTATGGAATTCTGAGCAGCCCTGGAGTCAGTCATGTCATTGCATCCTTCTCCCATTCTTATAGCACTGAACATGGCTTCAACTGGATCTCCTGAAAAAGCTCGTGTCAGCAAATAAAAAAAAAATCCATTCTGTAGAAGATGAACAATGCACGAAGAAGTGGACAAAGCAGTGAAAATAATAGCTTGATGTGTTTCTTTGGTAAGTCCCTTTTTATTGAGAACTTTGGACGCTTCTTGTATCTCTTCAAGATATTGACAGAAATCGTCTTTCAGTCACTGGAGACCCTCGTCTCCTGGAGAAAAGAACATCATTTTGTCCTCAAATGTTGTGTTTTTATCGCTGGTGTATTGGACACTGAAGAATGTATACACAGATTTCGTAAATCGCATGGTAGGTCCAGCCTCCGGAAAATCAACTCTTGCCGTTAGGCGTGGTGAATTTTCCATTATGAACTGCAAAATTGCTGTGACTGGCGGTGAGAACACTTGCACAGCATAGAGTACATTCATCTCTTCAAAGAAACTTGGTTCGACGTGCTTCCTCGTTAAATTCCAGACCGGTTTCACTACGAAATGCTTCTGAAGACGATACAGCTCCTGTAAGAAAGATGCAGTGATAATGCCGTCTTTATCTGCCATATCATTCTCAAGAAACTGAGATCTCATGTTTTTAATAATATAACAATAATCGATAGACAAATATAGTTGCCGCATGGCGTTCATGAATGAACTACACACGACTTTAATTCTCCATCACCAAATTTCTTAAACATTGAAGCATTCGTTCTATGATTGTCCATCACAAGACGAATAACAGAGAAACCACACTCTTCGACAGCTTTCAAAACCTGGTGAACCAGGAGGAAAAGCTCATGTCCTCGTAATGCCTTCACCATGAAGCAGGCACCTGGAATTATTGTAAATTTCTTCGTCAACCCATGAATCACAAAGCACAGCAATTTGTTGGCGAGTTGAGGGTTTGTTCCAATCTCTTCGTTATAGACTCCCTCTGCTTCGACCAGTCCACAGAATCTGTCCTCTTCTTTATTATACAGCAGCCGCTCTTTAATTGCTATTTCATCGTAAGTAAGGGAGCAAACGTTCTCCACATCATTAAAATCAGTTGCTTCTGCTTGCAGTCTTTCCTTTATTAGTGGTGAAATACCAGGTCCACACTTCACCATCCCTAGATACCTGCCTGATATACTACGTGAAGAACGTTTGATCTCCGCCCATACTTGTAATCCTTCGGAGAAGCAATCCGCCAGCAAATACAATGCCGTATAGCTTCTTCAGACCATACTGAGAGCAGTTTCTGAAAGTTATTCACTTCATCTTGAAGATAAATGGCCATTTCAACGCCCTCATTTGCAGCTTTCTTCATACGGTAATGTTCAGTGGTTTGAGTTGCGTACCGAGCTCGATAGCTGCAGTCGCTTAAGTGCGGCCAGTATCCAGTATTCGGGAGATAGTAGGTTCGAACCCCACTGTCGGCAGGCCTGAAAATGGTTTTCCGTGGTTTCCCATTTTCACACCAGGCAAATGCTGGGGCTGTACTTTAATTAAGGCCACGGTCGCTTCCTTCCCACTCCTAGCCCTTTCCTGTCCCATCGTCGCCGTAAGACCTATCTGTGTCTGTGCGACGTAAAGCAACTAGCAAAAAAAAAAAAAAAAAAAAACAACATAAATTGAGTTACGTATTACAACCTTCAAGCTGTTTACTTGATCGGTGTAATTTTTCTTCTTCATTCTGAATAGCGCAACACGAAGTCTTTCATTTGTTCTCTTTAGATTTCCTATGCTGCTGTCATCCAACATATCAACTTGACAACCAACGTCACACGGTTCGTTGTTACGAGTAGGCTATTAGGCCTACCTCCAGAATCGACTGGAAAGAGAAAGAGAGAGAACCTGACATTAGTTTGCTATAACTCTAAAACCGAAACAACTAAATAGGCCCTACTTGCGTAATGAACAATATGAATAAGAATAACAGTATATTGACACGATTTTATACTACTACCATAAAACGACTCGTAATGGAATCTATGACAGCATATTATTCTGTTTTGTACCTTCACATTAACAGTACAATTGTCCCCAGAAAGTACCGTATATTACTTAGTGTGTAATACTTCAAACCTTATATAACGCTTACCATTTTCTGCAACGAAGTTTGAAGAGCTCTTGTTAGACGTCTCTGTGCTTGAATCGCTTCTCTTCCTCTTTGCCGAATTTAGCGGCTGTGAGCTTGCATCCGGGAGATAGTGGGTTCGAATCCCACTGTCGGCAGCCCTGAAGATGGTTTTCCGTGGTTTCCCATTTTCACACTAGGCAAATGCTGAGGCTGTACTTTAATTAAGGCCACGGCCGCTTCCTTCCAACTCCTAGGCCTTTCCTATCCCATCGTCGTCATAAGACCTATCTGTGTCGGTGCGACGTAAAGCCACTAGCAAACTTATTCATCTACTAAAGTCAATGTAAATTAACATTTTTTATGTGCTTGGATATATGAATAAGAATACATAACAGACAAGATGCATAGGTTAGAAATGTATGTGTCACTAACAGGCAAGAAAAGTGCACCACATGATGCTTTCACGCTCTTTAGGACTGCTCACCTAACGAGTTTATCCGAGCGAAGCCCTGCTTAGCAGGAGGCCATTGCCCTTAAGGGATTCTGAAGGCTAGATTTAGATTAAGATTTAGAATGTGAATAAGTTTGAGTGGCAGTTAAAAAAGTAGGAAGAGATCACAATATGGAGATAAAACTGGAACTCAAGAGGACAAATTGGGGCAAATATTCTTTTATAGGAAGGGGAGTTAGGTATTGGAATTACTTACCAAGTGAGGTGTTCAATAATTTCCAAATTCTTTGCAATTATTTAAGAAAAGACCAGGTAAACAACAGATTGGGAATCTGCCATCTGGACGACTGCCCTAAATGCACATCAGTGGTGGTGGTGGTGGTGGTGGTGGTGATGATAGTGGTGGTATCCAACTTCTTGATCATTGCCCCCCTATCGCGCAGTTCTCACCCAGAGAGATCCGAATGGGGGACTATATTATCCGCGAGGAGGCTATCATCAGTACATCATTCATTCATACAGGGAGTGCTGCAAGTACTTCGCGAGTTAGTTACGTCTGTTGTTTACTGCTTCTTTCAGCCGTGTAGCAGTATCAACACAGCTAAGCCATATCAGTCAACCATGTAGAATGACGTCCTTGCGACTTCCAAGAACCTGCCCCCCCCCCCCCCCACTTCAGTTAAGCAAGGATGATCACCACAGCAAATATTTTTGTATGTACATGTAGATCGTGATGGCTATACGGCCTATGTATTAAAGCGTGTTGTAGATGTTCTCAGGAGAAATTTGGACCATGTATATGGAGAACGTGAATATAAGCTAGCTTACCTCATTGTTACGAAATATCAGAATGCTCATCTCTACTATGAGTTGAAGAATCAAGCGGTGGTTCAGTATACTGATGAAATATACACTTTCTCAAAACTTGTTTCCTTTAACTGTTTGGTTCATCTCTATAAAAGTGAACAATCTTTCCCATACTACATTATCCTCTCTGGACTGATGATGGGGGTTTACATGGTTATCATTAAGCATGGATGTTTTGGGTCATTATTGGAGCTTTTGTGGCTACCATCAACATAGATGCAAGCCAGTCTTTCTCAGCTATAGGCTACTGATAAACAGTTGTGTAATTGGGGAGACACTTGACTAGTAAAAGTGTCAAAACTCATTGCTGGTATAACTGCTATGAACACTGATTGCCACAACAAATATTTTTGTATGTACATGTAGATCATGAGGGCCATATGGCCTGTATACGAAAGCATGATGAACAAATTCTCAGGAGAAAGTTGGAAGATGTATATGGAGAACATGAATGCATACTGGCTTACATAATTGTTACCAATGATCTGATTACTCATCTCATTTATAGGCTGAAGAATCAAACACCAGAGCAGTATGCTGATGAAATATTCACATTCTCAGAAAGTTGTAACCTTTCACTGTTTAATCCGAGTCTATAGAAGTGAATAATGTTTCTCATATTCCATTCTCATCTCTGGACGGATTATGGTGGGTTTACATGGTTATCATTAAGCAAGGAAATGTTCAGTCTTTATTGGTGCTTTTCATGGTACCGTACCATCAACAAAGATGCAAGTTAATTGTTCCCAGCTATAGGCTACTCATAAACAGGTACCGGTATGTACATTGGAGACACATGACTAGCAATAGTGTCAAGGCTCTTCTTTAGTACAACAGCAGTGGCCACTTAACTCCTTAACAAATATTTCTGTATACAGATAGACATGTTGGGTGCCATATGGTTTATGTATTAAAGCGGAATGTAGAAATCCTCAGGAGTGATTTGATTGAGCAATATAAAAAACATGAATGTAAACTGGCTTACATCATTGCTCTCAAACATCTGAATATTCTTCTCATTTATGAGCTGAAGAATCAAACACCAAAGCAGTATGCTGATGACATATTCATATTCTTGGAAAGTTGTAACCTTTCACTCTTTAATCCATGTCTATAGAAGTGAATAATGTTTCACATACCGTAAAATGGGGTGAATAGGATCATAAAGTGATAAAGTTATTGCCATCACTTTTCAAGGAGTAAACGACTTTCTTTTTAAAGATTTCCATGTTTATGCAATTATATGTTATTTTCTCCTTGGAATCCAGTAAATTTCATGTGTGGGGGTTGCCTGTCGTGACACCTGCACATTTTCCCGCCATTTGTGTCACTGTGACAATATATGGGAATGAAATAACTTTGTCTGAATCTCAGAAGCTATTAGATTCCCCGAAATCACAGTTGGTATTTTGTATTCAAAATATATTCCAGAATCATGTGTGAAATAGGCAATATTGTGCGTCTATTAGAGTTTCTGGAATTTAGGTTAACCTCGCTTTGTAATTTTTGTACGCTTGTTTGGAGTGAATAGGATCACCATGCCAAGAACTTACAAACGAGATCCATATGCAAGGGCTTACAAGAACCATGATCCTGAGACCATACAATTGGCTAAGGATGCAATTAATAAGAAAGGTGTTAGCATAAGAGCTGCAAGTAAGCAGTTTGGGGAAGAGTTTACAAGTGTTGCCACTTAATGATGGGGTAAATGATCCTGATCACGTCAGAGAAGTGTTGGACGATTCTTTCAAGGCTTTTGTAATGAGCACCCGGCATGCGATATGAAGAGAACGTAGTGCGGAAGCAAAAGAAGAAGCTGGATGTTGCTCCAGACAAAAGCGTGACTTGTAGGTGAGAGTGACTCATCCTCAAATCCCAACGTGAGTGAATCTCAATGTGAAGTGGATGTTCCGGCAGCTAACAGTGATATTTCTGAACCTCGTTTGCATGAACAGAATTCAGAAGGGAATGCTAATAACATAATACAAGTTCCTGCTGATGAAGTTGAAAATGGGGACTGACTACTGGTATCCTTTCTGACCAGTAAACCAGGCACTAGTTCCAGTATGAGTCACTCTTTTATTGGTCAAGTTCTAGAGAAGAAAGAGAAGGATCGATTTGTGGCCAGTTTTGTGAGGCCGAAGGTTACTCGAGATTATGCCGGACATGTGAATTTTCCTATACTCAGGTAATGGGAAAACTGGACAATCCACATATAATGAGAAGGGGCCAATTGAAATTCAATGTGCACTCTCAGACTCTGCTTTCATAGAATGTCATTCCTTGATAAAACAAAAACAAATGTTTCTCCTTCATATATGCTGTTGCCATTACATACACATTACAATACATTTGAACTATGTACTATAAATAGCATTTTTTGCTATTATTTTATTTATGAAGGCACTATTCCTGCTACAATTTTCACAGATAATTTTTACTTTGAAAACAATGCTTTTTTTTACCCTAACCAGTTTTGTTTTAGTTATTTCAGAACATGAAACTATAATAGAAAATGTATTTATGTGTTTTAACTATCAAATAACCAATCCCATTGACCCCAGTTTGATGTGAATCGAATAACTTTCAGATTAATATGCCTGATCCTATTGACCCCAGTCAAGGGGTGAATAGCATCACTTAACAAATTGGTTAAAATCAAGGAAATATGAAGGAATTTTAGATTATTTGTGGATAAAGTTATAAAACATAGTAGGACTCATGTACTGAAACAAAAAAGGAGAATAATTCTGTATTCTTTCTGTTGGTAGGTTAATGTTCCTCGTGAAAGTGATCCTATTCACCCAATTTTACGATACTCCCTTCTCTTCACAGGACTAATGATGTTGGGTTTACATGGTCGTCATTAAGCAAGGATGTGTTAAGTCTATATAGGTGTTTTTGATGCTACCATCACAAAGATGTAAGTCAGTATTTCTCAGCTGTAGGTTACTCATAAGCAGGTGTCTACATGGGGGGGGGGGGGGCACATGACTAGCAACAGAATCAAAACTCTTCTTTAGTCCAACAGCAATGGTCACTTAATGCATCAACAAATATTTCTGCATAGAGATCGAGATATTAAGGGCTATAATTATGGTATAAATGTTAAAGCAGAATGGAGAAAATATCAGGAGGGATCTGTTAGAGCAATATAGTGAACATGAATGTAAACTGTCTTACATCATTGTTACCAATTCTTACAATACACATCTCATTTATGGGCAAAAAATTCAAACACCAAAGCTGTATGCTGATGGCATATTCACATTCTCAGAAAATTATGACCTTTCACTGTTTAATCCATGTCTATAGAAGTGAATAATGTTTCCCATACTCCATTCTCTTCTCTGGATGGATGATGGTGAGTTTATATGATTATCATTAAGCAAGGATGTGCTGAGTCCTTATTGGTGCTTTACAGGATTAACACAGAGACAAGTGAATCCTTCTCAGCTGTAGGCTACCCATAAACAGGTGTGTAAATGGGGAAGCACTTGACTAGTGAAAGTGTCAATGCCCATTGCTGGTATTACTGCTATGGACACTGACCGCCATAGCAAATATTTTTTATATACATGTAGATCGTCAGGGCCATATGGCGTTCGTGCGAAAGAATGATAAAAAAATTCTCAGTAGGAAGATGTATATCGAGAACATGAATGTAAAACAGCTTACATCATTGTTACCAAATATCTGTATATTAATCTCTTCTATGGGCTGAAGAATCAGCAGTAGTGCAGTATACTGATGAAATAAATGCATTCTCAGAACGTGTGTCCTTTAACTGTTTGGTTCTTCCCTATACAAGTGAACAATATTTCACATACTATATTCTCCTCTCAGGACTGATGATGACAGTTTTACATGGTTATCATTAAGCAAGCATATGTTGAGTCTTTATTGGTGCTTTTGATGCTACCATCAACAAAAATGCAAGTCAATAGTTCTCAGCTCTAGGCTACTCAGAAACAGGTGTGTACAGGGCATGCCACATGACAAGCAATAGTGTGAAAGCTCTTCTTTAGTACAACATCAATGGCCACTTAACACCTCAATTAATATTTCTGTATAAGGATTGACATGTTGAGTGCTATATGGTGTAAGAATTAAAGCAGAATGTAGAAATTCTCAGGAGGAATCTGGTAGAGCAATATATAGAGCATGAAAGTAAACTGGCATACATCATTGTTACCAATGATCTGAATACTCATCTCATTTAAAGCTGAAGAAACGTACACCAGAGAAGTATGATGATGGCATATTAACATTCTCAGATGAAAGAGAAACTCCACCATTGTCCGGTCCAAAGTCCAGAATGGGAAATAGGAGGGTTAGCTGGCTTGGCAACCAGCTGTAGAAACAGCTAACGCTGAGTATCGAGCAGTGGTAAATAACTAGACCCCTCGACGGCTTCAGGCGGATGAGCACCTTTGGGTGGGTGATGGTCCCCTCAGTATAGGAAATGACATTAGAACCCATCATCTGTGTTTATGGCCCAACGGTAAAACGGTTGGAGGAACCTCCATTTTGTGGTTCTCATCAGTCTGGGGGCGGAGTAGGTCATGCCAGATGGACTGGCTGTGGAGGCACAAGTCAATGGTATTTCAAGTCTGCGGCAGTCCATTTCAGTCGTGGTACTAGAACCTGCATGTCGCATTTCATTTGTGCCGCAGTGTATAGTTCTGAGATCATAGTGTATGGGTCACTTCCTTGCAAGCTGCAATCCACATTAAACAAAATCCCGCTTGTGGCACTTTTTCCTGCTGTCACACCCTTCAACTCATGTCCAATGGCAATGGGATAAGGATGGTGGAGGCAGGTTTTCGGGTGAAACTGGAAGCCTCTAGTTCGGACCTGCACATTGCCAGCAGATGTGCGATGGTCGTCTTTCTCAGACCCCGTGACTCCTCAGGAATTCGGTCCTGGATCTGTGTTTGGGCAGTCTTATTTAGGATCACCACTGCCTACCCTGAATGGGGAAGGTCCTAGAAAATGTGGGCTAAACATCATTAGTCGCACTCTCAGCCGGCTGGGAGGTCACACCCAGCGGGTCACCCCTTATGTGGTCGAAAAACGAAGATTACCGAAACTTTGATTATAGGAACTTTGAATGTTCAAACGCTACTTGATTTGAAAGATGATAACAGACCTGAGAGAAGAACAGTGCTTGTCACCCATGAGCTTGGATGAATGAACATTGATACTGCTGCCTCATGCGAAACCAGACTGCCGAACAAAGGTAGACTTACAGAGTTAAGATCAGGCCACACAATCTTCTGGAGGGGAAAAGATGAGGGAGAACACTGCATTTATGGTGTGGGATCCACTGTGAAGACCACATTAGTGAATGATTATCAGCTAACTCCAACCACAGTCAGTGAAGGAATTATTACTCTCTGAATCCCACTCTCTGGAGCCAAATCTATGACATTCATCTCTGCACATGCTCCCATCTTGGATACTGATGTAGAAGCTAAAGACCAATTCTACAACCAGCTGAACACTGCCATCACTAAAGTGCCACCAAGAGACAAACACTTATACTTGGCAATTTCAATGCCAGATTTGGTAATGATCACCAATTATGGGGCAATGTGATGGGAAAACATACACTTGGCAACTGGAATGGCAATGGTCTACTGCTCATTGGTTTATGTGCTGAACATGAACTCTTCATTCCTAATGCTCGGTTCTGCCTGCCTAATCACTACAAGACCACTTGGATGCATCCTAGCTCAAAGAACTGACACATCCTTGATTATATCATCACCAGGCAATGTGATAAAAAAGATGTCCTTGTTACAAGGACTGCAATAAAACGTAGATGACTGCTGGACAGATTATAAGCTCCTTTTTTGCCAGTTGAGAATCTCAATCTGTCTCAAACCAGAAAGGTCCATCCACAATCTGCTCAGAAAGCAATTCGATACTTCTAAACTTCAAATTAGATCTATTGCTACAGATTACAGAAATGCAATCTCAAACAAATTTTCTAGTCATCCAGTCAGCAGTTATAGTACAAATCAGGAATGGGCCATGCTTCAGAAGGTCATCACTGAGTCAGCTGACGAAAAAATTCCTTTTGTGAGGAAAAAAAGACAGGACTGGTTTGATGAAAATAATGAAGAAATTAAATGCCTGATCAATGCCAAACAGGAAGCCCACCTATCCTATCTTCAAGATCCATCTTCCAATGTGAAGAAATCATATTTCTTGGTACTTAGAGGAAAATTTCAGGCCGAAATTAGGGAAATTAAGAATAACTGGTAGCAAGAAAAAGCTGAAGAACTGCAAGACAATCTGATGCCCGTGACCTGCAAAACTTCTATGCTGGCATAAAGGAGATATGCGGTCCAATTCGATATTCATAAGGATCATCGAAAACTGCTGGAAATTCCATCATTTTAACTGACAATGGAGAAATTTTAGAGCATTGGAAGGAACATTTCTCTTCACTTCTAAATTGTGTCTCCAAGGTTTCTGAGGACTTTCTTCATAATGTCCCTCAGCAGCCCTAACAACCATGGATTGCAGTTCCACTTACATACAGAGATTTCACCAAAGCACTCAATCAACTAAAACCAAGAAAGCTCCTGGTTCTGATAACATTCCTCTCGAACTGATACAAAATGGAGGTATACCCTTGAAGACTAGACTTTTCACACTCATCCTCTTGATTTGGGAAACTCAAGAAGTACCTGATGACTTGAAGAATGCTACCATCATCACTATCTTCAGAAAAGGCGATCGTAGTGTATGTGGGAATTAACATGGTATATCGCTTTTGTCAATTGCAGGTTAAATTCTCATAAGAATTCTCTTAAACCTGCTCCGAGTTATCTCAGAGAAGATTTTGCCTGAGTCTCAATGTGGTTTCCAAACCTCCAGAGGCACAACAGATATGATCTTCTATGCTAGAAAACTCCAGGAAAAATTCAGAGAACAACATCAGCCTCTGTATTTAGTTTTCTATGATCTGGAAAAAGCCTTTGATTCAATACCAAGGAGCCTCCGTGGCTCAGATGGCAGCGTGTTGGCCTCTCACCGCTGGATACTGTACCAGGAAAGCCTAGGTCCTGGTCCATATCAATCGAAAGAAACGATATTCCAGCATAAAAGATCCGACCGACGTACGAACATCTATGTAAAGAATGTTCCAGCATGTGCCAGACCCCACGAGTGCACTAGGCGGAGTCAAGTGACGTCACCTGTCGTTCGAAGCTCACCTCCCCAAGAGATATTTCTCGAAAATAATTTTCTTTTGCCAGCTTTTCAACGCCTTAACCAATTTCAACGGGACAAACGCTGAATCGTAGCGGACGTCATAAAAGTTAATCCCTGTGAATTTCGAATTAATTCATCCCATGGTTGTTGAGTTATAATAATTTAAAGTCTCAACGAAATTACGCACTCACGGTCACATGGCCAAGAGATGCTACCCCTCCCAGCGCTGGTATCTATATATGTCAAGGTTAGCCAGCAAGCAGGCCAGTACAAGGACGAGTATACAGATGTGTGTGAGTGAGACAGAGGAGAGACCGACCCGCGTACAGTATGTTCGCGCAGTCACGGTGAAAGTACTTGCCGTCGCATTTCCGGAACGCGAAGTTATATCGCCGACAGAATTATAAAAGACGTCGCACTGTATTTAGTACATCGCGTCGCGACTACAGTCTAATCCTAAAGACATTTAAGAATATAATACGAGTGAACTTATTGAAGTGCAAATATCAAATATTTAACGTTCACAGCATATGTCATTACGTGTAGACTTAGGTTACTTCAAATGATATTGAACTTCTACAGAAACTAATGTGTAGAATCACCAGAACTCATTTCTTTTCGAGTATTGAACTGTATTTCTTTATTTACGCCACATCAGTATACGACTTACAGTAGTAATTTGAGTGAAAACTAAGAACTTTTTCTGAGGTAATATGACGTTATAATAACAAGATAAGCAGAAAATAATCCTTAGTGACTTAATGACTGTGTTCAAAGACTGTGATTATCGACTATGATTTGCCTTTTCAAATGTGAACTGTGTAATTATGAACGTTTCAGTAACGACTTTAAATAGTATTTCATACAGGAATGACTGTGATTCTTCATTTAATGTCTTGAAATTCATACGCCATAAATAGTGTTCAACAGTAAATGACAGTGTCAGTGATAACTACTCGCACTAAGTGAATTTTTCGTGTGCGAAAAATCACCCTAACAAGCTGCAATTCTACATGATCCAGTTCCAGCCGTCATCACCTCATCGGGAACGTCAACATGGTGTGTTAAGGGAACATCGCCGATCCTGATTCTCCACGGAACATTCCAGATGTCCATCCTTCGACATTTTGTAGCAACATTTCTTTCAGTAAGTGAGTAGTAACAAACTGACTAAAATTTTTTTTCATTAATTTTGAACAGTGGAAACTTCAGTGCCGCGTGTGAACAAATATTTCAAAGTTCTCATAATTTCTCAGAAGTGATTAATTTAATTTCAAATTTCATTTTTATATCGCACAGAAAGACTTTAGGCTTTTCAAGTGTGCTATATATCAAGGTTTACAAACTGAAAACTGAAAACTTTTAACAGAAATTTAATTTCTCATATCAACTTACAATTACAAGTGTGTGCTTAGGTTTAGAAAGACTTTAGGTGGAAATTCATTACCTCATATTCTCACATATGAAAGACTTTGAAATCAGTGATATTTATTCCATTTTCATGAACAGAATTCAGGAAGATAACGTTCAAACTTTTAATTTCAATGCCAGATTTGAGTCCAATAATCATATTGCAGGGTGAAGAATTAATAAATTGTTTTGAAATTTTTTTTAACCATCTATTATTCGCTCTGCGAGTCTATCCTACTCTGTATCGGCTCCAAAACCAAGTTCCACTCCCTGAGGTCCTACTCATGCCCTTTACCCAAAAACTTTTCCTGGTACAATACCTTGGTTCAAATCCCGGTCACTCCATGTGAGATTTGTGCTGGACAAAGCGGAGGCAGGAGAGGTTTTTCTCCGGGTACTCCGGTTTTCCCTGTCATCTTTCATTCCAGCAACACTCTCCATTCACATTTCATACCATCTATCAGTCATTAGTAAATCACTTTGGGAGTGGCAACCCCATCGTACTAATACCCTATATATGATTCATTACATCCCTGACCCGATCAATGACTGGGAAACCGGTTGTAGGTTTTTATTTTTAAATTTTAGTACCAAGCTCTGCTATGTGGAAAGTATTAAGACATTTTGGATGTCCTGAACATTATGTGGAATTGGTTCAAGCTCTTCATGATGGCATGTCTGGACAGGTTCTTCATGGTAACTAAGTATCAAATTCGTTCCCAATTACTCATGGATTGAAACAAGGCTGTGTGCTTGCTCCTAGACTCTTTGCACTGTACATGGCTGCCATACTGGCTGACGTACTCTTGTCACCCGGGTAACAAAACTGCATTATGCTGATGACACATCATCTCCTGCTCTAACACCTGCAGAACTGCAACAGTCAGTCAACTGCATGTGATCTCTTTGGTCTTGCTCTTAATGTGAAGAAAATGAAGGTACTTGCACAACCTCCCCCAGGATTAACACTTCCTGACTTCAGTATTTCCATCTCAGACACAAACGCTGGAACAGGTTGATCACTTTTCATATCTTGGAATCATCTTGTCTAAACTGTGTACATGTGAACAAGGCAATGATAAAAGAATTGGGCCTGCTCATGCAGCATTCTGACGGTTAATGCCCAGAGTCTTCATGTATAATGACCTAAAACTGCTTACCAAACTCATGGTGAACAAAGCTGTTGTCATTTCCACGCTGCTGTATGGCTGTGAAACTTGGACACTCTATCACCGTGATATCAAAGAACATGAGCGTTTCTAGCAACAGAAAATGGAATTCATCTTGAATATTAGGTTGTAGGACTATGTGACTAACATGGCAGTTCTCGACAAAGTGCAGCTAAATAGCACTGAGGAAACAGTCATTGCTCAACAACTTAGATGGTTAGGCCAAGTTCACCTCATGGGTGATACATGGCTTCCTCGCCAAATTCTTTATGGTGAACTTTGCTCCGGCAGTAGACCTCATGGAGCCCCTCTTAAACATTTTAAGGACCAGCTGAAACACATCATGAAGACAACTGGTATAGATATACAAACAGGGGAAGAATGTGCTGTGGAGCACTCACTGTGGCAGAACACTACATCCACCGTTGTCAACTTGTTTGAAAGAGAACGCCGCAGACATCAAGAGGCCAAGTGACAATCAAGAAAACTCTGTCAGTTACAGCCTTGCACTCCTGCATTCATCCAGTATGATTTGTGTGGGCATATGTTTTATGCCAGGAGTGGTCTGTTTAGTCATCCTAAACACATCCATAAACTGAGTTGAACTGGTCAATGTATGCAGGAAGAAGTTGTATATACTCGGATCGAGCTACAGCCAATGACGAAGATTCTCAGGAAATTATGACCTTTCACTTCTTAATCAGTGTCTATTGAAGTGAATAATGTTTCCCATATTCCATACTCTTCTGTGGATGGATGATGATGGTTTTACTTGATTATCATTAAGAATGACCGAGCTCGATAGCTGCAGTCGCTTAAGTGCGGCCAGTATCCAGTAATCGGGAGATAGTGGGTTCGAGCCCCACTGTCGGCAGCCCTGAAGATGGTTTTCCGTGGTTTCCCATTTTCACACTGGGCAAATGCCGGGGCTGTACCTTAATTAAGGCCACGGCCGCTTCCTTCCAATTCCTAGGTCTTTCCTATCCCATCATTGCCATAAGACATATCTGTGTCGGTGCGACGTAAAGCAAATAGCCAATAGCATTAAGAATGGATGTGTTGAATCATTATTGGTGATTTTTGGGCTACCATCAACGAAGATGCAAGTGAATCCTTCTCAGCTGTAGGCTACCCATAAACAGGTGTGTAAGTAGGGAGGCACTTGGTTAGTAAAAGTGTCAATGTTCATTGCCGCTCTAACTGCTATGGACACTGACTGCCACAGCAATTATTTTTGTATGTACAAGTAGATCATGAGCACCATGCGGCCTATGAATGAAAGCATCATATAGAAGTTCTCAGTAGAAAGTTCGACCATTTATATGGAGAAGATGAATGTTAACTAGCTTACATCATTGCTACCAAATATCTGAATACTCATCCCTTCTTTGGGATGAAGAATCCAGCGACGGTGCAGTATTATGATGAAATATACACATTCTCATAATGTGTGACACTTAAGTGTTTGGTTCATCTCTAGAAAAGTGAACAATGTCTTCCAAACTCCATTCTCCTCTCTGGTCTGATGAAGGTGGGTTTACGTGGTTATCATTAAGCAGGATATGTTGAGTCTTTATTGGTGCTTTTCATGCTACCATCAACAAAGATGCAAGACAATAGTTCTAAGCTGTAGGCTACTCATAAATAGGCATGTACATTGGGAGGCACATGACTAGCAATAGTGTCAAACTCTTCTTTAGTACAGCAGCAATGGCCACTTAACGCCTCAACAAATATTTCTGTATACAGATTGGCATGTTGGGTGTCATATTATTTAAGTGTTAAAGCAGAATGTAGAAATTCTAAGGAGGGATCTGGTTGAGCAATATAGAGAACATGAATGTAAACTGGTTTACATCATAGTTATCAATCATCTGAATACTCTTCTCATTTATGGGCTGAAGAATCAAACACCAAAGCAGTATGCTGATAGCATATTCACATTCTCAGAAATTTAAAACTTCTCACTGATTAATCCGTGTCTATAGAAGTGAATAACATTTCTCATATGCCATTCTCTTCACAGGACTGATGATGTTGGATTTACATGGTTATCATTAAGCAAGGATGTGTTGAGTCATCATTGGTGCTCTTCAGGCTACCATCAACAAAGATGCAAGTGGATCCTTCTCAGCTCTAGGCTGCTCATAAAGTGTTGTGTTAGTGGGGAGGCACGTCACTAATGAAAGTGTCAATGCTTGTTGTCGATATAACTGCTGTTGGCACTGATCGCCACAGCAATTTTTGTTTTTGTATGTAAAATTACTTCGTGAGGGCATTATGGCCTTTGTACGAGAGCATGATGAAGAAATTCTGAGGAGGAAGTTGGAAGCAAGGATGTGTTGAGTCTTTACTGGTGCTTTTGATGCTACCATCACAAAGATGCATGGGGATGTATACGTGGGGAGGCACATGGCTAGCAATGGGGTCAAAACTCTTATTTAGTATAAGTGTTAAAGCAGAATGGAGAAATTCTCAAGAGGAATCTGGTAGATCAATGTAGAGAACATAAATGTAAACTGGCTAACACCATTGTTAACAATCATCTGAATACTCAACTCATTTATGGGCTGAAGATTCAAACACCAGTGCAGTACGCTGATGGCATATTCCCATTCTAAGAAAGTTATGACCTTTCACTGTTTAATCCATGTCTATAAAAGAGAATATTGTTTCCCATACTTCATTCTCTTCTCAGAATGGATGATGGTGGTTTTACATGGTAATCATTAATCAGGGATGACCGAAACAGTGAATACTTTTTTACGTAAATGTAGATTGTGAGGGCCATATGGCCTATGTATGAAAGCATGATGTAGAAGTTCTCAGGAGAAAGTTCAACCATGTATATGGTCAACATGACTGTAAACTAACTTACATTATTGTTACCAAACATCTGAATACTCATCTCTTCTATGGGCTGAAGCATCAAGCTGCGGTGCAGTATACTGATGAAATATCCACATTCTCAGAACGTGCGACCTTTAACTGATTGGTTCATCTCTATAAAAGTGAACAATATTTTCCATACTCCATTCTCCCCACTGGACTGATGATAGAGGGTTTATATGGTTAACATTAGGCTTTTGGTGCTTTTCATGCTCATATCAACAAAGATGCAAGCAATAGTTCTCAGCTGCAGGCTACTCTTAAATAGGTGTGTACATTGGGAGGCACATGACTAGCAACAGTGTCTAAACTCTTCTTTAGCATAAGAGTAATGGCCACTTAATGTCTCAACAAACATTTCTGTATAGAGATCGACATGTTGAGAGCCATATTGTACAAGTGTTAAAGCAGAACATAGAAATTCTCAGGAGGAATCTAGTAGATCAATATAGAGTACAAGAATGTAAACTGGCTTACATCATATTTAAGAATCATCTGTATACTCATCTCATTTATGTGCTGAAGAATCAAACACCAAAGCAGTATGCTGATGGCATATTTGTATTCTCAGAAGGTTGTGACCTTTCACTGTTTAATCCCTGTCTATAGAGGTGAATAATGTTTCCCATACACAATTCACCTCCTCTAAATCAATCACTCAAATCAATCACTACTGATCTGCATTTAGAGCAGTCGCCCAGGTGGCACATTCCGTATCTGTTGTTTTCCTAGCCTTTTCTTAAATGATTTCAAAGAAACTGGAAATTTATTGAACATATCCCTTGGTAAGTTATTCCAATACCTAACTCCCCTTTCTAAAAATGAATATTTGCCCCAATTTGTCCTCTTGAATTCCAACTTTATCTTCATATTGTGATCTATCCTACTTTTAATGACACCATGCAAACTTATTCGTCCACTGATGTCCTCACATGCCATCTCTCCACTGACAGCTAGGAACATACCACTTAGAAAAGAAACAATAAAACTTTTGTATCCACCTATTCTTTTTTTAATAGACTTTCAATATGGAAAAATGAGGAAAGTCTCTTGCAACATACCACTTAGTTGAGCAGCTCGTTTTCTTTCTCCCAAGTCTTCCCAGCCCAAACCATTCAACATTTTTGTAACGCTACTCTTTTGTCGGAAATCGCCCAGAACAAATCGAGCTACTTTTCTTTTGATTTTTTCCAATTCTTGAATCAAGTAATCCTGCTGAGGGTCCCATACACTGGAACCATGCTCTACTTGGGGTCTTACCAGAGACTTATATGCCCTCTCCTTTAAATCCTTACTACAACCCCTAAATACCCTGATAACCATTTGCAGAGATCTGTACCCTTTATTTACAATCATATTTCTGTGATTATCCCAATGAAGATCTTTACTTATATTAATACCTAGGTATTTACAATGATCCCTAAAGGGAACTTTCACCCCATCAATGCAGTAATTAAAACTGAGAGGACTTTTCCTATTTGTGAAACTCACAACCTGACTTTTAACCCCATTTATTACCATACAATTGCCTAGTGTCCATCTCATGACTTTATCAAGGTCATTTTGCAGTTGCTCACAATCTTTTGTGGATGGATGATGATGGATGATGGTGGGATTATGTGGTTATCATGAAGCAGGGATTATCGCCACAGCAAATATTTTTGTATGTAAATGTAGATTGTGAGGGCCATGTGACCTATATACGAAGGCATGATGTAGAAGTTCTCAGTAGAATGTTGGACCATGTATATGGACAACATGAATGTAAACTAGCTTACATCATTCTTATCCATAAATTGAATAAGATACTCATCTCATTTATGGGCTGAAGAATCAAACACCAGAGAAGTATGCTCATAGTATATTAAAATTCTCAGTAAATTATGACCTTTCAATTCTTAATCCATGTCTATAGAAGTGAATAATGTTTCCCATACACAATTATCTTCTGTGGACGGATGATGGTGGGTTTACTTGCTTATCAATAAGCAAGGATGTTTTGAGTCAATTTTGGTTCTTTTTGGGCCACCATCAACAAAGATGCAAATGAGTCCTTCTGAGCTGTAGGCTATTCATAAACAGGTATGTACATAGGGGTGGAACATGACTAGCAATAGTGTAAAATGTCTTCTTTAGTACAACAGCAATGGCCACTTAACAACTCAACAATATTTCTGGACATGTTCAGTTCCATATGGTATAAGTGTTAAAGCAGTACCGGTATGTAGATATTTTCAAGAGGAATCTGGTGGAGTAATATAGAGAACATGAATGTAAACTGGCTTACATCATTGTTACCAATCATATGAATACTCATCTCAATCATGGGCTGAAGAATCAAACACCAGAGCCATATGGTGATGAAATATTGATTTTCAAGTTATAACCTTTATCTCTTTAGTACATCTCTATATATGTGAACAATGTTTCCCATACTCCTTTCTCTTCTCTGGACTGATAATGGTGGGTTTAAGTGTTTATCATTAAGCAAGAATGTGCCAAGTCATTATTGGTGCCTTTGACGCTACCATCGACACAGATGCAGTCAATTCTTCTCAGCTGTAGGCTTCTCAAGAACAGGTGTGTAAATTTGGAGGCACTAGACTAGTAAAAGTGTCAATGCTCTTTGCCTGTATAACTACTATGACCTCTGATTGCCAGAGCAAATAATTTTGTATGTACATGTAGATGATGAGGGCCACATTGCCTTTGTATGAAAGTATGTTACAAAAATTCTCAGGAGAAAGTTGGAAGACAGATATATATATTTTGCCAGTACAACAGCTATGGCCACTGATTGTAAAGTGTAATATTTTTCTATAGTGATGAATATGTTGAGTGCATTGTGGCCTATGTTTTCAAGCAGGTGCTAGAAATTCTTAGGGGAAAGCTGAAGAGATATATATGGAAAGAAATGAACATAAACTGGCTTACATCGTTGTTGCCAAACATCTTGATACTCATCTCGTTTATGGACTGAAGAATCAAGCTGCAGAGCAGTATGCTGATTGTATACTCACATTCTCAGAAATTTATGACCTTTAACTCCTTAGTCCATCTTTATCAAAGTGAACAATGTTCTCTATGCTCCATTCTCATCTCTCAACTGATGATGGTGGGATTACATGGTCATTGCTAAGCAGGAATATGTTGAGTCACTATTGGTTCTTTTGACATTATCATCAAGAAAGATGCAAGTCAATACTTCTCACCTGTAGGCTACATGAGCGCAGGAGTCATAATAAGTAGCAACTTCACTATCAACATTGTCAAAGCTCTTTGCCAGTTCAACAGCCATGAGCACAATCTGTCACAGCAAATATTATTTAATAGAAATGAATTTGAGTAGTCAGGTCAGAATATATTCTGCTAACATATGCGACAGTAGATGGTACTACCTGCGGCTGTCTGGCCGAGGGTCTGGCGGCCGATACCAAACCAGGCAAACGAAGGGAAAACCAATAACTGTGAGCAGAGTAGTTTTCCCTTAGAAGGCTGGTTGCAGTGAGGCAGGGGACTGCCAAAGGCTAAGGGAGACCACCCTGAAAGAAAATCCTCTAGTACGTTAGGCCTAGCAAGTCAGTACAGGAGTACAATGCAGTTGCTTTCAAAACAAAAACGAGCCTTGGAAATAAACATATTCTGAATGTCAACAATACTTCAAGTACTCTTGGATCTAATGACGACATCATGTCTTATGTTCATTCAAGATGCACAAGAAGAACCGATCATAGAAACAAGCTTCGGATTGGAACCTTCAACATTATGATTCTAACAGGAAAATGCAACAAAATCACGGATTTAATGAACTGTAGACATATTCACATCCTAGGGCTAAGTGAAACCAAATGGAAAGGTTGAAACACAAGAATGTTAGAGGATGGATATAAATTATACTGGAGTGGTAATCCTGCAGTGGTGAGGAATGGAGTTGGTTTTATACTCCACAAAGACACTGATAGTGTAACAGATCTCTCCTTCATCAACGAGAGATTAATCAAAGCTAAAATATGCCTAAATGGAGAAACTAAAACTGTAATCCAAGTTTATGCTCCCCAGCAGGGTTGTAGCGATAACCAAAAAGCAAGCTTCCTAGAAAAAACTAGAGGACATCATTGAAGAAGAGAACATAATGATAATTGGGGATTTTAATGCCCAGGTAGAAACTGATAGATCAGGTTATGAAGGCATTATTGGTCCATATGGATTTGGTAATAGAAATGAGGGGGGTAAACTTCTGCTTGATCTATGTACACAAAACTAACTTATGGTGAGAAACTCGTGGTTTCAGAAACGGGATAGACACAAGGTAACATGATACAGCTGGGATGGTCAGTATAGATCAGTGATAGACCTTATCATCACAGATAGGTCAAGTGGAGAAAAGGTGCATGATGTAAAAGTGATACCTAGTGAGAGCCTTGATAGTGACCATAGACTCCTCATTGCAGACCTAAGAGTCACCAAACCTATTATTTAAGTAAACAAGAAGAAAAAACCACAAATTAAAGACTGGAAATTGATAGATGTGTAAGTCAAACAGCAGTTTCAAGAGGAAATCAGAGCTAAAATACCAATAACAGACACAAAGAAAGGTAATGAAGAATGGAATGATTTTAAGGCAAGTCTGGTTGGTAGCGCAGATAAAATATCTGGAAGAACAAGCAGAAGAGTGAGAGAGAATGGTGGAATAATAAAGTGAAAGAAGCCATAATGAAAATGAATAAAGCCAAAAAAGTTCTTGATGTGGCTAAGTCTGACAGAAGAATCAACAGCATCCAAATAGACAACAAAAAATTGGAAGAGATGATCAAGGAACATAGATACAGAAAGTTGGAAGTCATGAGAATTGTATGGGAAGAAAACGAGAAAAGTTGGAAAGAATTTACAACTAAACTGGAAAAAGACAGTAAAGGGAATATGAAAATGATATATGGAATAGTAAAACGTAAAAGATCAGATAAAAAAGCAATTACAGCTCTGGAGACAGCAGATGGGAATATAGTTCGCAAAATGGAGGATATCATGGATACAATGGGGCAGTGTTTTGACAAGCTCATAAATGGCCCTAAAGAGACCTCTGTTGAGGATGTAGGACAGAAAACAATAGAGGAAGATATCCCAATTACATGGACAGAAATAGAGCAAGCACTCCATAGGATGAGAAGTGGTAAGTCAGCGGAAGCTGATGAAATTACAGCTGACATGATTAAAGCTGCTGGTCCACCAGGAATACAGTGGCTGTATAGAGTTCTCAGAACAATATGGAAAGATAACGAAATACCTGAAGATTGGACAAAAGTGGTGATAGTTCCTATCTTTAAGAAAGGGAGTAGAAGGAAAAGTGAAAATTACAGAGGCATTACCCTCTTATCACACGGCCTTAAAATTATGGAGAAGATTATTGAAACCAGAGTAAGGGATATACTAGAGCCTATCTTAGAAGAGGAACAACATGGCTTTAGGACTGGAAGAAGCACAACAGATCTGATATTGGCTTTGAGGATGTTGGCAGAGAAACACTGGGAAAGAGGAAAAGATCTAATTATTGTGATAATGTTGCTAGATCAACTATTTGGAAAAGTCTTAGAAAACTTGGTGTACCGGAGTACCTTATTAGGAAGATCCAAATGCTATATACTATAGTAAAAGCTGTGTCAAAATTGGAGATGGTCACTTTGAATGGTTCAATACAACCAAAGGAGTACAACAGAGAAGTGCCTTATCACCTCTTCTATTCATAGCAGTTATGGATACCATTTTAAAGGAATTAAAAGGAAAAGGTTATAAAGATCTTCAGGCTCTGATGTTTGCAGACGATGTGGCAATATGGGATGAAACAGAGAAGGGAGTGCAAAATAATCTGAATGCATGGTGTAAGAAGTTTGATGATTATGGAATGAAATTGAACCCATCAAAAACAGTACCGTAGCATTGAAAATCAGCAGACATATTACAGAATGCAACATAAAAATACAGGAACACCAGGTTGAAGTAGTACACAAATTCAGTTATTTAGGAAGCATAATGGCTAATAATAACAGAGCTGAGATAGAAATAACAAACAGAGTAACCAAAGGCTCTAACTTTTACAGTAACGTTAGACACCTACTATGGGATGAGAAGGTCCCACAAAGAACAAAAATGACCCTGTACGAGTCATATTTCATTCCCATCCTTACATATTCCCTGGAAACCTGCACACTAACATCAAAGGATTGTAGTGGGATTCAAGCCTGTGAAATGAAATTTCTTAGAACTGCCCTCCAAAAGACCCGACTTGATCATGTGAAAAATGATGAGATCCGATCTAATCTAGATCTAAATGAATCAATGGAGGAAAGACTTAGGTCATCTAGACTTAAATGATTTGGGCATGTTAAATGAATGAATAGCACAAGGTTACCATGTGCTTATTTAGAAAAGAGAATAACAGGTAGAAGTCCAGCTGGAAGACCAAGAAGAAGGTGGATGGACCAACTGAGGGAAGACATGGAGAGAAGAGGATGGAATTGGGAATCTGTCTTGGACAACGAATGTAGAAATTACCAGAAGAAAGCTATAAAGAGTTACATGAAGAACATAAATGTAAACTGACTTACAACATTGTGACGAATATTGGAATTCACTTATTTTCGAAAGTCTGGTGAATCCAGCACCTGTACAGTATGCTGATGAAATAAACACATTTCCACAAAGGTATAACTTTCAACTGTAGAGCCTGTCTGTATACCAGAGAACAGCGAGTCCCTCACCCTACACTTGATCAGTGGCAATAATCATCTAGAGTCCAATCAGCTCAAAGAACTCGTGTAAAATTTGAAACACCTCTATTATAACTGGAGTGCAACAGTCCATGTACCAGAATCAGGACAGTATGCACATACACTCACATCCTTGGTCTGACAGAACCTCCACAAAATACCCAATTTTAGACATGCTGCACATTAAAATTAAGCATTATATAGAAAAGAGTATGTGTAGAATTAGGAATTTTCTCTTATTTGTACTAAAGAGAAAATACAAGGGAAGAATTTGAATTCCATTACTATCAAGTTAGGCATCCATCTGTTCTGCATGAATGGAGGTGCACCATGGAGCCTAGTCATTCCCCTGTCTGGAATGATGTTGGTGGGTTGATGACCATCATTAAGCCAAACTGTGTTCAGTTACTATTGGACCTTAGTCATCCCCCTTTCTGGACTGATGGTGGTGGGATATGATGTATATCATTAAGCCAAAATGTGTGGAGTCCTGTTGGATCCTAGTTATTCTTCTCTCTGGACTGATGGTACTGGGATTTGATTTATATCACTAAGATAATATATGGGTGCTCTTGAGGGTACCATTAAAAACCTGCATGTCAATATTCCTCAGCTGCAATTTACTCGTGCATAGGCATGGTACTGGGTAATGATCTACTTCTAATGTTTTCAAAGCACTTTGACAGTACAACAACGATGACCAGTGAGTCCCACAGCAAACATTATTCCATTAAGAAGGACTCTTGGTAAGCATCATGTGGCCTGTGTTTTCCATCAGGATGTTGAAAATCTCAGCAGAAAGCTCAAAAGAGATATATGAACTACATGGCGTGGAATGACATTAGTAGATGAATAAGTTTGAATGGCGTTTATAAAAGTAGGAAAGATCACAATATGAAGATAAAGTTGGAATTCAAGAGGACAAACTGGGGCAAATATTCATTTATAGGAAGGGGAGTTAGGGATTGGAATAACTTACCAAGGGAGATGTTCAATAAATTTCCAATTTCTTTGAAATCATTTAGGAAAAGGCTAGGAAAGCAACAGACAGGGAATCTGCCACCTGGGCGACTGCCCTAAATGCAGATCGGTATTGATTGATTGACATAAATGTAAACTGGCTGGCATCATTGTTACCAAATGTCTGAATATTTCCTTTATGAGCTGGAGAATCCACTTACAGAGCATTTTGCTGATAAGGTAATCAAGTTCTAAGAAATGTACGACCTTCAACTGTTGAGCCCGGCTCACCTGAAACAGCATGTCCCACAGCCTACAAAGTGATCAGCAACAATGTTTGTTTAGATTCAGAACAGTACCAAAAGGCCACCTACAATTTGACACCCCTGTATAATAACTGGATAGCAAAAGTCCACTTACTAGAACCAATACAGTATGAGCATAAGGTCTTCTTATTTGTTGGCCAGAACCTCCACAGGATATTCATTTAAAGATACACTGCACAGACAAATACAGCGTTATGAAGAAAGAAGGCTGCGTGGTTTCAGGAATTTGCCTTTTAACTGGTACTCACTAAGAAAATACAAGGCAAGAAATTAATGTCCAATTTATTCAAGACAGGAATGCAGATGTGCTGCTGCAAGACCAGTGGTGCACCACAGAGCTTAGTTATTCCTCTCTCCAGTCTGATGTTGGTGATATTTCGTATATATCATTAAGTCGAAATGTGTGGAGTCCTGTTGAAGCTTACTTATTCGTCTCTCTGAACAGATGGTTGTGTGATTTGATGTATATAATTAACCCAAAATGTGTTCAGTCATGATTGGAGCTTAGTAATTCCCCTCTCCAGACTGATGATGGTAGATGTCCAAAGATTGGCAAGTGTGCGCCTATCTCAACTGCCTCTGATGATAGATCGTCAGGTCTACTTTACCAGTAAATACAGCTGGAAGAATTTGTGAATATTTCTGTTAGATGGCAGCATTCATCAGGCATGTTTTCTCCTTGAATGTGGAATGTTTCAGTGTTAAATACATCCATTTATGTGTGATACCTTTGGAACAAATGAAGGTTGCAATTTGCACAGCTTTGAAACACGTGTTGATTTTGTTGTGACTTGCTTTCATTGTTTACTGTGTGTTATGCACACACAATGGCAACATTTTTGGATTTAAATGATTAAAATATTGTAATAGAATTAGATGCATCTGTAAATTCAAGGCCCACTGCAGCAGAATGGATAAGTGTTGTGCCACCTGAGGTAGGTTATGAACACCCACTGCTCTGTAAACTAATGTACTTTTTATTGAATAATTCCTAAAGTATTAAAACTATTCACTTAAAATTTGAATGCCTATCATTAGAATTAATTCCTCTACACAGAGTATTTTTTTTAAAGTTTCAGAAAAACTTGTTAGTCATTTATATTTGATGTGTAATTTTAAAAAATTTAATTTTTTGAGGGGGCATTTAAAGGGGCAAAAAATTTACAAACATATTACATTGAGGATAAATGCAAACCACTTTTCAAATAGTCCAGTTCATGCTGAATGTTTCTGTGTATTATATGTGCATATTCTGTGAATAATACATCTGTCAGAATGACATACATCAGGTACTGCAAATGTGTGGTGTATACCCACTGGTGAAAGCTATTTCAACTACTGGTTTGAGGGTTAAGACAAAATATGTGGGGTTGCTCTCGGTGCTCTTGAGGGTACCATTAACAAAGAAGCAAGTCAATACTTCTCAGCTGTAGGTTACATAAGCACAGGAGTCGTAATGAGTAGCAAATTGACTATCAACATCAACAATGCTCTTTGCCAGCTGTGAGCACCGAATGCCACAGCAATTATTTTTGTATAGAAATGGACTTAATGAGGGTCATATGATTTATGCATTCCAGCAGGATGTGCAATATGTCAGGAGAACATGAATGTAAACTAGCCTACATCATTTTTACCATACATCTGAATAATCTTCTTTTCTATGGGCTGGAGAATACAGCACCAGTGCAGTGTACTGATGAATTACACATTTCCACAAAGGTATGATTTTTTAAGAGCTGTTTAAAGAGACCCATCCCAAAAAGGTATATTCCTTCTAGGCTTATTTATAGACAGGCAGTGGATTGGAAGAAAGGTATGATGCTTTGTACCATGTGGAATCTCAACCAGAGGGAAGACAAGGGAAAGGACTTCCAAGGGTGGTGCGGAAGGAATATGCAGAAAGGTTGGTGGCTGGATGAGGAAAAGCATTACCAGAGCTATGTTGCCTCACTCAGAATAGAAAAGCATATGCAGATTGGCTGACTGATTTGAATAAGTATTTTTGTGAAAGAAGAATAAGGGGAATATTTGTTAGTATCATAACAGGTGAACCTTCCTCCATACATTGTTGCCAGTTGACAAACATTTCTCCCATGATGGTGATTTCATAACTGTTTTATACCTTTCAATGAAGGAACAAGAATGTAAATCCACTACATTCATGTGAAGACCACTGGAATATGTTTCTCAATGCTAGCACAAAATTGGGTTCAAGTACAAGAACTAATGGCAAGGGATTATTGAAAGGTAAATAAAAAGAAATCATTGTTTTTTGATGCAAACAAACCTTGGCATTTGCAAGCCCTGTTGTGAGATTCAGAACACTGTCAAAACAGAAATGTGATGTATTGGGGAAAAGAATATCCTGGAGCATAATCCACCATGTATTATATTGTTTGGTCCTTACTTTTTTGATCAGCTCATTTGTACAGCAACTTATTCAAGAAAGTTACAGATAAGACTCACACCACAGCTGACAGACAAAGGCCTAGTAAATGATGTGTGGCTGCAACATGATGTGGCACCAGCACACTTTACCTTGTCCATACAAAAACTTTGAATGAACATTTTCCAGGCAACTGGACTGACCGCAGTTCATGGGCATCACCAGCACAAATGATTTGGTCACTGTACAATCCAGATCTTACCATCCCAGACAACTTATTTCAGGGTATCATCAAGAAACATTTGTTATCACACTGCTATTATACTGACGATAACTTACTGAGTGCTGTGGAAGAGGACTTCACTACCATTAACAAACAACCTTGTTCATTAAATCTCCAAGTTCTTTAAAAAATCACTTATGAAGAGGTTAGGTAAAAACTGATATAAAATCTGGCACATGGGTAATAGCCCTAAATGTAGATAAGTCATGACCGATGAATTATTGATTAAATGCTACACTGAGCAGGGCAGTTTTGGCTAACAGTGGCCATGGCTTTACTGTGGCCTTACAGCCCTGGTTTCAGGATTTGGTAGACTAGTCCCAAAAAGGGCTGTCATGAGAATGGTTTGCTGTGATTTCCCATTCTTCTCAGTAAGGTGGCTGCCAGGGCATTCCTTTTATAGGCAAAATCTGCTCCCTTCTCTACCTTCTGTGCACCTTGAATCTTCCAGCTTCTCTTGGCGTGAAAGAGGGCATCACCAAATAGGAGGCCCATCATACCTCATTAGGGTGTTAGTAAATGTTGCAACAGATAACACAATGTAAATCAACTAAATACACTTGAAGGCCACTTTAATATGTTTCACAATGCTACCAAAAAATTGGGTCCAAGTACAAGAGCTAATGGCAAGGGGTTATCGAAAGATAATTAAAGAGAAAGAAGAAGGGGAATATTTGCTAGTATCATAATAGATGAACCTTCCAATACATTGTTGCCAGTAGACAAACATTTCTGCTATGATAGTTATTTCATAACTGTTTTATATCTTTCAATGATGCAACAACAATGTAAATCCACTACATGCGTTTGAAGGCCACTGAAATATGTTTCTCAATGCTAGCACAAAATTGGGTCCAAGTAAAATTAATTTGTGTTTGAAGCAACAAGGAGCCCATGCAGATACACAAAATATATAAGGAAAGATAATAATATTTTATTATCCATGGGTACATTACATTCTCACCAATGAGACATAATAAATGCATCAAATCAAACCCAATGTGAGGCACTACTCTTCACTACTGTAACAGAGCCAACGGCTGTAGCCATGTTGAAACGCCAAATCTCGTGAGATCTCCAAAGTTAAGCAACATTGTGCGTGGTCGAGATTTGGATGGGTTGCCATGTGCTGTTTGTGGGGGTAAGGGAATGGAGGAGTGGAAAGTAACACCTCTGCAGAGGTTCAGACCTGCTTCTGGGCAGAATACATCCTTACCCTTACCTTACTGTAACAGAGGATAATGTAAGAATTCATATTGACCAAGCTAGCTATCTATGTCGAACACAAATGTAGCCATACTGAGTAATTTTTAGACAGTTGGTGTTGAATTATTCCACAGTGACATTGAGACGTACCTACCTGACACTTTTTAATCTTGTGAGATTTTCTCAGTTCCTCCCTTCTGTGATGCTGAATTACTCTTCAGGGAAAACAATTCATCATTACAAGACATTTATTTTAACATTTTGTTTATATGTCATTGGTTTGAGAAGGGTATATTATATATCCATGCTGATACAGGATATATATTGCTTTATTAAACTTAAGGTATACACATATACACAAGAATAATTCAAGGAATCTAATAGGTATATACACTCATTTGAAGAATAATTGTGCACTATGAATAAATCATGCTAGTACAATGAAGGAATTGTCATGGACCGAAATGTGTCCTATTGGTACATAATGCTGATTGCTTGTGGAGAAGTATCGCCAAGGGGTGTACATGTTCCTCATAATTGATGCAAGACACTGAATAATTTCTTAGTAGATTTGCCAGCCACAGAGCGAAGAATAAGAAAGTTAGGTGAGATGTTTCAATGCATTGCTGGCCACTTTAAGTGTTCTGTCTACACTGTGCATTGATGTTGGGCCCAGTGGGAATGTAAGGGTATACACCCATCAAGAATGCTCATGAAGACTGGTAAACTACCATGTAATCACTACACTGGTGTTGTTGTGCACCATTCAGTAGTGTGTCATGGCCACTGGGGAGTACACCTATGCCTACAGGTACCATATAAAGATGGCTAGCAGAGCAGGAGTTGTTGTTGCACTGACACTTATTACAACTTATGTTAAGACCTGAGCATTGCCAAACACATTGGTACTTCTTACAGAAATGAGCAGCACTGCAGTTTGTGGACAGGTGGCAAACCACAGTTCTGTCTGAATATAGACAACCACTGAATTGGCACCAATATGTGTTGCTTCATTGTAGAACTGCACACCACCCTAACAAGTGGTGTCGTGGTTTGGGATGCAATTTCCTAAGATTCCTGCTCCCACTGGTGGTGAATGAAAGAAGCCTGATGACCCCGCAATGAGCCCAGAAAATTCTGAGATCATTTATGTTTCCATTCCTGGTTCACCTCAATTATCCCAATTTCCGGTAGAATAAGATCTGACCTCATGCAGTAAGTATGGTATCACTGACCTGACTTCAAGATGTCAACATGTTTTCTAGGCCAGCATGTTTTCCAGACTCTACAGGCCGAAAACTAAACAATATAATCTACTACACTACTCAAGTAACTACTGTTTTTGAGACCAGATCAATTGGCAACATCTGTCAGCAGCAGCTGTAGCAGGTTTGAAGGAACAGTAGCACCAGCTGTGGTAGAATTTTTCTCAGGAGTACATCCAATATCTGTGTGCCATCATATCCAACTGTATTGCTGCGTGCTTTTGTGCTATGGTTGGTCCAACACTGTACTGAATGTATCCTAGAATAAATGATTGATATTTTGATGATTTCTTTACACTATCATGTCCTGTGCTTATTCCCACTTATGTGCCTGTTTGGGAGGTAGGAAGTATTCTACAAAACAACTTGTTTAATATTTTTGACCATGATTCAACCCATGTTGTCATCAGTATACCAAAAATTGGCTAAGACTTGAAACCTTTAAGCTGAAGAGGGATGGTGCTTCAAATAGCCATTGTTAATTTCTAGTTTTTAAAAAACATTGGACTACTCTTCTTTGTTATAGGATTGAGTATCCAGCACCAACGCAGTATGCTGATCAAGTAATCACATACAAAGAAAGCTGCGACTTTTAATGGTTGAGTCCATCTCTATACAGTGGAACAGTGAGTCCCACAGCCTACTATATGTTCAGTGATAATGTTCGGCTTGAGCCAGATCAGCTACAAAAATCCACCTAAAATCTGACACTCCTCTATTGTAACAGACGTGCAACATGCCATGTAACAGAACCACCAGTATGAACTTAAAGTCTTCTTGGTTGGCCAGAACCTCCATGAGGTATTCATTTACAGGCAGGGTACACAGACAAATACAGTATAATGAAGAAAGGAATGTGTGGATTCAGAATGTTTACTTAACTGGTACTAACAATGAACCTATGAGGCAAGAAATTGAAGGCCATTACAGACAAGATAGCCATGCAGATGTTAAACATGATTGGTGATCCCAACCACGGAGCTTTGTTATACCTCCCTTTGGACTGATCATGGTGGGATTTAATGTATATCATTAAGATAAGATGTGATGAGTCATAATTGGTGCTTTTGAGGCTATCATGAACACAGGTGCAAGACAAAACATCTGAGCTGTAGGCTACTCATGCACAAGAGTTGACTGCCAGTATCGCCATAAGTCTTTGTCAGTACAAGAGCTATGACCACTGAGTGCCACAGCAAATTATATTACACAGAGATGGACTTGATAAGGATGGTATGGCCTATGTTTAATACCCGGATGTTGACATTCTCAGGAGAAAGCTAAAAAAAGGTATATGAAAAACATAAATGTAATCTGACTTAAAACATTGTAACGAATATCAGAATTCACTTATTTTCTACTAGCGAGATACCCGTGCTTCGCTACGGTATTATAATGAAATTAATAATTGAATGCTTAACGTTTTAAATATAATCCGCCGAAATTCGCGATCTAACTCGTTTTCTGAGAGAATCCGCCAAAATTCTCGATCTGACTCGTTTTCTGAGAGATTACGGCAAGGTTCCTCCCAATTATTCAATCTTTCTTTCCAGCAATCGATTTCGTACTTCCCGGGCTAGGTCCAGTATTTCACCCGGACAGTTGGGTTCCTAAATCTTTGTCATCCTTTCTTATAATCATTTTAATATGGATCAAATCCTTGAAGAGATCCGGGGTGGTGCCGTCTTGGGTCCCTTAGCGGTACTGAACCCGCGGCCGGACAGCAATCGTAGTCATTACCCGGCCAGGAAACGCTTCCAGCGCGGTCCGCACATTTTGACGACGGTCCAGAACATTTTTATTATTATTATTATTATTATTATTATTATTATTATTATTATTATTATTATTATTATTATTAGGCCTATTATTATTATGGTGGGTGAAATTAGTTGAATTTAGGTATTATTATTATTATTATTATTATTATTATTATTATTATTATTATTATTATTATTATTATTATTATTCTGGACCTCGCAGCAAGATGCAAGACTGCTACTTGGCAGTAAATTATATCTGCTGCCATTGTCATTGATGACAGTATGACCAGCACCATTGTCGCGCGTAGGCAAGTGTGCGGGATTTCTGGCGATACGAATGACATACTTCCGAGCATTAAGACCTTATTATAGAGGAGAACAATTGGACGGTCATTCTCATTCCTATCGTTTATTTCAAAGGTGTTTAAATTTTTATTTGGATTCAAGGAGAATCTATTGTAATCTAAGAACATTCTCCGAAGAAAAAGATGGCTCTTGAAAACGAACCCAGAAATGATTAAAAATGGTCGGCTTATGATCGGAATAAGTACATCGAAAATCTACAGCCTGTTTCCAGTCATTCGATAGGGTCAGGAATGGAATGAATAAAGCCCCATCTAGCGGCGACAATAGGAATTGTGCCAGCTGCCGAAGCCTGTCGCACTCCTCAGGGGCAATGGATAATGAATGACAAATGAAATGAAATTATATTGGACAGTGTTGCTGGAATGAATGATGACAGGGAAAACCGGAGTATCCGGAGAAAAATCTGTCCCGCCTCGTTTTGTCCAGCACGAATGTCACATGGAGTGACCGGGATTTGTACCACGGAACCCGGCTGTGAGAGGCCGGCGCGCTGCCGCCTGAGCAACGGAGGCTCCTTATAAGTACATTATGAACAGTAAAGTCAATTGGTCTCACCTCCTTTTACACCTCACCACCGTTAAGTTTATTTACTCCCCCCCCCCCAACAAATAATTAAAAGAAGGCGTGTTTATTTATGTTTAAAGGAGATTCAAAAACATCAATGTTCACGATCACGGCTATTACCTTCAGTTTTGAGATATAAGTATCCTCATAAAAATAATTCACTTTTGTTTCACTTCCTTTCACACTCCTCCCCCACCTTAATTTTCCGGCAAAAATACTTGTTTATTTAATAGTAAAGGATCTTCTAAATACCAATTATAACGACTCTAACTTCTTCAGTTTTTGTTTTATGTGTACTCATGATAGGAATTCAACTCCTTTTCTCTCCCGCCGCCCAAGATTATTCCCCCCCCCCCCAAACGCGTTTTTCTTTGTTTTTAAAGGAGATCCAAATACCAATTTTCACGCCTGTATCAACTTTAGTTTTTATTGGATGTAAGTATTCTCATACAATTAAGACAATTAATTTTTCAATTCTTACACCTCCCCCCACACTTCATTGGATTTTCCGAGAATACGTGTTTCTTTACTTTTAAAGCAGATTCCAAATATCAAATTTCACGTCCGTAACATCTTCATTTTTGTGATATCAGTAGCCTAATTAAAAGAATTCAATACCATTTTCAGTCACTTTTACCCCTCTCCACCCAAGTGGTATTTCGGAAAACTAAAAATACACGTTTCTTGATTTTTAATAGAGATAAAAAATACCATTTTTCACTTCTGTAACATTTTAAGTTTTTTGAGATTTACTCTAGAAATTCTCATTAAAAATTTCACCCCCCTTTTAGTTCCCCTTAAGTGGAGTTTCCAAAAACAAATCACCTATGTTTCTTTACATTTACAGAAGATTTCCAATACCACTTATTACGTCTGTAACATTTTACGTTTCTCAGGTATTCTGTAGATATAGTCTTTCAAAAAATTCACCCCAATTTGTCACTCCTGTTTAAACGCAATTAATTGGATTTTCCAAAAACAAAAAATACGTGTTTCTTAATTTTTAAAGGAGATCCCATATACAAATTTTCAGTTCTGTAATGTCTTCAGTTTCTGAGTTATATGTATCCTCATTAAGGGCATTCAACCCATTATTCACCCTTGTACACCCCTCCTAAGAGGATTTACAGAAAACAAAAAAATACGTGTTCCTTTATTTTTAAAGGTGATTCTAAATATCAATTTTGACATGTGCAAACTTTTAAAGTTTTGAGATATAGATACAGTCATTTTAAAATTCCACCCCCTTTTCATCTCCACAATTTGGATTTTCCAAAAGCAAAAAAAAAAAAAAAAAAAAAAAATGTTCCTTTATTTTTAAAAGAGATCCCAAATACCTATTTTCAGGTCTGTAATATCTTCAGTTTCTGAGATATAAGTATCCTCATTAAAGGCATTCAACCCCTTTTTCACCCCTCCTATTGGGATTTTCCCAAAACAAAAAATACCTGTTTCTTTATTTTTAAAGGAGATTCTAAATACCAATTTTTACATCTGTAAACTTTTCAAGTTTTAAGATGTAGATACAATCATCTTAAAAATTCACCCCCCTTCCCCCCCCCCCCATATTTCGATTTTCCAAACATGAAAAAAAAATACCTGTTTCTTTATTTTTAAAGTAGATCCCAAATACCAATTTTCAGGTCTGTAATATCTTCAGGTTCTGAAATATAAGTAGCCTCATTAAAGGCATTCAACCCCTTTTTCACCCTTTTCCACCCTACCTATTGGGATCTTCCAAAAGCAAAAAATTTGTGTTTATTTTTAAAGGAGATTGTAAATACCAATTTTTACATCTATAAACTTTAAAAGTTTTGAGATATAGATACACTCATTTTAAACATTCACTCACCATTAATTGGATTTTCCAAACAAAAAAAACACGTGTTTCTTTATTTTTAAAGGAGATCCCAAACACAAATTTTCGGGTCTGTAATATCTTCAGTTTCTGAGATATAAGTATCCTCATTAAAGGCATTCAACCCCATTTTCACCCCTTTTCACCCCTCCAATTGGGATTTTCCGAAAAAAAAAAAAAGTACGTGTTTCTTTATTTTTAATGAAGATTCTAAATACCAGTTTGTACATCTGTAAACTTTCAAAGTTTTGAGATATAGATACACTCATTTTAAAAATTCACCCCCCTTTTCACCCTCCCATTAATTGGATTTTCCAAAAACAAAAAAAGATACGTGTTTCTTTATTTTTAAAAGAGATCAAAAGTGCAAATTTTCAGGTCTGTAATATGTTCAGTTTCTGAGATATTAGTACCGGTATCCTGATTAGAGGCATTCAACTCCCTTTTCACCCTTTTTCACCCTTTTTCACCCCTTCTATTGGGATTTTCTGAAAACAAATAATACGTGTTTCCTTATTTTCAGAGAAGATTCTAAATACCAATTTTTATATCTGTAAACTTTTAAAGTTTTGAGATATAGATACACTCATTTTAAAATTTCATCCCCCTTTTCACCCCCTTAGCTAAAGAATATCCAAAAATCCTCTCTTACCAAGCACCTACATCTTAATATGAATGTATCCCCAAAATTTCATTTCTTTACATCCAGTAGTTTTGGCTCGGCGATGATGAATCAGTCAGTCAGTCAGGACAAGTTACTTCAAATATATGTAGATAGGCTGGAGAATCCAGTACCTGTACAGTACGCTAATGAAATAAACTCATTTTCACAAAGGTATGACTTTCAACCATTGAGTCTGTCTGTACACCAGAGAACAGCGAGTCCCTCACCCTGCAACTTGATCAGTGACAACATTCGTCTAGAGCCACATCAGCTCATAGAACTCATGTGAAGTTTGAAACACCTCTATTATAACTGGAGTGCAACAGTCCATGTACCACAACCAGGACAGTATGAGCATACGTTCCTATTTCTGGTCGGACAGAACCTACACAAAATACCCAATTTCAGACATGCTGCACATTAAAATTCAGTGTTATGAAGAAGAGAGTATGTGTGGAATTAGGAACTTCATATTAACGGTACTAAGAAAGAATCTACAAGGGAAGGATTTGAATTCCATTGCTATCAATTTAGGTATGTATCTGTTATGCATGACTGGAAGTGCACCATGGAGCTTAGTCATTCCCCTGTCTGGACTGATGGTGGTGGGATATGATGTATATCACTAAGCCAAAATGTGTGGAGTCCTTTTGGATCCTAATTATTCCTCACTCTGGACTGATGGTACTGGGATTTGTTTCATATCATGAAGAAAACATGTGTAAATTATGTTTGGGTGCTCTTGGGTCTACCATTAAAAAAGTTGTAAGTCAATACATGTCAGCAGCAAGCAACTCGTGGAGTGGTAGTGGGTAATGATCTACTAATATTTTCAAAAATCTTTGACATTATAAATATTATGACCAATACGTCCCGTAGCAAATATTAATCCACAAAGAAGGACTTGGTGAGCATCATGTGGCCTGTGTTTTTCATCAGGATGTTCAAAATCTCAGGAGAAAGCTCAAAAGAGATATGTAAAGTACATGAATGTAAATGAGCTTGCATCATTGTTACTGCATATCTGAATCCTTCTCTTATGGAGTGGAGAATCCACCACCAGTGCAATATGCTGATGAAGTAACCAAGTTCTCAGAAAGGTATGACCTTTAACCTTTCAGCCCGGCTGTACACCAGCAAACAGTGAGTCCAACAGCCTACAAAGTGGACAGCAACAATGCTCATCTAGAGCCAGGACAGCTACAATAAGCCACCTACAACTTGAAATATCTCTATTATAATTGGAGAGCTAAAGTCCATGTACCAGAACCAGTACAGTATGAGCATAAGCTCTTCTTATTTATTGGCCAGAAACTCCTCAGGATACTCATTTACAGACACACAACACAGACAAATAGAGTGTTATGAAGAAAGGAGGCATTGAGGAATTTACCTCCTAATTGCTACTAAGAAACTACAATGCAAGAAATTGAAGTCCATTTTAATCAAGACAGGCATCCAGATCTGCTGCTGCAAGACTGGTGGTGCACCATGGAGCTTAGTAATTCCTCTCTCTGGGCAGATGGCAGTGGGATTTCATGTAAGCCAAAATTTGTTCTGTCATTATTGGAAGTTAGTCATTCCTCTCCGCAGTCTGACATTGGTGGTATTTCATGTATATCATTAAGCAAAAATGTGTGGTATGCTATTGAATCTTAGTTATTCCTCTCTCTGGACTGATGATTGTGGGATTTGATGTATTTCATTATGACAAAATATGTGGAGTTGCTATTGGTGCTCTTGAGGGTAACATTAACAAAGAAACGAGTCAATACTTCTCAGCTGTAAGCTAAGCACAGGAGTCGTAATGAGTAGCAACTTGATTATCAACATCGACAGTGATCTTAGCTAGTTTAACAGCTATGAGCACCGACTGCCACAGCAAATAATTTTGTGTAGAAATGGACTTGATGAGGGTCATTAGATTTATGCATTCCAGCAGGATGTTCAACATCTCAGGAGAAAGCTCAAAGAGTTATATGGAGAACATGAATGTAAATTGGCTTTCATAATTTTTACCATAAGTCTGAATACTCTTCTTTTCTGTGGGCTGGAGAATACAGCACCAGTGCAGTGTACTGATGAATTACACTTTCCCACAAAGGTATGAATTATTTGGAGCTGAGTACAGAGACTCTTCCATGAAATATGCATTCTTCCTAGGCTTAGTTAAAGGCAGGCCATGGATTAGAGGAAAGGTATCGTGCTTTGTACTATGTTGAATCTCAACCAGAGGGAAGGCAAGGAAGAGAAACTCCAAGGCTGGTGTTGGAGGAATATGCTGAGAAGGTAGTGGCTAGATGAGGAAAAACATTACCAGAGAAATGTTGCCTCACTCAGGATAGAAAAGCTTATGCAAATTGGCTGAATGATTCCTATAACTAACAACATAGGTATTTTGGAGAAAGAGGAAGAAGGGGAATATTTGTCAGTATCATAATAGATAAACCTTCCATACATTGTTGTCAGTTGACAAACATTTCTCCTAGAATGGTCATTTCATAACTGTTTTATATCTTTCAATGAATCAACAACAATGTAAATCCACTACATGAATTTGAAGGCCACTGAAGTATGTTCTCCAATGCTAGCACAATAATGGGTCAAGGTACAAGAGTTAATGGCAAGGGGTTATTGAAAGGTAAATAAAAAGAAATCATTGTTTTATCATGCAAACAAATCTTTGGCATTTCCAAGTCCTGTTGTGAGTTTCAGAACACTGTCAAAGCAGAAATGTGATGTACTGGGGATAAGAAAATCCCCTTTTATGATTGAACTGGAGCATAATTCACCACTTGTGAAGAGGTATGACAGCAACTAGCCAGTTTGGTCCTTACTTTTTGATGAGCCTGTCAATAATGAAACTTATTCAAGAATGTTGCAGATGTGATTCACACAACAGCTGACAGACAGAGGGCTAGTAAATGATGTGTGGTTGCAACATTATGTGGCAACAGCACACTTCACCTTGTCCATGCAAAAATGTTTGAACAAATATTTTCCAGCCCACTGGATTGACCGATGTTCACGGACATCACCATCACCAGCACCAATGATGTGGCCACTGTGCAATCCAGATTTTACCATACCCAGGGTATCGTCAAAAAACATTTATTATCACACTTCTACTACACCAATGATGACTTATGAAGTTCTGTGGAAGAGAACTTCACTGCAATTACCAAACAACCTTGTTAATTAAATTTCCAAGTTCTTTCAAAAATCATTTAAGAAGGGGTTAGTTAAACAACTGATATAAAATCTGGCACATGGGTAATAACCCTAAATGCAGATAAATGATGAGTGATGACTTATTGATTAAAATGCTACCCTGAGCAGATCAGTGTCTGGTACCAGTGGCCACAGCTTTACTGTGAATTTACAGCTCTGCATTTGGGATTTGGCAGACTAGTCCCACCATAGGCTGTTGTGAGAATGGTTTGCTGTGGTTTTCCATACTCTTCAGAAAGGTGGGTGCGAGGGCATTTCTTTTTATAGAAAACATCTTCTCCCCTCTCTATCTGCTCTGCACCTCAAATCTCCTAGGTTCTCCTGGTCTGAAAGAGGACATCACCCAATAGCATGCCCACCATAACTCATTAAGGTGTTAGTAAATGTAGAAACAGGTATCACATAGGGCACAGAGGCATATTATTTGGTGCTTCAAGCAATAAGGATCCCTATAGATGTGCAAGATATATAAGGAAAAATAAGAATGTATTATTACCTTATCTTCCCACCAACATGGTATAATAAATGCATCAAATCAAACCTAAAGTGAGGGACTACTCTTCACTACTGTAACTGGGTATAATGTATGAATTCATACTTACCAGACTAGTTATCTATGTTGAACCTCTCACAAATACAGCAGTACAAAGTAGGTAATTTTGAGTCAGGTGGACTTGAATTATTCCACAATGACACTGAGCCATATTTGATCCTTTTTAACCTTCTAAGATTTTCTAAATTCCTCCCTTCTGTGATGCTGAATTACTCTGAAGGAAAAACAAGTCATCATTACAAAACATTTATTTTAACATTTTGTTCACATGTCATTGGTTTGAGAAATATATATTATATATCCGTGTTGATGTAGGTTATATTGCTTTTTTAAACTCAAGGTATTCACACATACAGAAGTATAATTCAAGGAATCTAATAGGTGTATATGCTCATTTGAAATATAATTGTGCACTACGAACAAATCATGCCAGTACAATGTAGGAAATGTCATGGACTGAAATGTGTCCTATTGGTACTTAATGCTGATTGCTTGTGGAGAAGTATCACTAAGGTATGTACACGTTCTCCATCATAGATTCAATACACTGAATAAGTCCTTAGCAGATGTGTGAGCAACAGAACGAAGACTAAGAAAGTTAGGTTAGATGTTTCAGTGCATTGCTGGCCACTTTATGTGTTCTGTCTACACTGTGCATTGATGTTGGACCCAGTGTGAACATGAGGGTATATACCAATCAAGAAGGCTCAGGTTGACTCCAGTAGAATGCTCATGAAGACTGATAAACTACTATGTAATCACTACAGCAGTGTCGCTGTCCCCCATTCAGAAATGTGTCCTGGCCACTGGAGGGTACGCCTTTGCACACAGGTACCTTATAAAGATGGCAAGCAGTGCAGGAGCTGTAGTTGCACTGTCACGTATGACAACTACTGTTAAGACCTGAGCATTGCCAAACACATTGGTACTTCTTACAGAAATGGGGAGCACTGCAGTTTGTGCACTGGTGCCAAATCACAGCTCTGTCTGAATATAGGGAACCACTGAATTGACAGCAATATATGCTTCAATGTAAAATTGCACACCACCCTAATGATGTTTGAAAAATACCTAATGGCCCTGTATATGCCCAGAAAATTCTGAGATCATGTGTGTTTCCCTTCCTGGTTTCCCTGCACTACCCCCTTTTCTAGTAGAATAATATCTGACCTCATGCCGTAAGTATGGTAACTCTGGCCAAACTTTAAGATGTCAACATGTTTCCTAGGCCAGCTAGTTTTCCAGTCTCTACAGGAAGAAAACTATACAATATAATCTACTATACTATTCAAGTAACTAATGTTTGAGACCTGGATCAAATGGCAACATCAGTCGGCAGGAACTACGGCAGGCTTGAAGGATCAGTTGCATCGGCTGTGGTAGGATTTTTCTCAGGAGCACATCCAACATTTGTGTGCCTTCATACCCAACCATATTGCAGCGTTTCTTTATGCTATGGGTGATCCAACACCTCACTGAGTTCATCCTACAATAAATGAATCATATTTTGTTGATTCCTTTACACTACCATGTCCTGTGCTTATGCCCACTTACGTGCCTGTTTGGGAGGTAGGAAGTATTAGCCCTATATGGAACAACTTGTTTAATATTTTTGACCATGATTCAACCCATGTTGTCACCAGTATACCAAAAATTGACTGAGACTTGAAACCTTTAAGCTGAAGAGTGATATTGGTTCAAATACCCATTGTTAACTTTCTACTATTTTCTAAGGAAAACTATACCCAGTTGCTTTGATTGTTAAGATGAAAATTACTTTTCTGTCTGGTTGTAAAGTATTTGAAATTTTTGTTCTCATGTAATTGTACTATAATACATGCCAAATGAGGAATTTAATTTTAATATTTTGGAGAGTTGGGATGGGATGGATATGAGAATATTCTTTAACTAAAATAAAGAATAAGTAATTTAACTAGCAAAATGGACTCTAGAGGGTGGAAATCTAAACAATATATTCTAATATACTATTCCAGTAACTAATAATTCATTTGTCAGAATAGTAAATAGAGTTAAAATTCTTTATCTCTTCTTCTTCTTCTTCTTCTATTTGAAGGCAATGGACATAATTTTCAATGAATTTCATGCATCACACTGCAAGTATTTGTGTTCATAGGCAGTACACTCCTTAGATATAAAGAAGGGAACTCTGCACTGATGTCTCTGATGTAAGTAAGTAAGTAAGTAAGTAAGTAAGTAAGTAAGTAAGTAATTCGTCTTTATTCGTGGCGAAGTTAGGGCTCAAGGCCCTCTCTTACACTTAACCACAATATTTAAAATGATTAACGTACATATAATATTTAAATGCAACAGATCTTTTAAAATAATATGGTACTAATAGAAAATTTGGAGATTGTAATAAAAAACTACTATAGAATGTACAACACTACAATCTAAGTGTACATGATAATAAATATAAAACTAACACTAGTGATAATAAGAGACGGAAACACAGAAAAAAACCTATAACTGGCAAATATATTTCTAATTATTATGAATATATGCTCATTCACGCACTCATTCATACTACACACATCGAAAAGTCAGCTAGAGGTATTCAGAAAGTGATTTCGGCAATCCATCTTAAATCTCCTACGAGAACGCAAATCCCTAATGGTAGCAGGTAGGGTATTCCACAGCCTCGCGGCAGTGACTACAAAGGAGCGGTTGTAGGTCCTGGAGTGACTGAGAGATATTGTTAAACAGGAGCCAGATCGTGTATCGTGGTTATGATAGGAGGAGAGGTAATTAAATTTTGAAGAGAGATAATTCGGTACACCTGTGTTTAGAACTCCATGCAGAAGAGACAACATGTGGAGACTGCGACGCTCATGAACACGAAGCCATGACAACTCCCTGTAATAAGGTGAAATGTGAGAACCATATCGCAGCTTAAATATGAATCGAATACAGGTGTTCAAACTCCGTTCAAGCATCTTGTTACTGTCTTGAGATATGTCCGTAAGTACAGTGTCGCAGTAGTCTAGAATTGGTAAGATTAGGGATTTTACCAGTTGTATTTTAAGATTTTTTGGAAATATAGTAGAGTAGCGTTTGAGAGGAAAAAGGGATTTCTGCACTTTACGGCATGTATTTGTCACTTGTTCAGTCCAGTTGAGGGTCTCAGTCATTATAACACCTAAGTTTCTTACTGACGTACAATAGGGCACGACAATGTTATTTAAAATAATTGGGGGTACATGTCTACTTTTTAACAAGTTGAGGTTTATTTTGGTACCAAATATAATAGCCTGAGTTTTGTTAGGATTTATTAACAAGCTGTTATGTACTCAAAATAATTTATACGTCTAAAGTATTTTTTAAAAGATGGTACCATGGACCAAAGGAAATCATGATCAGAAGGCAATCAATCAATCAATCAATCAATCAATCAATCAATCAATCAATCAATCAATCAATCAATCAATCAATCAATCAATCAATCAATCAATCAATCAATCAATCAATCAATCAATCAATCAATCAATCAATCAATCAATCAATCAATCAATCAATCAATCAATCAATCAATCAATCAATCATATGCCATAGGACAATAAGAATACACATAGGCTATATCTTCAAATCGTACAAAAGTCATGATACGACAAGATTAAGTTAGGTTTTGTTGATACCACAACAAAATTTCCTTCTATTTCAACTGAAACAAACTTTATAGAGTAGGTTATGTCGCATTCATCTCCAGAGCGGCTCTTGCAGATTTTTCTTGCTTTTTATATATCCTAACTGAGTTCTATACATACAAATTGGACAAAATAAGGCTGGATTAATGGTATATGCTGTGGGTTACTGTAGTCACATCCTTGCTCATGAACCATGGGCAATGGCTGATTGGCCTTGTAAGTGGTCCTGAGAGTGGGGATACCAGTTGTTGTGGAATGGAAGTGGGCATCTCAGACATATTCTGAGTCATGGCCCTCCTTGTGCTCAGGCGGCTAGGAATATACAATTCACAGATGGTCCCTGACCCAATAAAGGAGAGATCCTCACTTGGACTATGTTCAAGTAGGGTAGCATCCTGTTTCATGAATATACCGAGTTCAGAACATTTTTAGCGAGCCTTGGACCTATGGGAGTAATGGAGTCCCACTCCCATTTAGACAGGCGAGGGACTCCTTGGAATCAACTTGGTGAACGAAATGGAATCCGATGGAGAGCTATCAATATTCACAAGGCTTATGGAAGAAAGAAAGTAGAACTCACTGAGTCAGCAAAGAGGAGGCATCTGGATGTGCTAGGAGTAAGTGATATTCTGTTAAGAAGAGATAGGACAATATAATGTGTACTTGACGGGTGTTAAAAAGGGAAGGGCAGAGGGCTGTTTATCAGGAATACTATTGCACACAACATAGTTTCTGTTAGGCATGTAAATGAGCAAATGATGTGGATAGTTTTGGCAGTTGGAGGAATTAGGACAAGAATTATCTTAGTGTATTCACCATGTGAGGGTGCAGATGAGGATGAAGTTGACAAGTTTTATGAAGCATTAGGTGACATCATAGTCAGGGTCAACAGCAAGGACAGGATAGTTTTAATGGGTGATTTCAATGTAAGAGTTGGAAATAGAACTGAAGGATACAAAAGGGTTATTGGTAAATTTGGGGATGATATGGAAGCTAATGGGAATGGGAAGCATGTGCTGGACTTCTGTGCTAGTGTGGGTTTAGCAGTTACAAATACATTTTCAAGCATAAGGCTATTCACCGCTACACATGGGAGGCTAGGAGTACCAGAACCATAAGGGACTATATCGTAACTGACTTCGAATTCAGGAAGTCTGTTTGGAATGTGTGGAATTTTTTCTGGATTTTTTGATGAAACGGACCTCTATTTGATCTGTAGTGAACTAAGTATCTCTAGGCCTAGGGTAGAGAAAGTGAAATCGGTCTGCAAACGAATAAGGATAGAAAATCTTCAGGATGAGGAAATTGGACAGAAGTACATGAATATGATTAGTGAGAAGTTTCAAACAGTGGACAGTAAGCAGGTTCAGAACATAGGAAGATAATGGGTGGCATACAGGGATGCTGTAATATAAATAGGAAGGGAATGCCTAGGAACAACTATGTGTAAAGATGGGAGAAAGCGAATATTGTGGTAAAATGATGAAGTGAGAGCAGCTTGTAAATGTAAATATAAGGCTTAACAGAAATGGCTCCAAACAAAGGCTGTTGCAGACAGGGAATTGTACGTAGATGAAAAAAGAAAGAGCAAAGCAAAGAGTTGTTGAATCCAAAAAGGAGTTGTTGGAAAATTTAGGTAATAACCTGGAAAGGCTAGGACAGGCAGTGGGAAAACCTTACTGAACAGTAAAAAAGAATCTTATTAAGGGAGGGAAAAAGGAAATGAACAGTGTTTTGAGTAATTCAGGTAAACTCATAATAAATCCCAGGGAATCACGGGAGAGGTGGAGGGAATATTTTGAAAATCTTCTCAACTTAAAAGAAATCTTCCCAGTGGTGTTGCAAACAACCAAGCTCATGGGGAGGAGGAAAATTATGTTGGTGAAGTGGAAAGGATGGCAAAAAACTCCATTGTCAAAAATCAGCAGGAATAGATGAAATTAGACCTGAAATGGTGAAGTAAAGTGGGAAGGCTGGGATGAAATGCCTTCATAGAGTAGTAAGAGTAACATGGAGTGCTTGTAAGGTACCTCCAGATTGGACAAAAGGAGTAATTGCACCTATCTATAAGCAAGGGAACAGGAAGGATTGCAACTATCGAGGTATCTCACTGATTAGTGTACCAGGCAAAGTATTCACTGGCATCTTGGAAGGGAAGCTGTGATCAGTGGTTGAGAGGAAGTTGGATGAAAAACAGTGTGTTTTCAGACCACAGAGAGGCTGTCAGGATCAGATTTTCAGTAATGAGCCAGATAATTGAAAAATGTTACGAGAGAATTAAACAGTTGTGTTTATGTTTTGCAGATCTAGAGAAAGCATATGACAGGGTACTGAGGGAAAAGTTGTTTGCCATATTGGACGACTATGGATTAAGGGTAGATTAATAAAATCAATCAAAGGCACTTATGTAGACAGTTAGGCTGCAGCGAGAATTGATGGTAGAATGACTTCTTTGTTCAGGGATTAGACAAGGTTATAATCTTGCACCTTTGCTGTTTGTAGTTTACATGGATCATCTGCTGAAAGGTATAAAGTGGCAGGGATGGATTCAGTTAGGTGGAAATGTAATAAGCTGTCTGGCCTGTGCTGACGACTTGGTCTTAATGGCAGATTGTGCCGAAAGCCTACAGTCTAATATCTTGAAATTTGAAAATAGGTGCAATGAGTATGGTACGAAAATTAGCCTTTCGAAAACTAAATTGATGTCAGTAGGTAAGAACTTCAACAGAATTGAATGTCTGATTGGTGATACAAAGCTGGAATAGGCAGATAATTTTAGGTATTTATATTGTGTGTTCATTGAGGATGGTATTATAGTAAGTGAGATTGAACCACGGTATAGTAAAACTAATACAGTTAGCTCGCAGTTATGATCAACAGGATTCTGTAAGAAGGAAGTCTGCTCCCGGATGAAACCATCTTTACATTGGTCTGTTTTCAGACCAACTTTGCTTTACAGGAGCAAAAGCTGGGTGGACTCAGAATATCTTATTCAAGTGTGAATTAACAGACATGAAAGTAGCGACAATGGTTGCTGGTAAAAACAGGTTGGAACAATGGCAAGAAGCTAAGCTAGGAATGAACTCAATGGACGAAGCTGTATGCTTAAACTGGCTTTGGTGGTGGGGTCATGTGAGGCGAATGGAGGAGGATCAGCTACCTAGGGGAATAATGGACTCTGTGATGGAGGGTAAGAGAAGTAGAAGGAGACCAAGATGATGATGGTTAGACTCAGTTTCTAATGGTTTAAAGATAAGAGGAATAGAACTAAGTGTAGCCACAGCGCTAGTTGCAAATAGAGGATTGTGGTGACATTTAGAAAAATCACAGAAGCTTGCAGACTGAACGCTGAGAGGCATAACTGTCTACAATGATGTTGTATGTATTTAAGTAAGACTGTATTAATAAAACGCTGCATTCATCACCTCACACCTAGTATGTTATTAAATACATTATACGAACATGCCACAATTATACTTATCTGGTATTACACAAACAAATCTACAGCCCTAGAGAAAAGGAAAATATGTTTTACTTATACCCAAACATGTAATGCTCTTGTTTTTCACAATACGGCAGTGGCAATTCATAAATCTCGCAAGTCATGAAAAAATACCATGACCAAAGAGAATGGGTGAGAGAGGAAACTAAATGTTATTTTTCACTTCCGTACACAATGATTGCCAGAATGACTGCCGGGAATCGCACACTAGTGCCTCTGCTGGGCTGATGTCTGAACAAAAATTACCGGGCAGGCGAGAATAAATCTTTTAGCCCCTGGGTCCCCAGGTTGTCACCCTCCCTCCCTCCCTCCCTCTCTCCATTATTAAAGATACTCATTACTTTATTCTTTCATGCTCATACCTTATTCTGAAATACTTCATTCTGAACAATGGTACACCTGGAGTTTGGCCCTGCTGCATTGTTATTATTATTATTATTATTATTATTATTATTATTATTATTATTATTATTATTATTATTATTATTATTATTATTATTATTATTATTATTATTATTTGTGCTGGAGAAAAGGAGCTTACCAGCCTGTGTTGCTTTATTATAATTTTATTTTTACTAATTCACAAAGTCATGAAAGAAGGGAGTGACCTGCCTGTGCTGCTTTATTATTATTATTATTATTATTATTATTATTATTATTATTATTATTATTATTATTATTATTATTATTATTATATATTTCCTAACTCTCAAAGCCATGAAGGAAGGCAGTGACCTGCCTATGCTTCTTTATTATATTTATTTTATATTTACTATCTCACAAATCCATGAAGGGAGTGACTGGCATGTGCTGATTTATTATTTTTTATGCTGAATAAACAGAAGCTAAGTCACAAAATCACAAAGTCAGGAAGGAAGGAAGGAAGGAAGGAAGGAAGGAAGGAAGGAAGGAAGAAGTGACCAGAAGGTGAGTGGGATTGGCAATCTTTATTTCAGATTATGAACTATGACAGAAATAGACACTAACATCACCTCATACATCAGTCTTCTTTAACCCTATAAGCCAACCTCAACAGTAAATAGTATCATGATATGCAACTTACACAGGAAAAGAAATATACATACAATGTAAGAAAGAAAGCCATACACAGTAACCAAATTAATTAAAGGAAACTCATATTCTAAGGAGGGATTTTGTAGGATTCAAAGGAAAATTTAAATAAAACATGATCTTTTGATATATGGAGCTATATTCCACATACTCTGCACAGTATTGCAGGTATAAAATTGTGTAGAAATTTCCACAAAATTGTAGTGATCATAGTATATCTTCCACCTACAGCACTTATGCCCTTGAAAGGGCTTTGGCCTGCCCAGCGACCACTGCTCAGCCCGAAGGCCTGCAGTTTACAAGTGGCCATGTGGTCAGCACGACGCTTCCTCTCGGCCGTTATTCTGGGCTTTCGATATCGGACAGTATATCTTAATTTCATTAAATTACATTCAGTAGTGTTAATCATCAATTAATATTCATCAGAAAGAAAATAATACAATATAACCCAAAATACAAAATTATTCATTTATGAATGAAAGACTGGAACTGAAAAGTTACAACGCAGTACTTTTTTTCCCCCCTTTTTTTTGCAGTCAAACATCGCACTAAGGAACTTACTACCGTATATGATACATAATTCAGTCTGTCAAGTGAGGCAGCTTGGGCCACACACTGAGAAATATTGAGATTTATAACTTAATTCTTTTGTATCTTCTAGATGATGGCAAGTCTCTGGCAGAGTAGTGTTTGAAGAAACCAAGGCATGATAACACATACTGCGTTCCTACATATTGCACCAATACATAACACATCATTCAATCAATCATTTGCATTTAGATGATAAACAATGTCAAGCTACAAAATAGTCTTTATTCCTTGTACTTATTGTTCTGCACTATTTACAGTACTTAAAAATATTTTATTTCATGTGACAGTAAGATATAACGAATTTCTCTGCTAGATGGAAAAGCTCGAACTATGAACATGGTGGAGGTACAAATAATGCATACTTGCAGTCCATCCACAGGGAAGGAGTTCCAATAAATTGAAAGAAATGTGTAGCATCATGCCATATCTACAACAATAAGACAGCTGATCAAGCACAAAACATTCCCATGACACATCACAAGGTAGCTCCACCTATTAAGTTCTACATCCTAGGAATTAGTCGCTTATTTACGTACAATATTATGAACAATATGCTGCTACCTTCCACAACATTACAGTGTGCAAGGGGCTTTGCTGTGACCTAGATGAAAGGCCAGTCGAAGACAGTGGAAAGTCACATCACACACAGTGCCATTTGTACCTATTTTATATCAAAGGCAGATCTGTGTTAGTGGTTGCAGAGCAGGCTGATGTGTGGTGCAACAGCACTGCACTAAGACTGGCCAACTGAGCAATGGCTCTACTGTGGTTCTATACCCCTGCAGTCAGGATACGGTAAGAGGCTGTTTGTTCCCCTAACATTGGCTGTCCTGAGAATGGTTTTCCTTTTGCCTGCACTAAGGCAAATGCCGGGACAGTTCCTAGTATAGATCATGGCCACTAAACCTCTCGCACCACAAATCTCCTTGCCTGAGAGATGGCATCACCATCTAAGAGGCCCGCCTCCCACTTCAGGGGAGGAATGAAAACAATTTAGAGGTAGTAGCAGAGATCTGTCATACTGTAATAACATAGGGGAAGAAGATTATGAAGACTTAGTATACACAGAAGATGAACACCGGTTGCCTGGTTACCAAACTGTTGGTTTTCTTCCAATTGGTTTTCTTTCTATGCTAAATTGATTATGCTGATTCCAGATAGGACGCCATGTCCACACTAACAAGAAAATACACTTTTTAATTTTCCGTCGTTTCTGTCTGTATGTATGTACGCGTATCATGAGGAAATGGCTGAACATAATTTAATGAAAAACGGTATTTTACATTGGGGAATGAGCCATTACAAGATAATTTTATTCACCCTGGATGGTATGGTAGTTAACGGGAAGGAGCCTAATTTTTCATTTTTAATTATCTGTTATTGGACCTATTGAAAAGTACTACATAACAAAAGTTATAGAGAACGCAGTTTCCAATCATTTATGTCTATGATAAGAGTGCTTGTGGTGGTGGTGGTGGTGATTATTGTTTTAAGAGGAAGAACAACTAGTAATATATTAGTAATCAGAGAGAAAAAATTGAAGGGGGCTGACACTACAAAAAATGAAGGTATCAGCCTAACAAAAATCAGGGCCACGAAGGGCTTGTAAATAAGACTCCCTAGACCTCCATATGCAATACATTCGGGGTCAGAGAAGAACAGGAGGCGACCGAGGTAGATCGGATCGATTAGATGGAATTGAGGAGTCTGGCACAAGTAAGTGGAAGCAATGCCAGGATTCGTCTAAGTGCTCTGTGGTTGCCTACCCAAGTTCGGGGTCTCCTTGGGGCCTTCTTTAGTTCAATAAATTTCCAATTTCTTTGAAATCATTCAAGGAAAGGCTAGGAAAACAACAGCAACTGCCCTAAATGCAGATCAGTAGTGATTTATTGATTGTTGGTAGATGGAGAAAGGGCAAGGCCTTCATACATGGAAGTGCCTCCAAGCCCCCTTGGATATTATTAAGTTTTGGAGTCCTTCAACCACCTTGCATATTACGCTTTCCCATCCTGAATAAGGTGACATATCTTTGGCAAAGCTTTTCCTCAATTAGCCACTAGCCCCTTTGCATATTCCTCCCATAGTAGAGCAATGATGTCCTTTTCCTCGTGTCCTCTCTGGTTGTACCTCCATCACTGCCTTATGTTTCCCATCTTACATACACGCCCATACCAGTTACAGATTCCTGTTGGATCGGTATTTGAATGGTGGTGTTCCCATCACAGTCCATCCTTGTTTGCCCAACTGCTCTTCCCAAGTACCTCATTTTGCTTCCCTGTAGTTGGCTGTCACATTCTCCAAGGGGGTCAGACTCTCAGTGTCATTTAGTAGAGTTGGCGGAAGCTGGTTATATATATTTCTGACTCGAAGGTGATCTGATGGATATTCTTATCTGGAAAGTAGGTATTCCTCCCTAGCATGAGGTAATTGTCTATACAAAACTAAATCATTTTATCTTCAAACTCTTGATAACAGGCTCTGCACCATGTAGGCCTATTGCCATATCCATGAACGATTTTGTTTTCAACCCAGGATTTGCAGTCTCCCATGACCAGCACATGAAGGTTAAATTTTCATTCTGTTCCTTGTTTTTAAGTTTTGGTGAAATAGTTCCATTTCAAACTATTCTGCATCCTGCACTGGAGGAATAAGAGATACAGCCCCTTTGAGGTCTATGTTCATTGTAATGATTTGGGATTCAGTGGATTGCAACAAATTCACTATCACAAAGACTCACATCACCTGTACTAAATTCCACATAAATTCCATGTACAGTAACAACATCATAATGATGACTACTGCTCATCATAACCACTTATTATGCAATGTGTAGTCAGAAAAATTATAAGGACCTGTTATCGTCCCAAAACAAGTCTTATTCCCATTAAATTTGTCTCGATGACTAAATAACCCATTAATAATCATATGTCACAGTGCATGTACTCTAAATAAATCCATAATCTCGATTAGGAATTATATCCTGATGACATGCTATCATTACCACGAGGCACGAATATAAGTTCAATTTACCATAGAGATGTAAAAAATATTGGGAAAATATTACCCTGATAAATTCATCTGACTCAGATTAACTCACTATAATAATGAAATTCGTACAATAAGAAAGGATGGTTCTGATAACACATGGATAACTTCAACTGATCAGTCATTTCTGAACTCAACAACACGTGGTTAGGAATCAAACAAGTATACGAAGTAAGTTTCAAGTCCTATCTCACATATAAGGAAATAATCAATGAAATATTATGAAATTGAAATCAGCTATAGACTATAAGACCAATCCAAAGAAAAAATAATAATATAAATAAAGAGCTACAGAGAACAGATATCAATAAGACGTTGTCGACTAAACTTATTTTGTTGTCTTCATGTCGAACTCCTGGGGTCCACAATCACACATTCTAAGGCTGAAATCCTTGCATTTCTGCGTCGTTGACATCGGTCTATAGGCTTAGAAACTCATGATGGAATGTGTGTAGTCTCTGGCACGAACTTCCATCCTCTGGTGATGACAATGTAGAGGTCCTCTTCCACGTTTACACTCTCTGATGGTTGCTGAAACTTGTACCAAATGAATTAAGACAAATCCTGCGCACAATTCTGCAAATTATGATGAAATGACACGTACATTTATGAGTTATCTGATGTTTTCAACGTCTGTTGGTTACACTAATTAGAGTCGTATGCTTGCACAGTCTGAAATAAGAGTTGAGCATAGGAAATGAGCCCAATGTCCCTGTCGTTGACAGTATCCCACTGACGTTCTACGATGAAATAAAGCTGGCGAAGCGAACGAAGTGACAGACATGAGTGAATAGCAAGTATGTGTGAGCTTGTATACATATGACTCACTTTAAGTGCCATCGCGCTGAACTTGTTGTAGGAAGTAAAGTCAATACAAGTACTAAATTTTTATTGGTTTCATTAAATAACTTCACCTAATTTCTGCCAAAATATCATTGAAATTAAATAAAAATTCAGTTAATAATTATTACCATTCACACGTGATATCATTTAAAACTGTCCAGTTAATATCATTCTTGTACACTTTCTTACTTACGCATATCATGCCATCAAAGATATTATAAATGTTTCTTTTGCTATAAATTCAGTGTGACTGCAGACGAACATATTCTCGCTATTTTCATCTCTCGTCCACTTTTATTTTTATTTTTATTTCTCGAGTAGCTAAGCTCCCCCTTCATGCTAGAAACAGGTCACCACATGACTCAAGGACACATGCATCATGCCGACAAAACTAGCCCAGTGACACACAGGCCCATATTCACTCAACCGAGACCTGCATACGGTCACAGTATTCACCACGTGAGGGTGCAGATGAGGATGAATTTGTTGACATATTTTATGAAGCATTGAGTAACATTGTAATCAGGGTCAACAGCAAGGATAGGATAGTGCTAATGGTCAATTCCAATGTGAAAGTTGGAAATAGAACTGAAGGATATGAAAGAGTGATTGGTAAATGTGGGGAAGATATGGAAGCTAATAGGAATGGGAAGCATTTGTTGGACTTCTGTGCTAGTATGGGCTTAGCAGGTACAAATGCATTCTTCAAGCATAAGGCTATTCACCACTACACTTAGGGGGACAGGGGAACCAGATCCATAATAGGCTATATCTTAAACGACTTCAAAATCAGGAAATCTGTTAGGATTGTACAGGTTTTCCAATGATATTTCAATGATAGAGACCACTATCTGATCTGTAGTGAACTAAGTATCACTAGGTTTAGGATAGAGTAAGTGAAATCTGTCTGCAAACGAATAAGGGTAGAAAATCTCCAGGCTGAGGGAAATTAGGCAGAAATACATGGATATGTTCATTGAGAAGTTATGAACAGTGGACAGTAAGCAGGTTTAGGATATAGATATGGAATGGGTGACATACAGTGATGCTGTAGTAGAAACAGCAAGGGGATGAGTAGGAACAACTGCGCATAAAAATGGGAAAATTAAATATCTTGGTGGAATAATGAAGTGAGAAGAGCTTCTAAACGTAAAAAGAAGGCTTATCAGAAATGGCTCCAAACAAGGGCTGATGCAGACAGGAAATTGTACATAGATGAAAGAAACAGAGCAAAACAAATAGTTGTTGAATTGAAAAAGAAGTTATGGGAAGATTTTGGTAAAAACCTAGGAAGACTAGGTCAAGCACAAGGGAAACCATCCTGGACAGTAAAAAGAACCTTAGAAAGGTAGGGGAAAAAATGAACAGGGTTTTTGGGTAATTCAGGTGAACTCATAATAGATCCCAGGGAATCACTGGACAGGTGGAGGGAACATTTTGAAAATCTTCTCAACATCAAAGGAAATCTTCCTGGTGGTGTTGTGAACAGCCAAGATCATGGATAGGAGGAAAATGATAGTGGTGAAATTACGCTTGAGGAAGTGGTGAAGGTGGTAAGTAAACTCCATTGTCATAAAGTAGCAGGAATAGATGAAATTAAGCCTGAAGTGGCAAAGTATAGTGGGAAGGCAGGGATAAAATGGTTTCATTGAGTAATAAGATTAGCATGGAATGTTGGCAAGGTACCTTCAGATTGGACAAAAGCAGTAATTGCACCTTTCTATAAGCAAGGGAACAGTGAGGATTGCAACAACTGTCAAGGTATCTCACTGATTAGTATACCATGCAAAGCATTGACTGGCATCTTGGAAGGGAGGCTGCAGTCAATGGCTGAGAGAAAGTTGGATGAAAACCAGGATGGTTTCAGAACACAGAGGGGCTGTCAGGACCAGATTTTCAGTTTGCGCCAGGGAATTGAAAAATACTACGAAAGGAATAGACAGTTGTGTTTATGTTTCGTAGATCTAGAGAAAGCATATGACAGGATACCGAGGGAAAGGATTTTCGCCATACTAGGGGAATATGGGATTAAGGGTAGATTATTAAAATCAGTCAAGGGTATTTATGTTGACAAAGAATGAGTTCTTGGTTCAGGGTATTTACAGGGATTAGACAAGGTTGTAATCTTTCCAAGACTAAACTGATGTTAGTAGGTAAGAAATTCAACAGAGTTGAATGTTAGATCAGTGATACAAAGCTGGAACAAGTAGATAATTTCAAGTAATTAGGATGTGTATTCTCCCAGTATGGTAATATTGTATGTGAGAATGAATCAAGGTGCAGTAAAGCTGATGCAGTGAACTCACAGTTCCATTCAATGGTATTCTGTAAGAAGGAATTCAGCTCCCGAACGAAACTATCTTTACACTGGACTGTCTGTAGACCAACTTTGCTTTATGGGAGCAAAAGCTGGGTGGACTCAGGATATCTTATTCGTAAGTTACTTTGGAAATAACAGACATGAAATTTTTGAGGATGATTGCTGTTACAAACTGGTGGGAACAATGGTAGGAGGCTACTCAGAATGAGGAGATGAAGGCTATGTCTGGAATAAACTTGATGGATGAATCTGTGCGCATAAACAGGCTTCAGTGGTGGGGTAGTATGAGTCAAATGAAGGATGATAAGTTACCTAGGAGAATAATTGACTGTCTTATGGAGGGTAAGAGAAGTAGGGGGAAACCAAGACGATGATGGTTAGACTCAGTTTCTAATGATTCAAAGATAAGAGGTACAGAACTTGACGTGGCCACAGCACTAGTTGCTGATAGAAGATTGTGGCAATGTTTACTAAATTCACAGTGGCTTGCAGACTGAATGCTGAAAACATAACTGTGTATAATGATGATGTATTTATGTACGTGTGTATGTATGCTTAATAGTTACGTGTGATACATGAGTGTTTAGGTACTGTATGTTATGAATTACCTTTCTTTGATCTAATGGCCACTATACCCCAAGCAGAATCTTCTTCGCTTACTTGGGTGGATGGCTCAGATGTTAGTGCACTGGCTTTTTGAGCTGAAGTTGGTGAGTTAGATCCCAATTTAGTCTGACAGCATTTGAAAGTGCATAAATATGCTGCCAACATTTCAGTAGATTTACTGGCTTGTTCTCAATTCTGCAGGGTAAAATTCTGCCACCTCAGTGTCTACATAAATGATGACAGTTTTCAGTGGTGCCTGAAACCAATAACATTATTATTGTTGATGTTGTTGTCGTTATTAATATCTCTTTATTATTTTATCACTGTCTTGTCCAGCTCCTTGGCTGAATGGTCACTATACTGGCCTTCGGTTTACAGGGCCTTGTGTTCAACATCCTGCAGGGCCAAAATTTTTTGTTGCATATAGTTAATTCCCATGGTGTGACAACTGAGTGTTTGCGATTGTCTTTATACTTATCACTCTACCAACCACCACAGAAACATCCAGTAGTAAATACCTCCCTCCACATAGGGTTGGCATCAAGAATTGCACCAAATCATATAACTGGGCATAATCCACAATAGTGCTGAACTCAGATGAATGGGAAAATCCCAGGAACGGACAATATTTTCAAAATCGATATCTCATCTTCTTTTCAGATTTTACACTAACTAATTCAGTAATTTTTTATAAGGTGACTCAAATGAGAATGGCTTTTCCTCTGGGGAGACATCTCTGACTCTGTAAAATGCAAATGCCTAAACCTTTTATGTCTGAAAGAACACACTTATACACATGTGTAAAGTGACATACCATGAGCCAGGGAACACCTATATATTAGTGCATAGAATCAATCAGACAATCATTACTGATCACCCTTTAGGGCTATCACCCAGGTGGCAAATTCCTTATCAATTGTTTGCCTACTCTTTTCTTAAATGATTTCAAAGAACTTTGACATTTTTCAAATATTTCCTTGAAAATTTCTCCCAATCACTAATTCCTCTTCCTATAAATGAATATTTGCCCCAATTTGTCCTCTTCCTTCCCAAATTTATTTCCATATTATGATTCTTGCTAGCTTCAAAAGCTCCACTCAGGATTATTCATATCTTACTATTATCATTCCATGCCCTCTCTGCACCGACAGCTCAGAACATACAGTTTAGTTGAGCTCATTTCATTACTACAAAGTCTTGTCAGATCAAACTTTGCAACATCTTCATATCACTACCCACATGTAAGAAATAAATCTGAGAAAATTGTGCTGCTTTCCTTTGGATTTTTTCCATTTCTCACATCAAGTAATAAAGTATTGACAATTCAAAGAACTTGATGAGGGTATGGATTTTGTGAATATAGAGATGATTTTGTGAGGGAAATAAACCTTTTCAGCTTTCATCGGATCCCTAGTACTTGAAGGAGCAGAGTTTTATGCCGCAAAGGAACTCTCCATTAAGCGCTATTGATTTTAGGTTAAGCTTGCCCAAAATGGTGGTCACTTAACTTGTTAGAACTGTCGTCCAAAATTAGTTCAGTACAACCTCCATTCAATAGGATGGTATAACACGTTGTTTCAATTTGCTACTGTTGTCATGAAATTTAAAGTCGATAAGTCCATGAGAAATTGAGTGCCTGAAGTGTTTTATATCCACTAAACATCCTGCGTGAACTGAGATAACTCATACCACCTTGCCGTGAGCAGCTAGTTGATGTACTGCCTGAATAATAAGATCACCTCCTCACAACTTAAACAGTTTTAAACAACCTGCAATTGTTTAGGAATAGTAGTACCAATTACACAATACAATGTTAATCCAAGACTTAAGACCTGTCAATATACACACACATGTATATGTTTTACTGGCTGCTTTAGAGGTTCCTTTTATCCATAATTTAATTCTAGATGTAAAATAGCAACTGTTACATACCTTGGCATCAGAAATAGAGGTCGAAGTGAAACTCATTTTCTTTCCTTCTAGTTTACAAGGAACTTATGACTAAGAGGCCTCTGTTCTTCATTCTAAGTGGGAATACTAACTAAGGTTCTTACACCCAATAATGGACTTGTAATTTTCCCTAACCTATTAAAAAAGTTGTGTATAAAAAAGAATGTGTACATCTTCGTAACAGAAATGAGTGAAGTTTAAGTCAGGGAGCATCTTTTGTATTAATGAACAGGGTATTCTAGATATTCAGTAGACAAAATAAGGACCACACACATATGAAATATGTGCTAAAAGTCATCACAGAGAACAGTAACCAGCTTGTGGAAATTTTTTAAAGCAATTATTGAGGATTATGAACATAGATATGTACCTTTAAAGAAATTTTAAGGATCCATTATATTATAGCAGGAAAATTGATTAATGTGGAGGAGCAAGTGAGAAAGAAATGGAGTTAGGGATAGTTGTTGTAGAAAGGGGAATATGAAGGAACATACAAGGAAATTGAATTTAGCAAAAAAGTTAGCTAAAGATGACGTGAATGAAAACATAATTCACAACAATATGGATTTTAGAGAACAATGGATGCATATGTATTGATACTTTAAGACAGAAACAAATTCCAGGAATAACATTCCAGATATCTTTACTGAATAAGAGTGTAGTGTACATAATTATGATGATTTTCAGATGGCAGAAGTATTCATCAGCAGTTTGTGAAGATAGTTGGATATAAGTATAATACCCGGGTAGAGGAGATGACCAATATTGGCAGATTACTGAAATTTACATATGTTAATAAAGACATTTTTCTTAGGTCCATTTTAACAAAAAGCAAGCAACAAGTAATAAAAACATTTACAAAGAGTTAGAAAACTTGAAACCTACATAAGCAGCTGGGATAGATAAGATTTCTGAAGATGAACTAAAGCAATGTTTTGGGATATAGTGTCCAAACAGAAATACTTATGTGATCACTGTTTGCATGAAGAAGCACTATCAAATGAACGGAGAGTTACTATAATAGATCAAGTGTAAAAAGAAAAGGGTGATGTACACGAAGTGGATAATTACAGGCCAGTTGGATTGACATGTGTCCTTTGAAAATATTAGGCTAACATTATTTCCTTCTTCTTCCTCTTCTGCATATTAGCATTTACCCCACTTATTTGCAGAGTCTGCTGCTGTGCACTTTCCACTTGAGCAGCTGCCTTTGTGGATCAGTGGGAGAGTACAGGAAAGCATTATTTCCAATTATATTATATATGAATACAAAATTACTTACTGGTTCGACAGTAGGCAGTTCAGGTTTAGGAAAGGTTATTCTTGTGAGGCTATACATTTAGGATTGAAGCAAGATGTAGCAGGCACTGGTATTTTAGATTCAGAAGGTCAAAAATGTCTGTATTACTATTGACCTATCCAAAGTCCTGGAAGACTACTAATGAAAATAAGAGCTATTGAACTAAATAAAATATTTATTGAAGGTCTGGGTAAATATATAGATTAGAGAAATCAGAATATCAGAGTAGGTGAAGACTTAACCGATGTTGTAATAATTAAGAGAGGGTCCTACAAAGCAGTATTGTTGGAATTTTAATCACATATGTCTTTTGTGAGTGATGTTTTACTGTATAGAGTGGTAAATAAGTTACAGCATTGTGAGAAACTGCCAGCCCCGTGGTGTAAGTGTAGCATGCCTGCCTCTTACCCGGAGGCCCTGGGTTCAATTCCTGGCCAGGTAAGGAATTTTTACCTGGATCTCAGGGATGGTTTGGGGTTCACTCAGCCTACGTTATTACAATTGAGGAGCTATCCGATGGTGAAATATTGGCCCTGACCTAGAAAGCCAGGAAAAATTGCTGAGAGGATTCATTGTGCTGACCACATGACACCTCATAATCTGCAGGCCTTCCTGTTGAGCAGCGGTCACTTGGTAGGCCAAGGCTCTTCAGGGCTTTAGTGCCCTAGGGTTAGTTAGATTAGGTTATTGTGAGAAACCACAAAATAGACCTAGACAATGCTGTGTGATGGACAGCAGGCAATGGTATGATGGTAAACAGGATGGAAAGTCAAGTTATAAATTTCACCTAGTGTACTGTACAATAATATATGAGTAATATCCTATTAGAATTTAGTGTGCTTATTTTATTATTGTAAAATATTTGTGTAGTACTGGTGTAGTAGAGGTATCCATAGAAACTCTTACTAAAATTCTGTTGTTGTAAATAGGATAGGCTTAATTGAAGTTTGGAATTGTGTAGTTCTTATGTATTCCTTTCGATATTCAGTAATTAACAGCAATTTTTATCCTGTTAGGGGTTGTAGGATCAAAAATGTAGTTCGACTAAGTAGTATTGTAGTGTAGTCGTATATTAATTACCTTATTGTTGTGTGATCTTTGAGTATTATCTCAGACAATATATCCCTCCATTCATTTATCTTTTTGCAATTAAGTTATTTTATTTTTTTCATTTTTTTCTGTAAAGAATGGCTAAGGAGCGCGAGTGTATGAACTATGGGTGTGGCGAGGCATTGAGGGGTATGAGGGAAGAGTTGGAGAGTTTGAGGGAAATAATTAGGATTCTCATAGAAGACAGGAAGGAAGATAGGATTCCCTCAAACCATGTACAGGTGACAGTAGGTGTACAAGAGGGAGGGGAAGGAAAGGGCAGAGTTAGAAGACAGGTGGTCTAATGTTCTAAGGGGAAGGAGGTTGCAGGCTAAGGGCTCTATTCAGGACCAGAATTCAGGACAGGTGTCTGTGCGAAATCGGTACGAGTCACTCCAGGTAGAACAACATAGGGAAGATGAGGGACAGGGAACTGTTGCTGAGATGTGTGAAAGTAGGAGGAAGGGAAAAGGTAGGAAAGGGAAATGTAGAGTAGAGGATAGGAAAAGACAGGTGGAACAGGGTCATGGGAAGGAGAAAAGTGAGGAGGAAGTAGCTTCTGCAGCTATCAGGAAAGATAGAGCTGACCAGGAGGGGAGGGGATCAAATGAGGTGGGTAGGTTTGAGGCACTGGACATGGGGGATTCCGTCGTTAGACACGTGGGAAAGTGTGTGGAGGAAAGGGAACCAGGGTAGAATGTTATCCAGGAATTAGGTTGAGGCACATGTTGAGGAAAGTAGAAGAGAGCGAGGAGGGGAAGGAGAAGGCAGTAGTGTTTCACATTGGTACTAACAACGAAAGCAAGCTGATATAAGTACCAACATAGTTGGAGATGTGTGGGATCTGGTAAATGCAGCACGGTTGAAGTTTAAGAAAGCGGAGATTGTTATTAGTGGAATACTGTGTAGGAGGGATACTGACTGGAGGGTGATTGGGGATTTAAATGAGACTATGGAGTGGGTATGTGGGAAACTAGGAGTGAAATTTCTAGATCCTAATGCGTGGGTAGGAGATAGAGATCTGTGCTCAGATGGCCTTCACATAAACCGCACTGGTATGTATAAGTTAGAAAATTTGTTTGGAAGGGTAATAGGGAGGTACATTCAGGGAAATGGGGTGGCCTAGGGAGTGGTTTTAAGGGAACAGGGAACTGGAAATCAAGTAGGGATGACATAAAATTGTTAGTGTTGAACTGTAGAAGTATTGTAAAGAAAGGAATAGAATTAAGTAATTTAATAGATATATATTCACCAGATATTGTAATAGGAGTTGAATCATGGCTGAGAAATGATATAATGGATGCAGAAATTTTCTCACAGATCTGGAGTGTGTATCGTAGAGATAGGATAGGAATGGTGTGAGGGGGAGTATTCATTCTAGTGAAAGAAGAATTTGTAAGCTACGAAAAAGTTAAAGATGAGACACATGAAATTCTAGGTGTAAGGCTCATTTCTAAAGATAATAGGCAACTTGATATATTTGGAGTGTACAGACTGGGAAAGGGTAGCACTGACATGGATTCAGAATTATTTGATAAGATAATCAGCTATGTAGGAAACGACATGGAAAGAAATGTGATTGTAGCGGGAGATCTGAATTTACCAGATGTCAATTGGGAAGGAAATGTGAATGACAGGAAGCATGACCAACAAATGGCAAATAAGTTAATATGGAAAGGACAGCTGATTCAGAAAGTGAAAGAACAAACTAGAGGGAAAAATATCCTGGATGTGGTGCTGATAAAACCAGATGAGCTCTATAGAGAAACTGAAGTAATAGATGGTATTAGTGATCATGAAGCTGTTTTTGTGGTAGTTAAAAAGAAATGTGATAGAAAGGAAGGTCTTAAAAGTGGGACTATTAGGCAGTACCATATGGCTGATAAAGCATTCATGAGGCAGTTTCTAAAAAGTAACTATGATCAGTGGAAAAAAGTAAAAAAAAAATGTAAACATACTCTGGAATGGGCTAAAGAAATTGTTGAGGAATGCGAAAACAGGTTTGTACCTTTAAGGGTGGTAGGGAATGGTAAAGACCCACCTTATTATAATAGAGAAATAAAGAGACTAAGAAGGAGATGAGAAATTGAAGGAACTTACTAGGAAATTGAATCTAGCAAAGAAGTCAGCTAAGGATAACATGACCGGGCAAGTTGGCCGTGTGCGTAGAGGCGCGCGGCTGTGAGCTTGCATCCGGGAGATCGTGGGTTCGAGCCCCACGGTCGGCAGCCCTGAAGATGGTTTTCCGTGGTTTCCCATTTTCACACCAGGCAAATGCTGGGGCTGTACCTTAATTAAGGCCACGGCCGCTTCCTTCCAACTCCTAGGCCTTTCCTGTCCCATCGTCGCCATAAGACCTATCTGTGTCGGTGCGACGTAAAGCAACTAGCAAAAAAAAAAAAAAAAAAAAAAAAAAGGATAACATGATGGCAGCATAATTGGCAGTCATACAAATTTTAGTGAAAAATGGAAGTGTATGTATAGGTATTTTAAGGCAGAAACAGGCTCCAAGGAGGACATTCCAGGAATAATTAATGAACAAGGGTAGTGTATATGTGAGGATTTTCAAAAGGCAGAAGTTTTCAGTCAGCAGTATGTAAAGATTGTTGGTTACAAGGATAATGTCGAGATAGAGGAGGAGACTAAGGCCAAAGAAGTAATAAAATTTACATATGATAACAATGACATTTACAATAAGATACAAAAGTTGAAAACTAGAAAAGCATCTGGAATTGATGAGATATCTGGGGATATACTAAAGACAATGGGTTGGGATATGGTACCGTATCTGAAGTACTTATTTGATTATTGTTTGGTCGGAGGAGCTATACCAGATGAATGGAGAGTTGCTATAGTAGCCCCTGTGTATAAAGGAAAGGGTGATAGACATAAAGCTGAAAATTACAGGCCAGTAAGTTTGACATGCATTGTATGTAAGCTTTGGGAAGGCATTCTTTCTGATTAGATTAGACATGTTTGTAGAAATAATAACTGGTTCGATAGAAGGCAGTTCGGTTTTAGGAAAGGTTATTCCACTGAAGCTCAACTTGTAGGATTCACACAAGATATTGCATATATATCTCGGATTCAGGAGGTCAAATGGACTGTATCTGGATTAACCTGTCTAAAGCATTTGATTGGGTGGATCATGGGAGACTACTGGCAAAAATGAGTGCAATTGGACTAGACAAAAGAGTGACTGAATGGGTTGCTATATTTCTAGAAAATAGATCTCAGAGAATTAGAGTAGGCGAAGCTTTATCTGACCCTATAAAAATTAAGAGGGGAATTCTTCAAGGCAGTATTATCGGATCTTTATGTTCTCTTATATATACAAATGATATGAGTAAAGGAGTGGAATCAGAGGTAAGGCCTTTTGTGGATGATGTTATTCTCTATAGAGTAATAAATAAATTACAAGATTGTGAGCAACTGCAATGTGACGTCGATAATGTTGTGGGATGGACAGCAGGCAATGGTATGTTGATAAACAGGGTTAAAAGTCAGGTTGTGAGTTTCACAAATAGGAAAAGTCCTCTCATTTTTAATGACTGCATTGATGGGGTGAAAGTTCCTTTTGGGGATCATTGTAAGTATCTAGGTGTTAATATAAGGAAAGATCTTCATTGGGGTAATCACATAAATGGGATTGTAAATAAAGGGTACAGATCTCTGCACATGGTTATGAGGGTGTTTAGGGGTTGTAGTAAGGATGTAAAGGATAGGGCATATATGTCTCTGGTAAGACCCCAACTAGAGTATGGTTCCAGTGTATGGGACCCTCACCAGGATTACCTGATTCAAGAACTGGAAAAAATCCAAAGAAAAGCAGCTCGATTTGTTCTGGGTGATTTCCGACAAAAGAGTAGCATTACAAAAATATTGCAAAGTTTGGGCTGGGAAGAATTGAGAGAAAGAAGAAGAGCTGCTCGACTAAGTCGTATGTCGAAGTCAAATAAATATTAAAGTTTATTTATTCCACCTCTTTAATACCTAAACATAAATAAACGTTAATATTTATTTGAATTCATTGTACATTTCCATATGGACCTAAACATGAGAATTATAACATGTAAGTCGTATGTTCTGAGCTGTCAGCGGAGAGATGGCATGGAATGACATTTGTAGACGAATAAGTTTGGGTGGTGTTTATAAAAGTGGGAAAGATCACAATATGAAGATAAAGTTGGAATTCAAGAGGACAAACTAAGGCAAATATTCATTTAAAGGAAGGGGAGTTAGCGATTGGAATAATTTACCAAGGGAAATGCTCAATAAATTTCCAATTTCTCAAATCATTTAGGAAAAGGCTAGGAAAACAACAGATAGGGAATCTGCCACCTGGACGACTGCCCTAAATGCAGATCAATATTGATTGATGATTGATTGATGAAACATCCTCTCAGTTTTAATTCCTATGTTGATGAGATGATACATCCTCATGGCTATAACTGTAATTATCTAGGCATTTAAATAAGGAATGATCTCCATTGGAAATCACATTATTGAGTGTTTGTAAAGCTAGGTTACAGAATAATTAATCTTCACTGGGTTATGAGAGTATTTAGGGGTTGTAGTAAAGATAATAATACCAATAAAAATGGTCCATTATTGGACATTAAAATTTTTCCATTAAGTCATTCCTGGTTGCCAGTGTTTCACCCCCGTGTGCTAAGTTGGGCTCATCAGTTGGTACTTAGTATACCCACCAAGATGCATGGCTAATGCATACCGTGGAGGCCACCGCGTAGGCTACTTGTGGCCACTGGCAGTGCCAATGCACTATGAGAGACTTTGTTTCATTACCAAATATTGATGCCTGCTGGCCATCAGATGATATAGATGTTGATTCCCATAAGGAACATGAAATATTTGTCCTGAATGAGTAAATTTATAATACCAATATAATTGGTCCGTTACTGGACATTATAAATTTTCCATCTAACTCATTCCTGGTTGCCAGTGTTTCACCCCAGTGTGCTAAATTGGGCTCATCAATTGGTAAATAGCACACCCACCAAGACACATGGCTAGTGCATACCACGGCGGCCACTGCATAGACTACTTGGAGCCACGCACAGTGCTATTGAACTATGAGAGAAATTTTCTCATTTTCAAAAATTGATGCCTGCCTGGCTATCAGAAGATTATATATGTGTTGATTCCCATAGGGAACCTGAAACATTTGACCTGAATGAGCAAATTTATAATACCAATATAGTTGGTCCATTATTGGACATTTTAAATTTTCCAGCTAACTCATTCCTGGTTGCCATCGTTTTGCCCCAGTGTGCTAAATTGGGCTCATCAGTTGGTAAATAGCACACCTACGAGAAGGCATTCAAAGTGCATACCATGGAGGCCACTGCGTGGGCTATTTGGAGCTACTGGCATACTCATTTACTCATTCAGGACAAATATTACAGGTTCCCTGTGGCAATCATCATCTATATCACATACCACTTAGTCAGGCAGCTTGTCTCCTTTCTCCCAAGCTTCCCTGCCTGAACTCTTCAACATATCGTCCCCACTATGGCAAACTTGCGAAAGTGATGAATAATGATGTTTTGGTCTGTATTTTATTACATCTGTAGCTCATTGTGTATGGCTAACACATAAAACCAATCATTAAATATAAAAATTGATTTGACATGGGTAATCGCAACTTCTTTCAGCTCCTAATTTTTTGACTATTTGTAGATTTGTTAGTTTGCCGGAGGAGGATGATATTTATATCAGTACTTTTTCTGCTTAAAGATCAACCAGAACAAATTGAACTGCTTTTTTTTTGGATATTTTTTTGTCAATTCTGGATAATTAATCCTGGTGAAGTCCCATACAATGCAACCATACTTTACTGTGGTTGTCTGAAAAGAAGTCACGTGCATGCGGAGTAAAGGATGGCAAGGGTTAGCATGGTTGATAGGCATGCACCATTCTCAAGTCTCAAGGACTTACGATAAACATTGGTTCCCTCCTTGGTGATCCTTCTGAAATAAGGTGCTGCTATAAAGATTCAAACTTGGTAGTGCAATTGTGCTTTTGTTACACATTTACTGTAAGTACTGCATAATGAACAGTTCAAGAATGAACACGCCAATCTTTCAGAAAGTTCGCACTCCTTATCATGACTAACATTTGTAGCTGAGTGTAGTATGTTACTCATGCCGTAAATACAAGCTCCTCTGACTTCCCGTGAGATGCAGTTGGTAGTTGGGTTCTTACTGGAGACTTCTATGTACTCCTTTTTTCATCCTCACTACATCCCATAACAACCCTCATAACCATGTGCAGATACCTGTACCATTATTTACAGCCCTGTTTATGCGATTACCCCAATTAAGATCTTTCTTAATATTAACTCCTAGTACTTAAAAAGATCCCCATAAGGAAATTTCACCCCATCAATGCAGTAATGAAAATGGAGAGGACTTTCCTGTTAGTGAAACACACAACATGCTGTGCTTCTCACAATGTAGTTCAGGTCTTTTTGTAGTTGCTCACAATCTTGTAACTTATTTATAACTCTATATGGTATAACATCAACTTTAAAAAGTATTATCTTTGATTTCATTTTTTTTACTCAAATCATTTATATATCTATAAGAAAATATAATGGTCCACTTATACTGCCTTTTGGAATTCCCACTTAATGATTACAGGATTAGATATTGCTTCACCTTCTCTAATTCTCTGAGTTCAATTTTTTGCAAATATAGCCACCCAATCAGTCACTCTTTCTTCTAGTCCAATTGCGTTCATTTTTGGCAGTAGTCTCTCATGAGTTACCTTATCAATTGTCTTAGATAGGTCAACATAAAATGTAATAAGAACTTTTCAGGCCGTCAAAAACACTGCAATTACAAAATAAATTATAACACTATAAACATTTCTTTAAAAATATACACTAAAAACATGCACACTATTATACAAAGAATGACATGTTTTGGTCTACAAGAACATCCTCAGATTCTATCAGATCCCTTAAAACATGCTTATATATATACAGTGTTGTTTACATTGTGTAAACTTGTCAATGGTAGAGAGTTTAGTGATATCATGAACCAGTAATGACAATAAAAATAAATTTACAAATATTAATGTAATGAAAAACTTTTGTACTTATCTAGACTGCTGATGCCAGGTCTGTTGCCACCAAACACTATTTCAGGACTGTGGTCATGTAGAGGAAAATGGAAAGTTTTTGGGTATAGCACACTGCTCCCACGCTCTCCCTCCCCTCTTCACGAGCAGTGTGCTATACCCAAAACTTTCCATTTGGCTCTACGTGACCAATGTCCTGAAAAAGTATTTGGTGATAATGGACTTAACATCAGCAGTCTAGATAAGTATAGAAGTTTTTCATTATATTAATACTTATAAATTTATTTTTTGTCATTACTGGTTCATAGTATCACTAAACTCTCTATCATCGACAAGTTTAGGCAACATAAACAATACTGTTTTAAGTGATTTGATAGAATCTGAGGATGTTCTTGTAGAAAGAAGCATGTCATTCTTTGTATAATAGTGTGTACTTTTACAGTGTATATTTTTACAGATATGTTTATAATATTATCATTCATATTGCAATTGCACTTCTGAGTGTGGTTTACAAATTACTGGAGAGACTTCTTTACAGCAGAATAGGCTCAGTAGGCTATCCATTGAACAAGTGGGCTTTTGCCCAAATCGAATTTGCACAGACCAGGTTCTTCCTCTGACTACACATATTGAAGCTGGTTTTAAAAAATCAACTAAAAACCTCAGTTGTGTTTGTGGACCTTACTGCAGCATACGATACAGTATGGAGACAAGGACTCATCTACAAACTGCTTCGAGTAATACCTTGCAAGAAAATCGCTAAGCTCATTGAAAACATGCTTATAGATAGAAGGTTTCATGTAATTTTGGGAAATAATACAAGTAAGGAAAGGCTCCTTAATAACGGTCTTTCTCAAGGATAGGTACTAGCACCTCCGCTGTTTAACTTATATATATCAGACTTACCGAAAACAGCCTCTATAGCATTTGGTTATGCGGATGACTGGGCATTTGCAACACAGGGCCAATCTATGGAGAACACCAAAGATACACTGACAGCCACCTTAGATCAGTACTTTTGTAAGTGGATACTTAGGCCAAGTTTGAGTAAAACTGAAGTCTCATGTTTCCATCTCAACAACAAACTGGCCCACTGTGAACTTAATGTCAAATTCCAGAACACTAGACTTCCTCACAACAAACACCCAAAATACCTCGGAGTAACTCTTGACAGAATACTGTCCTTCAAGGAACATCTGAAGATGACAAAAGCTAAACTCCGGTCATGGAACAATATCATCCACAAACTGTGTGGCACCACCTGGGGTTCTTCTGCTTCTACCTTAAGAACTTCAGCTCTTGCCCTTGTCTTCTCAACTGTAGAATATTGCTCTCCAGTCTGGTTGAACAGCTGTTACACAAAACTGGTTGAGACACAGCTAAATCATACTTTGCACATTATATCGGGAACCATAAAATCTACTTCCACTTCTTGGCTACCAGTTCTGAGTCATATTCCTGCACCTCACCTATGGAGAAAGAATGCCTTGTTGCATGAGTACTAGAAGCTTTCAAGGAATTCCAATCTGCCAGTCCATGGAGATATACCCAACGCCTTGAACAACAGACTTCGGTCCAGAAATCCACCAATAAGGACTGCCAAAATCCTGGTTGACGAATTCAGCCTGCAGCAGGATTGGATTCAAGAATGGACTTCTATGGCTCCAGCTGAGTATCAGAACTTCCCTTGTATTACAAGAATACCAAAAGGATTTGACCTACCTGGGCAACCCTCAACCGTACCAGGACAGGCCATGGAAAGTGCACTGACTTCCTCTATAAATGGGGAAAACTTCCTTCCTCGGAATGTAGCTGCAGTGCCCCTAAGCAAGCAGTTCATCATATAGTGGAACAGTGCCCCTGAGTGCTTATCAGGGTAGCCCAAAAGACTTTCTTGACCCAAATCCTTATTGTATAGACTATTTGCAGAGCTTGATGTTGAAATTGTAACCTACATGGTGTATTGTATATTTAATTTGTGATTGTTTTTTTATTTTTAATGTCATATGCTACTTAATAATAATAAAGTGTGTTCTTGTACTGTGCATGCAGTTATGGCTCTTTGATATACAAGAGGTGGATATTGCCTTTAAGAGACAAGGGCAATTCTGTGTGAGCTGAATGTATGGATCATTATCTCTGTCTCCATCGTGCAACCCACTTCACCTCCTCTCCCCGGCCCCCTCTCCTATCAGAAGCATGGCAGTGGCTTGTGCTCTGGCATAGCAAATGTGGCATATTCGTCACTTTGAATCCCACACCCTTTAGTAAACGTGTAACCTCATTTTCTCGAAAAGAAAAATTTTCTCCTCCAATCTGATTGCACCATCTTTCTTAACAGAACACAAAAAGCATCCTTGATTATTTTGTTGATATAGTTCTGATACAGCCTGTACGATAGAACGACAGAAAATAGTTACAATTTTGATTAATTCAATGAAAAACCAAGACTCACAGCTAGGAAGGATCTAAAAAATCACTGTTTGGATTTAATTGCCTGTTGTTGGTAGTGATGCTTCTGCCCTATTAATGGTGCAAGCAATCTGAAATATTGTTCAGAAATAATTGTTGCACATAAACTTGGCTTTTCTTCATTTAAAAACTCATATAAACTAATTTATATTCCAAGTTGGATGTACCATCACAGAGTGTTGAGGTATACAGAACAACTATAGCCCATCCTAATAAACTTTTTAAAAACAAAAGAAAAAAGAGACAAACTTTGGAATTGTTTAACAGGGCTGTAATGAATCAGAAGACTTGTTAAGCAGTGAGATAGCAGAGATACAGTATATATAGCTGCTTGAATAATCGACCAGGAGACACAGAAATGTACAGGAAGGAAAATGTGGTTTTTATGTGACTGTTGACATTCTAAACATAGAACTTCCAGTTTTACTTGAGTCTGAACAGCAGGAACGTAATTTTTCATTTCAAAAGTTCCATATGCATTGACTGGGATTCGAGTAACTGCTGCCTTGGTCAGAAGCCTGCGACAAAAATCTTTGGCCATTGTGCTCCCCAATAAACATGTATATATAATGTGTAAAGGGAGGTCATCAATAATGTTTTGCTTAGTCTATAGAAATACAAGACCACACACCTTAAATTGTAAGGCATGTTTCAAAAGTGGTAGGGCACTTTCATAGTTTGTGCATTTAAATGATTTGTCTGCTATAGTGATTTCAAGCTGTTCCACAGACATCAGTGTTATACAATCTGAAAGACAATTTGATGACCCAGCATTCAGTTCAAAATTTTGTAAGAAATTTCTATCCTTGCTCTTGCTACTAATGCACATTAATTAATGGGCCAATCTGCATAACGCATGTGTTCTGTAACATCACATCAAAAACATTTCTCATAAATGGTGAAGATATTTAGTTGCAAGAGCTCAATCTGAAATAGGCCTGGTTCCTTGGTTGAATGGCATGTGCCGAGGGCTTTGGACCACAGGTTCCTGGGTTCAATTTCTGGCAAGGTCAGGGATTTTGAATGTATGTGGTTAATTCCTTTGACTTGGGACTGGGAGTTTGTGTTTGTTCCAACACTTTCAAACACACACAAAACATCACACTACCAACCACCACAGAAACACAGAATGGTAAACATATCTCTCTACATAGAGTTGGCATCAGTGAGGGCAACAGGCTGTAAAACATTGCCAAGTGGACTTGATTGACACAGTTTCACTTGGAGCCCAACAGGGTCTGGGTAAACAAATAGAAGAAGAAGAATTAGAAGAATCTGGAATTTTTATAGTAGACCAAAGGAGGGTGCTAATGACACAGAATGGAAGAAAACAGGCTAAATTCGTGCATCCCATAGAATAGAAAACTACTACCGGTATTGAAAATTTCAAAAACAAAGTCTTTTAGAAGTTCACTGATGGAAGAATAAGTTTGCCATATTTTGTTTCAGGTAATGCTAATGTAATTTTATGTACAGTGATATACAGATTTGCAGCATGGCCCGTAGATCAGACACGTTCTGTCAGTTGCTCTCACTCTAACCCCTTTGTTCTCTCCTTCTCCTATCTCCGCTTCTTGATATGCACTTGCAAACAGATCTATAAAATTATGAACATGTGGCATGCCACCACGTAATGCAGTGGGTCAGTGGTAAGCTACAGATTAATGTCTATCATAACAGCTAAGGTTCGAATTCCAGTATGAACATTTCTTTTGTACTGGTACCCAAATGAATACACCGTGATTACATCAGGTAACGAGCACAACAAGATTTTGCAATCTAATTTCAATGCTAAATTTTTCATCCCATTCTGATATGGCACATTATTTATGCAAGTCAAGAGTGCAAATACTAGCTTTCTTCCAACACAATGATTTTAGCATTCGTGATACAGCAGTTTGGTGTGGTGTTTCATCCAGGGTAACTCAGAGATGTATTCACCAGTGGTGGGTGTCAGGCGACATTAGGCATCTACTGGGCACAGGTTTAAGGCTCCAAGGGAGGAAAACAACTGGTTAGTTGAAACATCACAGGAGAACCCATTCTTAATATAGGTGGATCTCATGCAGGAATCCAAAATTTCTGGATATAGATACACAGTACCTAAATGATAACGAGAATTTGAATTCTATTGCAGAAAAGCTGCCGCCAATGAGTCTCTCTCCAATGAACCAATGGTCAATTGGTGCGCCTTTGCAGAGACGGAATGTAAATCGTAAGTGGGATCACGTCATCTTGTCTGACGAGACTTCTTTCAGTTCGGTGGAAGTCGGGCTGGTTCATGTTTACAGCACATGGGGAGCCCAATGTGACAAAAGTTATATAGCTGTATGTACAAGCGGTGGGTGCATATCAATGTCGTGTTGGTGGTGGGTATTGTCTGGAGGGGCTGGAGTGCTTCTTCGGATAGATGACCATTTCACATTGGACCAATATGGGGACATTCTGCAGAATATTCTTCGGATAGATGACCATCTCATATTGGACCAATATTAGGACATTCTGCAGAATATTATGGTTTTGAGTATGAGAGGGTGCTATTCAAGTGAAGTAATACAGTTCATGCAAGGCAACTCCCCAATCCACACGAGCGGTCGTGTTTGCTGCTGGTTCTCTGAGCAGGACTGCATTGAACTGCTCATTTGGGTCCCTTGATCTCCAGACTTGGACCATGATGAACATGTATAAGCAAGGTGGAAATACCATATAAAGAAAAACTTTCCCCTTGTGTTTGCATGTTGCTTTGTGAGTTGTTATGTTGGACACATGGGAGGAGACAGCCTTCGACGGGGAATACTTCAGGAAGCTTTTTGAATCAATGCCACATCAGCTTTGACAAATTGTTCAAGCTGATGGATACTGGATAAGATGTCAAGTCACATCCAAGAGAGTCCTTTTCAGGACTAACATAACTAAAAGCACAATGTTGGATTTCACATGAATAGAAGCATACATGTATTTCATTAACGCAACAATCTGAAACTAAAAGAAAAGTGATGTGTAGAATAGGCTCTAACTCTGGTTCTCACTGTAACATGTCACCAGGCTTCCTTGGAGCTAATTAACACTCACCATGAACTCGCTTCATATCCTAAGGTCTTCGCCATAAGACCTATCCGTGTCAGTGCGACGTAAAGCAACTAGCAAAAAAAAAAATCATAAGGCTATTCCTTGCTCAGCATGACACATAGCATATTTATACCTCTATAACACTCTGTCAAGGGGCCAGTGAAAATAAACTACGCACTTGCTGAAAGTATTTGAAGTGGAAATGCTAGAACTGTTAATATGGTGCAGTTACACAACATATTAATAGTATGCAGTAAAAACAAATTGCCAATACCAGCATTTTAATCCCGGTTCTCTATGTTGACTACCAAGGACTTTTGCCTCAAACTAACACTGACACACCATGAATAACTTCACATTGAGCTTCACTTGCCAGGCATATCCCTCACTTTAAATAATTATTTAATCATTATGTCAGTTTACCTCCATTCCATTGTATTTCTGTATGTTATTCTGATATTTGGATGGTTTCTTTTGGTATTAAATGTTGAATTTCATCAAGAACATGTCCTTTTGCAATAAGCAAGTTGCATCTCTTTTTGTTGTAGCTGTACTGGCTCATCTGAGAATGATGATACCCATTACAGGACTTCAAAATATTTTATGCATCAGTTTTTTATTTTTCCAGCCTGCCTGGTGGCCACGATCATTATGGCATCAAGTCTATATTGTCTGACACTGTAGCTAGCCAGTTCAAGTTCTGTAGGTCAAAAAAATGTTTACCATCAGAATGTTGGCTGGTAGGGTAGGAGATGTGGTGGTACACAATTCTTGATTGCATGTCAAGAGCCTGGATTCAATTAGTCTTCATGTGGAGCGATGGCATATGGTGCATTTGGTGGTTATTCATCAATTGGATGGAGAAGTCTTGAGTAGACGCCTTGTTCTCTTCGACAGGAGTAGGCTATGAGCTAGAACTTGATTTTACCCTATCTTTTCCTAATACAGTATCTAATGTCGCCTGACACCCACCACTGGTGAATCCATCTCTGAGTAGCCCTGGACGAAACGCCACACCAAATTGCTGTACCATGAAGGCTAAAATCATTGTGTTAGAAGAAAGCCAGCATTTGCACTCTTGACTTGCATGAATAATGTGCCATATCAGAATGGAAATTATTCATGTTATTCATTTCATCTCATTAAGTCATCTGATGAAGTTGGGATAAGGAAGAGCATCTGGTTGTAAAAACTCATCATGAAGCTTCATCTCACTTCATATTCAACCCCATAAAGAAAAGGAACATGTTTTGGAGACATCAGTTTCTAGCTATTCAACTGTACATCATTATGAACTTTTATTTAGCACATGACTGAAGTATTCAAAAAATGAAAAAACAGTCAATTTTAAGATTATGAGATGCCACTGGTATTTTCATTGTATCTACAAGTATAAGATGAGTTTGAAATAGGTAGCAATGTAAATTATTAGTGGATATTTTAAACTGTTCAGAAAGTTTTGCTCCTGAATTAGGTTCCTTGTGAAGATGGAAGCCTCATTTACCAAGATGAGGAATTGGGGACATGCAGGGAAATAGAAAATAGTTTTAAGTAAAAGTAAATAACAGTCCTTGAGGTAGACAGGATAGCGATGTGTTATTGTGCTCCATTTTGGTTGTTGGTTAGAAGTGGGGGAGGCAGTTGTACCCCTTTCATCTGACCTCCATGATTCTGGAGATTTTGGATTGTACAGAGTTAATAGGCACACTGATAGTTGTATAATACTTGTGACATTAATACAATGCCTCAACTGGAGCGAACATATGAAGGTAATCCAAAAATGGAGAAAAGTCGCCTAAGTTTAGAAATAACAGTGGAAGAGTTAATGCCCGAAACTTAATATCCTGGTGATGAGGCAGGGGAGTGGTGATGCTCTGGACTTCCATGACAATTTTATTCATCTATTGCTCCTCTGTCATCTTCTTCACATATTTCAGTATTGCCTCCTGGAGAAGGCAATGGTGACAGGTTCCTGTTTAAAACAATACTCTCCCTTCCATCTTGATATTGCTTGTTAACATACTGCTCTTTAAGAAGTGTGACTTCTCCCACAAATGGCCCAGACTTCGTTTGCCTGACATGTTTCCATAGGAGTATTGCTCTTCCCACAGTAGCATATCCATTCCTCTTGACTTCAAGGTGAGATCTACTGCTTCCCACACGACTCTAATATAATTTTCTGCCTGACCATTGCCGTTTGGATCATAGAGTTTTCCTGCTAGTAGCTACACAGATAGTCATGGGGAATGTCTTTAATAATTTGGAACATGAATGCAGTGCCTTGACTGGAGCAAAGATATAAAGGTAATCCATAAATGGAGAAAAGTTGAGTAAGTTTAGAAATAACAGTGGAAGAGGTAATGTATGGCAAGGAAAGGCAAAGGGAATTCTGCAATTTTCAGCAAATAGTATGAGGGCATAATGGTTTCTAAGTTTGGATGGTACAGGTTCCTTGAAATTTATATGGATGGGCTCAAAGGGATGAGTAGCTTTGTCGAGATTACCCTCATGCCTCTTGAGTCTTGGCATAAATTCAGATCAAAATTATAAGCTGATATGTCCTCCTTTACATCTGCCAGTGAATAAGACAATTTCTTCGACTTAGTCAAGTGATTCAGCCTCGTTATACCAAGGTGGCATAAAGCTTCATTTAGGATCCTCAGTTTATCTCAACACTGAGCAGCCAAACACACTCTGGAGATTGCATCTGCAGCTTTGTTATGTTGTCCTCAGTGGCGTATGCTGAGGGCTACCAAGGCTATCAGTGAAGCCTAAACCTCAAATGCGAGCGATGGAAATCTAAAGCACGTTATATAGTAAGCATCTGACACATTGTTCCATTTGCACAACTTGAAAGCAAAGAGAAAACATGTCGCACATATTTCTGAGAACAAGGCTTCGGAGACTGATATTGCAGCCCAGACTCTCGTCCCTTCCCGTCGACTCGCCTCACGCGGCTTGCTGCTGTCTGCCTACAGGCACGGGGACCGGCGGAGGATAGCTGTGCTAGGCTTCGGTCCGTCAGATCGTCACTGCTAAATATCACCATGCGTTACTCATCGTATATACTTCCTACCTCATCCTTCTGCCTTAAATAAGATAGATGACGGAGTGCTGGTATTTCACTCCTGTTTACTTCTACATCCTTGTAGGAAGACACTGGTTTAGGAGTAATATAGTTTTCTTTTTATTGGTAGATCTGCTAAAATGAAACGCAATCTTTCAGGTTTAGTGTTCTCTTTTGTTGGTTGGAATCGAACCCGTGATCATGGGTCGGACACCACCACTGATCTTCCGAGGAAGATAATTAACCATTGAACGATGGACACGACTGCTGTAAAATTCAACATTGTCATTTAACGATTATGATGTTAATAATAATAATAATAATAATAATAATAATAATAATAATAATAATAATAATAATAATAATAATAATAATGGTGCATGGCATCTACATAGGCTTGGTGGTGAGCTAATAAGGATAAAATGAATGGCGAAGGCGCCATAAACACCCAGTTCCCAAGTCAGGGGAATTAACACTATGAGGGGGTTGATTCTGAAAATTGAACCGGGGCCGTCGGACCAAAGACAAAGCATTCTATTCATTTAGCCTCAAAGCTGGACTTCAGTTTGCTAAACCTTAGGCTACCAACTCGATTGATCAGGTGTTGAGTATTGACGGTGGCAGAGGCCAGGGCAATAGCTTGTGAAGCAGCCTTGACAACACAGCGGGCAACTCCGTTGGCTGTTGGCTGCAGCTCAAAATGCTTAAGGCTTGATGTTCCCTAAACCAACTATCGAAAAGGGGTAACCTAAGTCTAGTGGTAGCCCACGTCTTGATACCAGCATACGCCACTGGTTGTCCTGTTCTGTAGACTAATTCATAATCAAAGCATAAACATTCCAGTCTACAGTGCAGTATTTTCTTATTCTTCTAATCACCAAGATGCCTATTATTGAACAAGAAGGCCAATAACATCTGTCTTCTTATGAAGTAATGTCTACATTTTTTTCACATATTCTATGACAGCCTGTGCTTTTTTCTGCATGGATGGGTGTCATTGCTCAGATTCATTGAGTTTGTGAGAGAAGAAAGCAACGGCGATTCATTTTGGGACGGGTTTGGTTCAATGGCGTGTTCTCAAACATAGGTCTGCAGAGTGAATATAGCTTTATCATCTATAGCTGAACTCAGTAGATTTTCCACACCATCTATTGGGGCTTTAAATACTGCAATAGCTTTGCAATTTACAGAACATGACGACTGGAAAAGTTATGTATTTTGTGGGAGAATCTTGGGATGAAGTTGGCAAAAAGAGCGAACATGGCATTGCTCTTCAAAGTCAAGCAGTGCGATAAGTGGGAGATCTGTAAAGGTGTCAATCAATTGGGGTCTGAGCAATTTACATAACTGGATATGTTTTGACTGAATAAACACTCTTCTTCTCATTTAAGGTAAGTTCATATTTTTCAATGGCTTTCAAGAATTTCTTCAGGTTCAAATCTATGTTATTCCTTATTTATGCCACATACAATAACATCGGGAGCCTCCGTGGCTCAGAAAGGCAGCGCGTCAGCCTCTCACCGCTGGATACCGTGGTTCAAATCCCGGTCACTGCATGTGAGATTTGTGCTGGACAAAGTGGAGGCGGGACAGGTTTTTCTCCGGGTACTCCGGTTTTCCCTGTCATCTTTCATTCCAGCAACACTCTCCATTCTCATTTCATAGCATCTATCACTTATTAATATGAATCACTTTGGGAGTGGCGACCCCATCGTAATAACAGCCTATATATGATTCATTCATTACATCCCTGACCCAGTCAAAGACTGGAAAACAGGTTGTAGGTTTTCATTTTCACAATAACATCATATAGGGAGGCAGCATCTCCAGTAAGTCCTTCAATTTTGATGGTTGTATCTATTGCCCTTTGAAAGCAAGATACTTTATTTTTAGGGCCAAATAGAATTTGTTTGTACTGCCAAGTTTACTGCATGTTTCAAAAGCTGTGTAAGGGCGATACTCCTCACAGATGCAGGAGTGATAATAGGCCTTTTTCAATTCAATTCAATTCTCAATATGTGGGAGTGGGTAAGCATCTAACTCGGTATACGGGTATATTGTTCAAGAATAGTTAACTAATATAAGACGCTGGCCACTTCCTGATTGGGTGACTACCTGAGCATGCCATAGAGAAAAGCTTTCTTCTATAACATCCTCATTCAAAAGCTGGAACTTGTTCAATTAATTTGAGATCATTTGCTGTGTGGCATCGAGATTCGATGGTATGGTAATTGGCTTACAGTCTGGAGGTTTAGTTCGGACAAGTCAAACAGGTTTGACCTTAGCTACTGTTAATCCCCAAACATAATCTCTACAGATGGACAGATGCCAAGGATATTATGTCGTAAAATGATGCAAGAGCAAAGGGCTGTCAAAATGTTAAGTTCAACACCTTTATAAGTATGATTTTCAAATTTTTTCTCTACAGAGCAGGCACCTTTTACTGAGGAGCTAAGCTTAAATAAAGCCATGGTGACAGCAAACCACTGGCAGAAATAGATACTTTGAGCTTTTGGAGTGGCTTTTTGAAAATAAAACATGTTGAACTACCAGTATCAACAAAGGCATTGGCATTCATTCCATTCAAACGGATGGGTATTATAGCTTTAGACAAACAATGCAGTGGCGAACCACAATAGATTATGTGGAGCTTGAACATTTTTAAATCTGACACACCTTTGAATAATGACCGACTTTGGAGCAGACATAGCAAGTGGCCTGTTGTGAAAATTATGTTCACAGAAGTAGTATTTATTTCCTGTAGCAGCAATAAACTCACCTGATACTTCACAACCTGCAGAGTGACATGGATGACTATCATAGATTTGGTGAAATGAACTAGAGGAACAGCATTGATTAAGTAGGAACTTGGTATTGAATGAATTTTTCCAGTGCCAACTCTTAAGCCTCCTCGATAGTGAAGTGGACTCTCTAATAACCTCCGATGAATGTTTGAGTCGAGAAGGCCGGCAATATGTGCATTGTGAATACAATCATCTCTGTTCACTTCTGACAATACAGTTTCAAAATTACAATCCTTGCTCAGCTTTAGAGATTCTATACATCTCGACATAGTTTTGCCAGGTAGCTGCTTCCTACTTGCCAATTTATGTAGGGTGAATATCTCAATGACGGGCTTGTAGAGAATACTAAAATGACACTAAAGGCATCATAAGTTGTTTGCTTCACTGATACAGTCATAAATGGTAGGTGAAATTTTTAAAATAAAAAATGCATAATTTGTAAGCGCCACTTATTTGAAATGCCAAACAAAGTTCTTGAAGATGCTTTACCAGTGGTTCCATTCCTTTTAAGCATTAGGTACTCAGTTCTGAGTTAATGCTTAAATGTTATGGACGAAGTAATTTTTCCATTGACTAGCATTCTAGTTTAGTTTAATAAACCAAAGAAAATGAACCTGTAATTTCACCTTTTATATGGTTTTATGAAACATAACACAGCCAACTGGTACATAAACATTTTCATGGCAATACAAACACCTGACTACAAAGTGACAGGGAAATTATACAAAAGAGGCAGAATAAATTTATATCATCGTGACAAGCCAATGGAATTTTTTTCTACCTACCTGTATAAGATAAGTTTGAAAACCGGCAGCAAAGTTAATTATTATTGGACAGTATGAACTGTTGACTGTTTTGTTCCTGAAAAAGGTCCTTTGTGAAAATGAAGGCCTCATATCAAGTGCCTTACTAACATAAGGAATTGGGTACATGTAGGGAAATGATTTATTTATTTATTGGTTATAGAATGTCCCAGTGAGCTAGTGGCTCAAGGAGGGACTGCCCTTTATAATCACAGCTTGGCAGCTTTAAGTTTCATTTAACAGATAAGGCATAGGCCTACATATATAACAAGGAATATTTACAATTATTGATTTACATCAATAATATCATTATTTTACATGGAAAAAGAAGATATTAAAAATAAACTAAACTTAGGTGGAAAAATAGGTACACAGTGGTTATCGATTTATTCTCCAACATACTGTTCGAGGAAGTACCTGCGTACTCCTTTCTTAAATCTGTAAAACTTATTGATTTGTTTTAATTTGGGAGGTCAATTGTTAAAGGCTGTGCTTGCTGAATAAGAAATGCTTTTAACACCATATTTGGTAGTGTTAGTGGAATCTTTGTAAAACTGGTTTGTTGATCTTGTGTTATGGGTGTGAATGTCCTTGCTGTATCGTAGTTCTGTATTAACAGAAATCATATTATTTTTATACCTGAAAAAGCTTAAGAGTATTTAATCTGGCATTGTACTGGTAATATGTTTGTTTCCTGAAAAACTTCCACAGATGGTTTTAGAAAATCATATCCATACATAATTTTTAAAGCTCTCTTTCGGAGTACTTCTAGTCCCTTTATAGCTTCCTGTGTACAATTTCCCCATATTATATTCATGTACATAAGGTGTGTATGTATGAGGGAGGTATATATGTTTCTTAAGTGTTGGTTGTTTATTCTGTAGTCTTTCAATCTTTTTAGTACTCCAATTACACGAATAATTTTTTTCCTTACATTTAAGATATGCTCATTCCAACTTAAGTTATCGTCTAAAGCCAGGCCTAAATATGAAAACTGCTTTACTCTTTCAATGGGCTCATTGCCGATTTTTACTACATTACAGGTATTGATAATTTGTGTTGATTTATGAAATATCATGTATTTTGTTTTTGAGGTGCTTATAACTAGGTTATTGTTCAGCCATGATGTTAGTATGTCCAGATCTTTTTGCATATACTCCATAATCGTTTGTTCACAACTGCTGTCATAAAATATAAATATATCATCTGCAAACAGGAATATCTTACCAGTAAACTCAAGATAACCTATATCATTAATAAATATTAAAAACAGTAATGGTCCCAGCACTGACCCTTGTGGGACACCATGTTTAACATTGTAGATGGGCCCTTTAGTTTCATTGATATTAACATATTGCTTCCTATCAGTTAAGTAATTTTTAAACCACTCAAAGGCTATTCCTCTAATTCCTGCATTTGCTGGTTAACTGTGTCAAATGCCTTTGCAAGGTGATGAAAATTGCAGCTGCTATTTTATTACTATCTAATGCATTCTGTATCAGGGACACTATGTCAAAAGCAACTGAAAGTGTACTATGTTTGGGTAGGAAGCCATACTGAAATTTGAAGAAGAAATGTGTTTTTGTTAGGAAATTCAGGACTTGTTTTTTTATTACTACTTCAAGTACTTTTGCTAGTGAAGATACTATACATAGTGGCCTGTAATTACTGGGGTCACATTGTGTTCCTTGCTTAAGAACTGGTACCACTCTTGCAATTTTACATTTATCTAGTATTACTCCTGTTTGCAATGAAAAATTAATTATTTTGGTGAGCAAGGGGGCCAGATGATAATTATTGTTGTTGTTTAAAGGGATCAAACAAAGTCAAGGGTCTGCAACCATGTTTTATAAAGAGCAAATATGCGATATTGTACACTCTGTGGGCCAAAAGGCAAAGTTGAGTAATTTTTTTGAGTAAGTCTAATTAAAATAACAAGAAAAACAAGTTTTCATAAATTTACTGATAAAAATGTAACTAAGCAAACTATAATATTGTTTGACACACATCTTTAGTAGTAAGATTGTACATAGTTTTTTTTTTTTTTTTTTTTGAGATGACATTTCACCAAAATGGAGGTCGTTAGTACTCCCCAGCATCAAAATTCATTGCAAATGTTCACCTGTTAATGCTGATTTGTGTTGAGATTTTACATATTTCATCTTTGTAAATGTCTTTTCATGGGCACGTACAGAAATCAGTTAGGTTCTTCTCCTGAAATTTGTTTTTTTAGCACATCATGACAGGGTGTAGTGGCATAATGCAGCTAGTCTCTTGAGGAACTGTCTACATGAGTCTGTCATAGGCATGGTAAACTGCAAATAAACCCATTTTCAGTTTGCTTTATGCCATTCTGACACAGATAGGTCTTATGGTGATGATGGGACAGAGAATGACTAGAGTGAGAAAGCAATAACCATAGCCATAATTGAGGTACAGCCCCAAAATTTTCTAGTGTGAAAATGGAAAACTGCAGAAAACCATCATCAGATCTGCAGACAGTGGGTTCGAACCCACTATCTCCTAAATGCAAGCTGACAGCTACATGACTCAAACCACCCAGCCACTGGCTTGGTGCAGATTAATCACTTCCAATTGAAGGTTAGGTGGAAGTTCCTCAATTGTACAGTCAAATGAATTTTAAAATATGGAAAGGTCCTCTGCAATAGCATTAAGATCCAAAACATTTTTGCTGGAACTCTTGTCTGAGCTCAGAAAATATATGGCCTGCAAATGTGTGTGGGAGTGGAGACGTCATTTCTTCTTTAAATTTTGGACAGCATAGGAAACGCATAAACATGTTCACATGAATTATGACTCAATCAAGGATAAATGTATTCATAATGACTTTACTGTAGTAAATGTCGCATATTAGCACTGTTGTGCCCAGTAGTTTCAAGTTGAATCCATTATGAAACCCTATGACATCAGCAGAAAAAGCAAAATTCGAAAGCAATTCAGCAATTCAGTTTCTGGTAATAGTGGTTGAGGGTAGGTTTTCCTCAGTGAGAAAAACTTCATTCTCTGTTCTGCATTTGGAAAATGTTAATAAAACCTCTACCACTGCTGATCCATCAAAATGTTTTATGGTACGGCCAGTCAGGATATTCTGCTTCACTTCTGACAAACTCACGGTACTAATGATGATTTAGTCCTCAAGAATGAATGGAGTTCACCATTGACACAACTCGTTCAAAAACACATGATACATTCAGATATTTCCCACAGATTTCCTGATGGTAAATAATACAGTGAACAACTACAGGCCTTGAACACCTTGCATTTTCATTTCCACCTAAGCCTTTGCCTGTTCCACACATATTTTTACCATCACCAGTTGTGATACATTTTAGCTGATTCCCTTTCAGATTGTACTTCGTTAGCATTTTCTCAACTTCCTTGAAAACGTTTTCAATTGCAGTTATTCCACGCAGATTATACATAACAGTTAATTCTTCAGTCACTTTGAAGTCAGCATTGACTCCTCGAATAAACAGTAGCAGCTTAGCAGTATTGGTTACCAATACTGTCTGTTACTAATAATGTCTGTTGGCTCATCAAGAACCAAGGAATACCAATCAAAATCATGTGCCTTGTAAATCAATTGGTTACTGATGTTGTTCCCAATGTCCTCAACATTTTAAGTAAGTTTTGCTCAGAAAAGGTGATAGTATTATTTAAAAAATTTGTACACAATACATATCGAAAATTGTTGGAATATTTCAATATAGCTTCATATTTAAATATTTCTTCAGCTGCTAAAATAAACATGACTTAATTAACTCGCCATCAGTAAACAGTTTTCCTTCCTTGACTAACAAATGAGCTACTCAACTTACTTTAACTACAACCTCATTTTGACTTTTCATTTTTGTGAAGAAACTGTGCTATAATGAAATACTTCTTTTTAAAATTTCTAATTTTTCTGATCGTTCTTCGCTGTGAGTTGGGAACATTGGGATAAATGCTTGGTCTAATTACTAACTTAATAGGTTTTAATTCATTTTATGATTTGAAAATTAATCTATTTTTAAAATTTTTACTAAATTGCATAGTAAGTGTTACGTGAACAGTTTAGACACAAAAGAAACATTTTGATGATTTAAAGATTTATCTATAATTTGTTTTGTTGATGACTGTGTTGTACAAATGTATCAAGTCCAAGGATTTTGGCTGATGGTTTTGCACCACTGAAGAAGAGAGCAGTAGCTCTTGAAACATGTACGGTAGAAAATTATAATAAAGTGTAAGGTATTGACAAGGCAGAAAAGTGTTTCATACAAATTGAATGTAAGTCAATACGGTAATCAATTTGAATGCTTGGTCTCATAATGCTAATGTATACCGGTATTGCATTTTTTTAGTACAGCTATAGTATCATTGCTGAATAAACACAATGTTCTGCTATCTAATTTAGTAACAAAATTCTCACTCCACTCTGTCTTAAAAGCACGACGCTCGAAGTCCACCTCTCTCTTCTTTTGTAGTTTTGACAGTGACATGATGAATATGCACTGGTATTAATATATTGTAGAACAGCAACACACATAGTACCGGTAACACTGCCTAATTATAACTGCATGTCATCACAGTAAAAGCCATGAAACAACGTGCGAATGGGAAGATATAGGAGCTCCACCCACAGTCCTTCTCACAGCTCCGCAAGTTAAAGACAGCCATTAGACAATATGTATTAGAAAACATAGAAATATTCTGTAGCACCATACATGGTCTTTCTTGCAACTCCTCAACTCAAAGCCTGCTGTAATGTATGTGGAACCAGCCACAGACAATACATATTGAAAAATCTGGGAATGTTTCATAGTGCTACACACTTCCTCACAACTCCTCAATTCAAAGCTGGCCCATTAGACCATGGAACTAACTGTACACAATATGTATTGAAACATGTAGGAAAGTTCCAATACAGCTCCATAGGTGTTCATTTCATATTTGTTTTGTGTTCAATGAAATATAATCGCACTTTACAATTTTTAAGTACATGCAAATTTACTATAATGTATATAAGAACATTTTTATTATTTTTCCACCTAAATATTTTCTTATATACATTATAGGCCCTTATGATACTTTCAATATGGACCAAAATGATTTTCATTACTTGTAATGGAAATGTACTGTAAAATACTTTTCTTAGCTTGCGGGTCATAAAAAAGTGGCAGGCCAGATCTGAACCACGGGCTGTACTTTGCTGCCTCCTTATAAATCATCAGCCTCACATGCAGGAAAATAAAAGAAACAGAGTGGGGTTAAGAATGAAGTTGGTTTATGGTGTGAATTAATCATCTAAGGAACAGAGGATGTAACATCTTCAAGTTGCTGAAAGTAAGTAAAAGACACCTGTATTTGAAGGTTAAACTGTGGAATATGGAGGATATGATTGTGTGAATTACAGAAAAGATGATATCTACATCTATCTATCTATCTATCTATCTATCTATCTATCTATCTATCTATCTATCTATCTATATGTTATTACAGGAAAAATGTTAATTTAGAAATACAGTGAAATTAGGTGTTTGTTCAATCAGTCAGTCACTACTGATCTACATTTAGGGCAGTCGACCAGGTGGCAGATTCCCTCTGTTGTTTTCCTAGCATTTTCTAAAATGATAGAAAAGAAATGGGAAATTTATTAAACATCTCCCTTGGTAATTTATTACAATCCCCAACTCCCCTTCCTACAAATGAATATTTGTCCCAATTTTTCCTCTTGAATTCAAGCCTAAATTTCATATTATGATTTTTCCTACTTTTAAAGATACTGCTAAATCTTATTCGTCTACTGATGTTATTCCACGCCATCTCTCCACTGACAGCTCGGAACATACTGCATAGTCAAGTAGCTTCCCTCCTTTCTCCCAAGTCCTCCCAGCCCAAACTTTGCAACACTGCAACGCTACTCTTTTGACGGAAAACACCCAGAACAAATCGAGCTGCTTTTCTTAGGATTTTTTCCAGTTCTTGAATCAAGTAATCCTTGTGAGGTTCCCATACACTGGAACCATACTCTAGTTTGGGTCTTACCAGAGACTTATAGGCCCTCTCCATTACATCCTTACTACAACCACTAAATACCTTCATAACCATGAGCAGATATCTGTACCCTTTATTTACTATCAAATATATGTGATTTCCCCATTGAAGATCTTCCCTTATATTAACTCCTAGGTACTTACAATGATCCCCAAAAGGAACTTTCACCCCATCAATGCAGTAATTAAAACATAGAGAAATTTTCCTATTTGTGAAACTCATAACCTGACTTTTAACCCCATTTATCATATTATCATTGCCTATTATCCATCTTACAACATTATCGAGTTCATTTTGCAGTTGCTCACAATCTTGTAACTTATTTATTCCCCTGTACATAAAAACATCATCTGCAAAAAGCCTTATCTCTGATTCCATTTCTTTACTCACATAATTTATATAAATAAGAAAACATGAAGTTCCAATAATACTGCCTTGAGGAATTCCCCTCTTAATTATTACAGGGCCAGATAAAAGATCCACCTACTCTAAGTCTCTCAGTTCTTTTTTCTAGAAATATAGCAACCAATTCAGTCACTCTTTTGTCTAGTCCAATTGCACTCATTTTTGCCAGTAGTCTCCCATTATCTACCCTATCAAATGCCTTTGATAGTTAGATTGTGATACAGTCCATTTGACTTCCTTAATCCAGAATATCTGCTATATCTTGCTGGAATCCTATAAGTTGAGCTTCAGTGGAATAAGCTTTCCAAAACCTGAAGTGTCTTCTACCAAACAAGTCATTAATTTTGCAATCATGTCTAATATAATCAGAAAGAATGTTCTCCCAAAGCTTACATACAATGCATGTCAAACTGACTGGTCTGTAATTTTCAGCTTTACATAGGGGCTACTATAGCAACTCTCCATTCATTTGGTACAGCTCCTTCATGCAAACAATAATCAAATAAGTACCAGTATTTCAGATATGGTAATATATCCCAACCCATTGTCTTTATTATATTCCATGAAACCTTGTTAGTTCCAGGTGCTTTTCTAGTTTTCAAATTTTGTAACCTACTGTTAATGTCGTTGATATCATAGGTAAAGCTTAATACTTCTTTAGTGTTAGTCACCTCCTCTATCTGGACATTATCCTTGTAACCAAACATCTTTACATACTGCTGACTGAATACTTCTCATTTTTTAAAGATCTTTGCATACACACTCCCCTTGTTTATTAATGATTCTCGGAATGTCCTTCTTGGAACCTGTTTCTGCCTTAAAGTACCTATACATACCTTTCCATTTTTTACTAGAATTTGTATGACTGCCAATTATGTTTGCCATCAAGTTATCCTTAGCTGACTTTTTTTTTTGCTAGTTGCTTTACATCGCACCGACACAGATAGGTCTTATGGTGATGATGGGATAGGAAAGGCCTAGGAGTTGGAAAGAAGTGGCTGTGGACTTAATTAAGGTACAGCCCCAGCATTTGCCTGGTATGAAATTGGGAACCCACAGAAAACCATCTTCAGAGCTGCCGACAGTGGGATTTGAACCCATTATCTCCCGGATGCAAGCTCACAGCCGCACACTGCTAACCACATGGCCAACTTGCCCAGTAGTAGCTGACTTCTTCGCTAGAGTCAATTTCCTAGTAAGTTCCTTCAATTTCTCCTTACTTTCACAGCCATTTTCTAACTCTATTTATTTCCAACCTGCCCCTCCTTCTTGGTCTCTTTATTCTCTGTTATAATATAGTGGATTTTTACCTCTCCTTACCACCATTAAAGGTACAAACCTGTTTTCACATTCCTCAAGAATTGCTTTAAACCCACCCCAGAATCCGTTTACATTTTTATTTACCATTTTCCACCATCATAGTTACCTTTTTAAAACTCCCTCATGCCTGTTTTATCAGCCATACAGCCTTTCTATCACATTTATTTTTGACTACGACAAAAACAGCTTCGTGATCACTTATACCATCTATTACTTCGGTTTTTCTATAGAGCTCATCTGATTTTACCAGCACCACGTCCAGAATATTCTTCCCTCTAGTTGGTTCCATCACTTTCTGAATCAGCTGCCCTTCCCATATTAAGTTATTAGCCATTTGTTGGTCATACTTCCTTTTGTTCACATTACCTTCCCAATTGACGTTTGGTAAATTGAGATCACCCACTACTATCACGTTCCTTTTCTTAGTTTCCCATATAGCTGATTATCGGAACAAGTGTTTATGAATCAGTGTCAGTGCTATCCTTTCATGATCTGTACACTCTAAAGACATCAAGTTGCCTATTATCTTTAGATATAATCCTTACACCTAGAATTTCATGTTTGTCATCTTTAACTTCTCTTTTGGCTTACAAATTTTTCTATCACCAGAATGAATACTCCCTCTCCTACCATTTTTATCTGACCTCTACGATACAGACTTCAGTTCCATGAGAATATTTCTGCATCCATTATATCATTTCTCAGCCATGATTCAACTCCTATTACAATATCTTATAAGTATACAAATATCTATTAAATTACTTAATTCTATTCTTTTCTTTACAACACTTCTACAGTTCAATACTAACATTTTTATGTCATTCCTACTTGACTTCCATATCCATGTACCTCAATCACCACTCCCTAGACAACCACGTCCCTGAATGTACCCCCCTATAACCCTTCTAAAGAAATTCTTTAACTTATATGTACCACTGTGGTTTAAGTGAAGGCCATCTGAGCACAGATCCCTATCTCCTACCTAACCATTTGGATCTAGAAATCTCACTCCCATTTTCCCACATACACACTCCATAGTCTCATTTAAATCCCCAACTACCTTCCAGTCAGTATCCCTCCTACACACTATTCCACCGACAACAACCTCTGCTTACATAAACTTCACCCGTGCTGCATTTACCAGATCTCATACATCCCCAACGATTTTGGTACTTATACCTGCTTGCCCTACAATGTTGGTGCCAATGCGAAACACTACCACCTTCTCCTTTTTCTCCTCCCTCTTCTACTTTCCTCAACATCTGCCTTAACCTAGTTCCTGGTTAACACTTTACTCTTCCAGGGAGAAAGTTTTAAAGTACCAGTAAGAAATAAATAAATTGAAAAATAAGTAATTGATTGTAACTTAAATACAGAAGGACTAGTAGTACTCTGCATATGTGAATTTTATTTTGCATTTGTCCAATTCAAGTATTCATATCATGTACATTCAGAAGAGTATGGATGTAAAGTAGCTGAAAAGAAATTAATGTATGGTATTTTGTAAGTTCACCATAGGCACACTTTTCTCATAAACCAGTGAACCTATACATATAATGTTTGTTGTGGGTGCCTACAGTGTTTGTAACTACTTGTGAGGTGAATTATATTTTGTTAATAATTGAAATTAAGTTTGATAAAATATTAAAAGTAAGCAACATAAAATATCACACGGTCATTTATTTCTTAAGCAGGAAGGCTAATATTGACACTTTCTTCAGTATTTATTGTGATTTGGCTTAAAAATTCTTTTTAATGAAAACTTTTGATAAGAGACTTATACAATACCATATACATGTTTTTTTTAGTTATTGTATATTCCACACTTCTCTGAATGTATGTAATTTTGATAATAAATGTTTTCATGAGCAGAAATTATTTTTCTTTTGTAAACATTTCTAAAACTTAATCTTGTATCAGCAGAACTTCCGAAAATTACATTTAAAATAAGCACTAGTAGTGTTTCAATGTAATCATGTTCTTTTAGAAATCTGTTATATGGTTCATAACAGTATCACAAATGTGTTGTAAGTCTTCTATACCTGATAAGAAAAATTGCCAAGAAAGGAAATATCAACCCTTTAATCTGTAAGACTTACGAGATCTATGTTTTGCAGTGAGGAGTAATTTCTGGGAGTGATATGTCACTGACATAATCAATTGATGAGATAAATATTCATAATATTTTGAGCATTTAATCAATCAATACCAATTACAACTTATAGTATTCATATAATTACTTGTTAGGAACATAGTATATTCCCTAAATTACAAATATATTTCAAAGTCCCTATAGTATAATGCTTCACTAAGAGCCATCATTAACAAAGGAGGAACAGAACACAAGAATACACAGTTTACACTTCACCTCATATTCAGGAAGTACACGTGTAATAATGTTAACAATAAGTCTCAAACAAATACATATTTCATAAACTTTGTAAAAATTCTGTATGAATTACTTTTCCCCTTCAGACCATAGAAACATACAGAAGAACACATATCTGCGAATATATTTTGGTTCACAAACAGGTAATTATTTTTTATCCAAGAGAATCTGTTACATAAAGATATGCTTTCAAATAACAACTCATATTATATACTGTAAAACACAAAATTACGGTATACTTAAACTTAAGGTCAGGGAACATATCAATGCATATGGTATCTGTTCAATAAATAATAAATCTTTCCTTTGTAATCCAGATCACCAGAAGTTTATTATCTATTACCGGTACATAGAAAATTATACAAACATTCTTTAGGAACTACTGAGATGATGACAAGGAATATAGAAAGGAATGTACATGATTACCATATTTGTGAAATTTGTAATGGTTTTCATAGGAATTTATGTTACATTCACTCAAAGTCTGAAACTACTTCCTCATGGGAAAAGTTTCTTTCTAAACAAAAGACCAATAAATTATTTTTTACAATTTGATTTACACTGCATTGACACAGGTAGGTCTTATGGTGAAAATGGGGCAGGAAAGGGCTAAGAATGGGATTGAAATGACCATGGCCTTAATTATGGTACAACCCCGGCATTTGCCTTTGGTGAAAATGGTAACCTACGGGAAATGATCTTCAGGGCTGCGGACAGTGGGGTTCGAAGTCAAATATCAGCAGCTGTTGACACATTGCCATGATGCATCTATTTTACCAACCATGATGCTTCTAGGAGGTAAATTTGTAATTCACATAGGCAAAAACTCAGCCTTTATTCACGGTTGTTTAAGCCTAGATATTGCAACTACTTTGTTGTAAAACAATTGTTAATATTTTGACTGAGGTAAATTATTAAGATGATTAGTAGGAGTAAATTATAATTCATGGTTTTCTCTTTATACATATGATACCAAATGAGGAGCGTAATTTCAAAACACATTAAATTAACTCGATGACACAATACACTTTGATGTGGTTTATTGACAATTACGATGTACTCTTTAATGCTGTTCGAATATACTGCTGAAAAACACGATTTGGATCACATCGTATTATATACAGCAAGGTGAATGGTTCAAAACATATTATATTCACTTAATATGATTTGAAATGACGCTTCTCACATCCTTAAGATTTTATCTACAAGCTAGTGATCCAGAATACTAAATTTATGTAAGCATTACTTAAAAATGCAGATTTCCTTGAAAAACAAAGACTGCTTTGATTTGGTATTAATTTTCCTTCTCAGTCAAATTTAGCCTTTATTCTAATTCACCACAGATGAAAACAGCATTGCTCATTTCAGGATTTTCATATGAAGGAAATTTTCCAGTAAGCATACATATATAAATAGTTTGAAAATATATTTTTTCAAATAGTTTAACAAATATCCATAAAGTAGCTTAATTTTCAAATAGACAATCTGTCATCAGTGTTATGTATCCTCTAAGAGCTCACATCTGGTTTAAATCTGACATCCCTTTCATATTCATGGATGTGGGTAAGTTATGTTTGTATTTAAGAAATACGTTTTACAGATATAATTTTTCAAGAAGTCAATAGAAACATAGTCTATCCTGATCTTAACCTATAACTGGATTACTTTATTCAAAATAATATTTATATCAAAGCAAGTAGAAGCAGAAGCAGAAGCATCAGCAGCAGCAGCTACCAAGTAAAGAGGTTCAGGTACGAGGTGGTATTAGTGATATACCGTACATGTTGTTAAATTGCAGGCAGGAGTAATGAAGATGAACCTTCGAAGTTGCTTGAAAGTTAAGGGGGATAAAGCACCGCTATTGAAAGGCCATTGATCTAACATCAAATTATTTCAGGCTCAATTTTGTTGCATCATTTCAGCTTTATCAGTACAGTGAGAACTTTGCTCCAGAAGAAAACCTCAATTCAATGAAACAGAAACTTATGAGAATCCACGAAAATCTATAGGTGCCTATATCTTTGATAGCATTCTTCTTTTACTGCACACAAGATTTTGAAGGATTCAATGATGATAGTATATTGAAGAGAAGGAGATGACATGATTGTTGTCACAATGCAGCTAGCAGTGTGGGAGCTGGAGAATACTACTAATGTCACTTCTGTAATATCTTCATGAGGTGTTGCTTGAAAGTATTTATCTTGATAAAAAAAAAAACAAATGTGCCAGTAACCAACTACGATCTTGAATTATGGCCAGGATACGTGATCTCAATCCGACAACATGAAGACAATATTGTATTGTGTACCTAGATTAATCACAAGATGATGAATCAAGATAACCTCGCGATGTTTTGGAGAGTATTGCTGAAAAGCATCTGGCTCATTTTCAGGACTTATATCAGAAGTGCACTGTGAGAACAACCCTACTGACTGACTATAATAACAACAATGTTGATTTCACCATCACTCCTATAAGCGCACTATCTAGAGATGGAAAGGATTTAAAATAAAAAGCTTACTTCAAATCTCTGTATGGCCTTCAAATCAAGAATCCCAAAGAGCCAATGCTTGTACCTCTACCCTGCATTGTCAGTGTCATTGGAGCTTCTCCATACCAGTTTACCTGGTACCTGAGCTGTGTTGTATGACTGGCAGCACAGATGAAGTACAAATTATATGTGTGCTTAATTCTACCTCATGAGGAAGCCAATTGAACAACAATGATCTCAAAAAGGACTGCATTGCAGCCCACATGTTTCAAAGGAGGCTCTCTTGCACAGGCAAGGTTGCTAGTCAGCTGAAGCAGTGGAGCTTCCCTCTCAGCTAAGCCTTGATTTCACTCAAATGCATTGTTTTCCCCCATGAGTTATTTGTCAATGTGCAAAATGATCTATCTTTTCATTCATCAGGTGTCATTAGGGCTTCTCCATACCAATGCATCTGGTGCTTAAGCTGTGTCGTTTGACTGGCAGCACTCATGAAGTACAAATGATATGTGCGCTAAATTACACATCATGAGGGACTTGATTGAACAAACGAGATAATCTAAATAAAATAAAAAAAAGAAGAAAACCGGCCACATTGCTGCCCTGAACAATTTTCCAAAGAGGCCCTCTGGCACAGAGAAGGTAGCTAGTGATGTGAAACACTGGTACTTTGCGGAGTACTTGTACTGACAAGGGAAATGTTTGTGATAGATAGCCGTTGAGAGATATACAGGTGGTACAGTTGGTGAGATAGGCAGCAAAGAACCAGATGCAGGATGCTGGGAGGGTGAAGTAGTGGAGCTTGAAATTAGGGAGGGGTGCCATACGAAGTTGGAAAGACAAGGAAGAAATCTACATTTTGATGAGGGTAGTAATTGAAAGGAATTCAGATGGGGTAAAACCAACAGATGAGGATTTTATTGAGGATTTTGGCAAGGATTGTGATAAGGCAGACGGTATGTTATGAATTAGGGTGTGAGGGCTCTTTTGTGGATTTAAGGAAAAGGAGCATTATGGATCTCCAGCAAGGAGGCAGGAGAGACACCTGAAATAAGGATGAATATATACAGGAATGCCAGGAGTGTAAAAAGTTCAATTAGGGCCTGAAGGATTTGATAGTACCGGATTTGGTCGGAACCAGGAGCAGTGGCTAAGGTGTGAGCTAGTGTGCTGGTAATTTTGGTAGTGGTTGTAGGGGTGTTGAGAATGTGGGATATGAGTAGGGGCAGGTTGAAGGTATGGGAAGAAAGGATATTTTGGTAAACAGTGTTATTGGAAGGGGAGGAGTGAAGCACATACAGAAGTGGAAGGAGAATATCTCCAACTTTTCCTGGTTTATGATGGAGATGGTCCATTGAGGATAACAGGGCAGGAATGGGTGCTGTGTTTTCCGAGGAAGAAGGAGAGCTTGCACCTGAATTGGAAAGGTGAGCCATGTAGGGAATTGTGGGTTGTTTATCTTTTCGACTACATTAGCTGCCAGCAAGCTTTCAGGTAGTTGGAAACAGTTCGCATGATCTGACATTGGAGACGAGTGAATTTGGGGTCACGTGTTGGAAGCACTCGGACAGGTAAGACTGGGAGGGTTTCTGGAGGTGAAGGAACTTCGGTGGAAGGAGAGATTTGGAGAGCATATTGAATGAGGTGGGGATGTGAGCTTCTGAGGCATTAGTTATTGTGGTTTGAATGAAGTTGGACAGGGTGTTAATGGATTGGGCATCAGTGAGAGTTGTAGGGATTGTGAGAGGGATTTGGTGATGTGTTCAAGGTAGCCTGACCAATTGGCTTTTGTGAAGTTAGGTATTAGACGTGGAGGAGGTAGATTTAAATGAGGGGAATCAGAGTATTTGGAGTAGGATGGGAAGATGATCACTGCCGGTACTACGAAGGTAGGAAATCTTAAGGATATAGATTAGGGTGTTGAGGGAAATGATAGTATAGTATGTGCTTTGGCTGGGAGGGTAGGAGGGACATAGCAAGAGCATAAGGGACAAGTCAAGACAGTTGAGGAAAGCATAGAGGTAAAATGAAATGGTGTATGGCTTTTAGTGCCAGGAGTGTCCGAGGACAAGTTTGGCTTGCCAGGTGGAGATCTTTTGAATTGATACTCATAGGCAAACTGTGTGTTGTGATGATGAAATGATGATGAAATGATGATGAACAAGAGAGAGACACACACACATAGACACACACACACACACACGCACGCACGCGCGCGCGCGCGCGCGCGCACACACACACACACACACACACACAGCCCCCATGCCAGCGAAATTAATCAGTTATGGTTAAAATTCCTGACGCTACCAGGAATCAAACCCGGGCCCCCTGTGACCAAAGGTCAGCATGCTAACCATTTAGCCATGGAGCCGGGCAGTGTAGAGGTGTTGGATCAAGTTAGGTGAGTGGCTATTGTGGTTGAGATCTGCTAGAAATATGACATGACAGAAAGTGGTATGAAGGTAGATCATGCATTCTATGAGTAGTGGAGTTATGATAAGGGAGTAGATGGTGGTGTAGTGCAGGATTCAGGAAATAAAGTACATAGTGGCAGTGATAGATTCAGAAAAGGAGTGAGAAGATGAGAGGGATGCAGATTCCGGTAGAGAGGTTTGGACATACATTAATGGCTGTAACCCCAATACCTATATCGAGAGGATGAGAAGCTCGATGGAGGGTATAACCGCATATGTGGGTGGATTAGTGAGGATGGAGCGTAGTCTTCTTTAGGAGAATGGAGTGGAATAGGTATTACTGGATGAGAGTCAAGAGGTGAAGGCAATTTTTGGATAAGGACTGGATGCTGAGGAAGGTGATAGATATAGGAGGAGAGGATTTGATTTGGTTGGGCCAACTATCCATACATAAACAAGGATTTCTAGGCAGTGGAATTTGAAATAAATGTGTAGGCTGGAGTGTGTTGGCTGGAAGTAGAGTTTTAAGGTTAGGTTTGCTGCTGCCAGTATATGGGTGAGGATAATTGAAGGTGATAAGGGGAAATACAGAGGAGGGATAAGATGAAGAACCTCTCGATATCCTTTATTGAGGGTGGAGAGAAGATGGTGTTTATGAGAGTGGTTAGAGGGTTGACTGTTTTGAATGGGACAACTAGATCTAGGCAATTTTTGGGAGTGGGAGGACAGGCTTTTATTTAAAGTCAAAAACTTCATTATTGGTTCCATATTGAATCGAGATTCACAAATAGACAAGGGAATTATAAGGTCCACCTATTCAATACTGAAGAAAATTATGTGATAGATACTACAAATCTGTTAAATCTTCACATTTCATTTATTTAGTCATATGGGACCGGTTTCGACGACAATTGTATGTCATTGATCATTCTCACATGTCTCAATGAAGCCCTCATTTTTCTAATTAAGCATACAATTTTTGTCGAAACCAGTTGCATATGACTAAATAAATGAAATGTGAAGTTTTAACAGACTAGTAGAATCTATCACATAATTTTTTTCAGTATTGAATAGGTGGACCTTATAATTCCCTTGTCTATTTGTGAGGACAGGCTTTGCAGAGATGGAAATGTGTGTGGTGGGCCTGACTGCAAGTTTTGCAGTGAGGTGGTGACTGGATATTTGAGCAATTATTAGTAGGGTGGGATTGTGTGCAGTGCCCACAGACTGGCTGCATTGTATGATACTGTGCATCAAACCAGTCTGTGGACAGAAGACCCTAAAAAACAACATCCCTTATGAACATTTAAATACGCCATTGCATTTGCAATAGTTTAGTCAGATAATGGCTGTACCTGACCAATCTTGTAGACCTCAGATGTGACAGAATGCTCATGTGTGACGAAGCACACAATGCTAGACATGGTGACCAATGATGAGTTACAAATATTCATAACAAACATATAGAAAGGTACTAAATTAGGCAAACATTTAAAATCCTTTATGAAATACTGGAGATTATCAGTATTATGTCTTATCTCAATAATACGCAAAGAAAGCTCAAAAGTTTCTTTTGCACAAAAACTGAAGTTATCAGTATTCACTGAATGATTCTGAAAATTGCATAGGCCTATTCAAGCACTGTTTGATGCTGAAAATATACTTTATCATAAGATTTTTCTTGAATTTAAATTCCCTGATTCTTTAGCTCTCTTTTCTTAAGGTCTGAAGGGGTTACGATTGACGATCTCAGCTGCCATTTCAGTTTCATTGCTTTTGGTCCCTTTTCTAGAGATTTTATTGAATTTTTATAACAAGGCACTTGGAAAAGGATGTTTTTAGCATTAATATCATGCTTTAAAATGAGAGATCTTGCTATGAAGAGAAGAACTGGTACTTGAAATGTTTTTGAGCGTCTTCTTCTAAATCAACTTCTTCTCTGATAATCTGAAAGTCAAAAAGAGAAGAATATGTTTCAGAATATGCATTCATTTAAAATATGTATGCACACAAACAAGCTTAATATGATGAAACCTTTAAAAGTTGGGCAAGTAGGGAAGGAGGTCAATAAGTTTTGTTAACATTTCTTAGACAAGCCGTGCATGTCAAGAAAATTGTCTACATTGACATATGATGCCTATGATAATGAAGTCTTTATTAAAATTAAATATTACACTGAATGAGAACATAAAAATATGTTGTATAAAGCTACAAAGACTTTACCTAATGCTTTGATACACAGATATGAGATGCCCAGAAGACCTGGAGCAGTAGTAGTTCATTAATGAATAATGGACAATGATTATTGTTGAGCATTGCCTTCAGTCTTGTAATGAAGAGAGGTTTATAGTAGGCCTATAATTTTTATATCTTAATTTCTCATGTGTGAAACAGCTTTTAGAAATCAGTTTTTCCTTATTTTTTTGAGAGTAATACACATGTGACTGGTAAGAAAGTTACACTCTGAATATTTTTAGTTAAACAAAGGACCTAGGATTATGAAAAAATGTAAAGAGATAGGAAAACTGTATTTTACATCCATGAACTATGTTAAATTACACTATAATTTTAATATTTTGTTGATGTATATTATGGACTAAGGATATCATCAATTCATGCATGTGTGTGTAGGCAAAACTGTCTAAGAAACTGGGTCCTTGTATTATCTGTAGAAATGTGTGCCTTAGGGTTTGTATATAAGAAAGTGATATCAAATAAAGTCTTATTCTAAGAATTTGCTTCAGCAAGGAATCTAGAAACAACTACACTCAGGATAACTCTGAAAATCATAGTGAAAACAGGAAGAATACATTACTATACAATGTCAATATGCTACTCAGCACAAATCACAGGCACTAAATCAGTATCACTTATGGTTCACTTGTTAACATGTTAAAACATGTGATCAATGTTTAAGAAATAGGAAAAAAAGACAGTTTAACAAACTGGATGTAGAACTTCACATATTGTTTGAAAGAAAATAGATATGCACCATTTAAGTGAGAGAGAATATTTTCTTATAGGACATATTTCTACGGAGTGTACATTGTGCTGTCGAAAAAAGCAAGGATAAATTTATGAAAATCTCCCATGGCACTACAGCCCTGATGGTCCTCAGCCTGCCAAATGACCACTGTTTGACATGAAGGCCTGCAGTTTATGAGGTGGTGCATGGTCAGCATGACAGAACCTCTCAGCTCTTAATCTTGGCTTCTTAGACCAGGATCGCCATGTTACCATTAGGTAGCTCCTGAATTGTTCTCACGTAGGCTGAGTTGACTTTAAACCAATCCTGAGGTAGAGGTAAAAGTCTCTGACATGTCTGGGAATTGCATCTGGGGCCTCCTAGTAGGTTGTTTTTGCTAGTTGCTCTACGTCGCACCGACACAGATAGGTCTTATGGTGACGCTGGGACAGGGAAGGGCTAGGAGTGGGAAGGAAGTGGCCGTGGCCTTAATTAAGGTACAGCCCCAGTGTTTGCCTGGTGTGAAAATGGGAAACCACGGAAAACCATTTTCAGGGCTGCCGACAGTGGGGTTCGAACCTACTATCTCCCGAATACTGGACACTGGCCACACTTAAGCGACTGCAGCTATCGAGCTCGGTCCTCCTAGTAGGTAGATTGTGGGGCCAGCACAAACATATCAGGAGAAGTGAGTTAATCTCAATGACAATGGATGTTTCTTCAATTTTATATATCACATTTTTTCTATTTTGGACAGACAGTAATATAGATCATACTTTGTTATTACATGTATATGCTTATGACATATTGTACAACTGTATGCAACATGCAAGTCTTATATTTCAATCTCAGACAACTATTATGCCACACGGCACATTACCCACCCACTTTCTGACTGTCTTATCACCTCTAAAGCATAGAAAGGTTACTAGAAGGAAAACAACCACTATATCATTGATGATCCAACCATATAAACAGCTGGATTCCATTTACATATACGTCAGTAGAATACATTAAACTAAATCAGGACTGGTCAAGGCAGATGTGGTGCTCTACACTTGGAGACAGATGAAAACTTAAGTTGCAAGGGAGAAGGACTGTGCATAAACAGAGTTTGGCTCACAGTACTTGGAAACAAGCAACAGCCCGACAACAAAATGTATCCACAATTCTCTGGTTTGGGTCTGGTTGTGTGTGCCGTCTTCATCATTAGCATTCATCATGTGTAGGACCCCATTCTCATACATGTGCAGGTCGCCTCCATGCAATCAACTAGAAGGACTTGCACCAGGCCCCTTCTGAGGCCACACACTATTAGTTGTAGGTATTATGGCAGATACAAGCAGTTAGTCAGTTGAAGAGCAATAAGAGGCAAGTGTATTGGTGCATGGGAGACTGCATACGGGTCAAACAATGGGCTGTATTATGAGTGCATTTCAGGAATGTTTTAAAAATACTCCTTCCACAAAAGCAACACTACTTGATTGGGCAAAGTGTACATTCCTTCTTGGCTCAGTTTTTCTTAAAACAGACCGTAGAGTAGATGAAAGATATAATGCTTGGCAACATGTGAGGGTGCAGCCAGAGAGAAGATGAGGAAGAGGACTTCCAAGGCTGGAGTGGGAGGAATATGCAGAGAGGATAGTGGCTAGATGCGGAAGTGCATATGCAAGATGGCTGAAAAACTACAAAACCTGACACCACAAGCAGTTTCAAGAATGAAGAAAGATATTTGTTAGTATCATTATTGATATATCTTTTATACACTGCAGCCAGTTAATAAAAAATTCTCCTAAAATGGTCATTTCATAACTGTGTTATACCTTCCAATGAAGCAACACCAATGTAAATCCACTATATGCATTTGAAGGCCACTGAAATTTGTTTGTCAATGCTAGAACAAGTCTGGGCCCAGAGAGATGAGCTAATGGAAAGGGGTTATTAAAATATACGGTAAGTAAAGAGAAATCATTGTTTTATTATATACACAAATCTTGGGAATTTGCAAGTCCTATTGTAAGATTCAGAACAATGTCAACACAGAAATTTGGTTTACTGGAGAAAATGAAGTCCCCATTTTATAACTGAACTGGAACAGAATTCACCACGTTATGTTGTTGAAGGGTGTGGCAGCAACCACCCAGTTTGGTCCTTACTTTTTTCATAGGCCTGTTAATACTGCAACTTATTGAAGAATGCTGGAGATATGACTAATATCACAGCTAACCAACAAAGGCCTGGTGAATGATTTTTGGCAGCAACATGATGGGACTCCAGCACACTTCACATTGTCGGTGCAAAAAATTTTGAATGAAAATTTTCCAGGCCAAGGACTGACTGCGGTTCATGGACATTACCAGCACCAATTACATCAATCTGCAATCCACTTTCTCCCAGACAACTCGTTTCGGGGTATCATCAAGGAACATGTGTTATCGCACTGCTACTACATCAATGGTAAGAGGTGGAGGGCACTGGAAGAAGCATTCACCACAATTAACAAACAAATTCATTAGCAAATTTGTCAAGGGAAATTTTAATTATATTACCACATTCTTTGAAATCACTAATGAAAAGGTCAGCTAAACAATTGATAGGAAATCTGACACATGGGCAACAGCCCTAAATGCAGACAAATAGTAACTGATGACTTATTGATTGGAATGATACACTGAGCAGAATAGCTTCCACTAATAGTGGCCACGGCTTTACTATGGCTTTACACCTGTGTAAATGGGATTTGTTGCACTGGTCCCACCATTGGCTGTCCTGAGAATGGTTTGCTGTGGTTTTCCATTCTCCTCACTGAGGCGAATTCAGGGGATTTGCATTTAGGCAAAGGCTGCTCCCCTCCCACCTTCTCTGCACCTTAAATCACCACAACACATCTCCCGAACTGAAAGAGGGTATCACCTACTTGGCATTAGTAAATGTTGCAACGGAGACCACATATGACATAGAGCTGTATTAGTTCATATTTCAAGAATCGAGGAGGCTATACAGATACACTGAACTCTTTCCGACTAGAAAATAAAATAAGCATAAACAAAACCGCGTGACTTTGACTGTTTCCCACTTTCTTCCATCTTTGTTTGCCCAGCAAATAATCCATATCTAAATTTAAAAATATGAGTTGTTTCTGAAAATTTGAAGTTTATAGTATAACACACTGAATGCGAAATAATTTTATCAATTGAAAATTATATTATTGTTCTAAGCTTCTGATCAATAACTTAAATAACCAGTATCTGCTCACCGAAATCTCTATTTAACTGGTATTGGTAACTGTCAGCCTCAAGGAAAGCCACGTGCGCAATTGTATGACCTTGAGTCAGCTCACTTTAATAGCCGGTGTTTTAAAGCATAAGTGAGGGAATCTTCTGAAAAGTGGAAAGAAGACTATTGTCTTAAACACATTTAATAAGTTTATGGAAACATATTCCAACAGTTCAATTGACGATATTGGGAAATTAACATCAGAATTCACCAGTGTGTCTGTTTCGAGTATTTACAGTGCGTGGAAAGAATTTTCTAGTACCAGCTGTGTTATCATACCTAGCAAAATAGGCCATGTGTTAGAAGTGTTTTGGATGTGGAGTGCGATGAATATGTTCATCTGCTATACAGGGGAACGTACACATATTTCTTTTAAAACAATGAACCCCTACAATTAACAAAGTGTTATCGGCTGTAAATTCTGATTCTGAACCGCCCAGATTAAAAAAAAATCCTTCCTGCACATGCTATTGAAGAAATAGATTTGGAGTGCATTTCTAGAAATTGAAAAAAGAAATAAAAAAAATAAAAAAGTGTACTGGATAGAGATGATATTACATTGTGGCATAGTTGTTAATTCCACATGATAAGAGAATTTAAACAGGGGCAGAAATGTTACTATTTGGATCAGACATGGATTAATGAAGGACACAGGACAACAAAGACATGGCGGGACACCACCGTAAAGTCAAAGAAACAGGAATTTCGTTTGTGTTTAAGCACAGGGCTAAAAAATCCAACAAGGAGAACTAAGCAACTGATAGTGTTACACATTGGAAGTGATGACAGTTTTATGGAGGGTTAGACAATGCTCCTTAACACAGTGTGAAGTTAGAACAGATCCCAAACAAATCCTGGAAGAATGCTGAAGTAATTTCCTGGCGGAGAAGTAAAAATGCAACATGCGATAAAGGACTTGTTAAAACAAAATTACTGGAATTGGTGAAGACTCACAGGCCTCGGTTCGAGAAATACATAATAGATGGCTTAGCTGAACAAGCGGGCCACAGTGTACTCAGGCTGCACACATATCACTGTGAACCTTGCAGTGCCATGGATACCATAGTTGAAAAAATGGTGATCAATTTAGGAGAGATGGTGTGGAGCCAGATCAAACATTATGTTTCCAGCCTTAACCAAATCAAACCCTACGGCACTAAAGCCTTTGAAGTGCCTTGGCCTACCAAGCTACTGCTGCTCAGGCTGAAGGCCTGCAGTTTATGAGGTGTCATGTGGTCAGCACAATGAATCCTCTCGGCCGTTATTCTTTGCTTTCTAGACCACTGCCACTATCTCACCGTCAGATAGCTCCTCAGTTCTAATCACGTAGGCTGAGTGGACCTCGAACCAGCCCTCAGGGGCTTGGCCTACCAAAAATCCCTGACCTTGCTGGGAATCAAACCCAGGGCCTCCGGGTAAGTGGCAAGCATGCTACCCCTACACCATGGGTCTGGCAGCCTTAACACCACTTTCAAACTTTGTGACATGCGTAAACATCTTGATATTTTGATTTAACAGCTGATCAATGGCATTCCTAAGTTCAGCATGTGGTGTATGAAGAGGAAAAGATATTGAACCTTGAAGTGCCATGGATACCATAGTTGAAAAAATGGTGATCAATTTAGGAGAGGATTCTAGCGATGCATGTGAGAGCAAATTGTCCGATCTACAGGGAGTCGAAACTCTCACAAGTTTGGATTAACGAAATAATGAAATGTCATGAAAGTATGCATACTTTATAATATTCATAGCAAATATATTTTACAGCAATGATTATGTATTTTTATTAAAGCATCTCAAACATTTTCATATATCTACATCCGTTTATTTTCATTTTTGTTTATATTGACGTAAAGAGAGCCAGCAAGACACATGGACATGCAGAGTGATACAAAATGTTTCATTATGTCTACTTTACTCATTCATAAGAAATACAGTATTATTATTTAGTGATATGGCAAATTATTGCCCACATGGTACATTAAGTGCATCAAATCAAACCAAAAGTGAGGCACTTAGAATAAAACTGTTCACTACTGTAACAGGACATAATATATGAATCCTTACTTACTAGGCTAACTATCTGTGTTTAATCTCTCACAAATGCAGCCACATCAAGGAATTGTGAGACAGGTGGATTTGAATCCCACCGTTAGCGAACATTGACAATGAAATATATTCTCTGTTTTCTAATTCTATATTCAGGTAAATGCTAGGATAGAGGTCTTCATATGGACCACGACTGCTTACTTCTCATACTTAGCTTACTGGTAAATTAATTACATAAGTTTGCATCAGAAATGATACCAGAAACAACACATTATTTCAGACACATTACATACAAGCAGTTAGTATTCAAGAGCTAGTAATCTCTATGTTGCATGGTCCTAAATTAAGAAGATGACAATGAGTTTGTGTAGTAACATGTCACAAAGTGTTAGTACATCTGAGGAATAACTTCTTTCTTATTACTATTCTCTTTCTCTTAAAATGTTTGGATGAAGAAGCTCTCTTGTTGTGGAAAGGTGGTTTTCCCCCCCTCACTATTGATGATAGAAGATAACATTAATTTGGTTTCTGTAGTATTAGGAAATATTCACTTTAGCATCATGTATTTTTTTTTTTTTTTGGTAGAAATTAGGAAAACTACAGCTATTAATTACGTACCTCCAAACCCCTAGATATTATCAAACCACAGTAATTCTCATAGTTTCTTCTGCTAGATTTTCTGAGACAGCGATATCTGAGATGACTTCCACAGCTGGAGGCACTTCTATATTTGCCAGTGGAATATCAGTTTCATGAGGAATGAAAGGCTCTGTACTGGGCAGTTTCTCCTTTTTATGATGCTGGATTAAACTGTAGGAAAAACAAGTCATCATTACAACACATTTAACAATTATGGCATTGAGTGTGAGACTGGGCTATGCCAAGAATTTGGTAAATTTGAGTTAGCTGTACCGTCATGTAAGGCATAAATTCATCTTCCAGCGTGCATGATATCAAACACTTACTTTATGTGAATTACTCATCTCACGTTTAAGCTGTGAGACAGTGAGTTATGCCAAATAGATAAAAGCATTCATGATGTTCACTGCCTGTTGGCTATACAAACTGGCTAATAGATGTGCCTGTTCTCAAATACCGGTATGTGTTAGTTGTATACAACACGATAGATGGTGAAGGAGAAGTGATAATGAGTAGTTACGAAAAAAGAAATATAAATGACGATATATAGAAAAGGAAAGGAGCTTAAATGCATAGAATCTCAAGATGAAACAAATAAGTTAGGTCCTGCAAAGCAGCAAGGTGTTGGATGTGAATGCAGTATGAAATCAACTGCAACTAATGTGAGCTGGTGTAAATACCACGTACTTACAAAAACTGAAAATGATTAAATATTCTGTGTGTTCTATAACACGGGTAACTATCGTGCAAAAAATTTTTATTTATTTATTTTTTTATTTGAACTTACAAGTCAGCAAGAATGCAGTGGCATTTACTCAAATAAAATAATTAATGAAAATTGAAGAAGAATCTACGTTGAAAAATTCCTGTGCTACAGGAAGACAAATTAATAAAGCTAAATACAAGGATTTGATGTCTCTTCTACTGTATGTACTGCAGAATTACCATTTGCTCCAGCCAGATTACTAGAGTACAGCTGAGGATGTCGAGGAAGATCTAAATACCTTTTGTGAAGGAGCAAAAGATGTATAGTAACCAGGTAATTAAGGTGATTTTTTGTTAAGTACTGTATTAGACTGATGGGAAAACTGATAGAAGGGCAGAAAGATGGGATGATGCTTTTCTTCACATGATAGGCCTATCATAATTAGTTGGAGGAAAGAAAACTTTGTAACAAAAAGAAAAGGAGCTAAAATTACAAAGGAGATGAATCAATTGCAATGCAAGATTATTTTGTTTGTTTGCAGGTGACAAGGGCCTAAGTAGCTGATTAAATGATGGAATTACATACTGTAAGTAATTTTCCTAGAGAGACTGATATGCATTCTGTGAGATGGTAAACAATAATATATATTAACAGGAACATTTTTCACTTTACAAAGGCAAACACAAAGCACAAAATGCCTCAGTTCCATCTAACTCTGGAATAGACCACTCTTTCACTCACTGCCTCAATTTATTTACAAGACACTTGTTTGGAAAATATAAATGACATTTAGATGCAGATATAGGATACAATGCTTTATTAAACTGAAGGTATTCACATATAGACAGGAATCAGTCAAGTAATCTAATGGGTATATACCCAGTACAATGATTCGAAAAATAATTGTTCACTATGAGAACAAATCATGGTAGTACACCAAAGGTATTGTCAAGGACTGAAATGAGTTCTATTTGCATTTCATGCGGATTGCTTGTGTGGAAGTACCATTAAGGGATGTACATGTTCATCATTCATAGATGCAAGACACTGAATAAATCCTTAGTAGCAGTGTGAACCACAGAGCTCAGGTTGACTTCACTAGAAGTATCATAAATTTTTTTATCATGCGACAGGTTGTAAGCACTCCACAGGTGTTGCTATGCACCATCCAGAAACATGTCATGGCAACTGGGGGAATACCTGTGTCCAACAAAACCACATCCAGATTGCTAGTAAGCAGGATCCGTTGTTGCAGTGTCCTTTATGATGACTAACATAAAGACCTTAACATCGCAAAGCATGTTTGAACTACTCACAGAAATGAGCAGCACTGCAGCTTTTGGACTGGTGACAAGTCACAGTTTTGTCTGAGTATAGACTAAGACCAAATCTGAGTTTGGAGACATCCTGGCCAGCGCAGTGATTCATGCTTCAACGTAGATTTGCGCACTGCCCTAACAAGAGATGTGATGTCATTTCCTACGATTCCTGCTCCCCACTAGTAGTCCTTGAAAGAAGTCTGATGGTCCAGCAATACACCCAGAAAGTTCTGCAGTCATGAGTGCTTCCCATCCTTGCACAGCACAACAACCCCATTTTCCAGGAGAATAACATCCGGGCTCATGCAGTAATATGGGTATCTCTGGCAAGTCTTCGTGATGCCAACATGTTTTCTTGCCCAGCAAGTTTTCCAGACCTCTCGCCCATTGAGAATGTTTGTGACCAGATCAGATGGCAACTTCAGCATGTCTGGAGCGTCAGTTGTGGTGATGTGGTGGACAAAATCTTATTTTATCTAATAATGGTTGTCCTGAGCAAAGTTTGTGTTCAAATTAAGTATTTCCAGCACTGAATATTTTGAACCAGTCTAACGCTATTCTAATAATAAACCTTTTCACTTGTCCCCATAGAGGATATTTTGAGAAGTTGTTCGAAAATATCATCTAGTTGCTAGACCTGAGCTGTAATCAGTTTATGTGGATCCACTCATTTAGCAGATGGAGATGGAATATCAGTGCAGGTTTGGAAGCACCAGAATGTGGTGATGTGGTGGAGAGAAACTTATTTTATCTAAATGATAGTCTTGAAAGAGTGTGAGTTTTCTGGACAAATAGAGCTCTCCTCTTCAACTAATGATATTTAAAACTACATAAATAAAATAGGTAATTGTAGCTGGCCTCTCACTACAGAATTAGAACCTTTAAGAAAATCACAATGGTTCTTTAAAATCTGTTGTTTATATTTGCAACACATATGCTCTTTTCAGCAACACCTAACACCATTTCAATCATCATCATTGTTGTTGTCATCATCATAACCATCATCATAAGTAATCAGTCACCAGACTTGTTAGTTGCCATGAAATTCCTCCTTATTTGGTGGTCTTTTGCAGTTACCTTCACTGCTGCATAAATGTCTGTTTCTATCTCATTCCCTATTTGTCTGATGAATTTGTATATCAGTTGTTCACATGGTGTCTATCCTTCATTGAACCCTCTTGCTACTGTCCGTATAAGTGCAGAATGGCACATTGCACGTTCTCACCAGGACCACTTGTGACTGATGTGTTCTAAACATACTAGTTTACCATCTCAAGGACTTTAAAATTAAAGATCTTAACCTTCCAAAAGATTTTCATCCTCCTAAAAAAAGCACCACATTTCCAATCTTCCTGTTGGTCAACCGGATACAGCATAAACTGTTGGAATAATAATCATGTTATTTGCTTTATGTCCTACTAACTACTTTTATGGTTTTCAGAGATGCTGAGGTGCCAGAATTTTGTCCCACAGGAGTTATTTTACATGCCAGTAAATCTACAAACACAAGACTGACGTATTTGAGCACCTTCAAATACCACCAGACTGAGGCAGGATCGAACCTGCCAAGTTGGGGTCAGAAGGCCATTGCATGAAACATCTGAGCCACTCAGCTCAGCATAAACTGTTGGAATGGAGGATGTAGTGTTTCGTCTCATCATTTAGTGGATATGTTTGACAGTTATTAACAATTGATGAATAGTGTTGTATAAGGTGTTTTTCAAAATTTGAGGTTTTCTCTCATACTATGAAAAGAAGAATAGCAGCATCAGTTGAAAAATTTTGACTATCGAAATCATGCTCATAACTATACTCTTTAACTTGCTTATGTAACTACAAGTCACATAATGGCATTATGATTACACAGTCAAGAATATAATGTGCAAAGTTGTCTTATCGAAGTACTGGAGTGGTCTAAAAGAAGAGAGTCTTCATTTGTAAGCTTACGTGGCCAGACACATTACTCCCTAATACATCTTCCAGTGTTGACTGCATCACTGTATTATATCTACACTGACAGATATTTTGTTATGTTATGATGTGACATTTTTAACGACAGTGGCAGGACTGAGGAATTCTTTTTCAAGCTATACCTGCTTCAGTCCTATCATTGCCATTGAAAAGTTACATCATATCTAAGGTGAAAAATTGTGTAGGTATGTAAATTGATGTGGCAAAACAAGAAGAAGCAGTAAATAGTCAAGTGAATTATATTTCAATTTTAGGGGATTTTTGTATCAATTACATTTTTACTAATAATAATAATAAGTAAAAACATATTAATCATGTGGCCTCAGCTACTATGGGCAGCCACTTTGATCTGATGCCATCTAGGCTGCCTGAGCATCAATTTCAATGTTAGAGGCATGCAGCTGTGAGCCTGCTGTCAGGAGATAGTGGGTTCAAACCCTACTGTTAGCTGCCCTGAAGATGGTTTTTGCCTGGTTTCCCATTTTCACATCAGGTAAATGCTAGAACTGTACTTTAATTAAGGCCACGGCCACTTCCTTCCCACTCTTTACCTTTCATATCCCATTGTTGCCAAAAGAACTATCTGTGTCAGTGCGACATCAAAAGAAAAAAAGAAATTCAGCTCCCCATCTTACTCTATCAGGTGGCAGAGTAAACCAGATCTCTCTTGGGTGATCTATGACTGAATTTCAATTAATTTTGTTGGGTAAACACCAAATGTTCCACTAGGAATCCTTTACCTGCCAACATTGTATGACATGGAGTAGGTATCAGATAGAATTCTGAAAGACAGGGAAAAGTCTAACATCCTCTGCTGGGTCTGAGGCTGTGATCTTTATATCTTTTGAACATGCAGGAACATGGTAATTCCAGTATATATATTTGAAAATCTGCTTAACATTCTACTGAATACCTGATGGCGTCTGCATGCAATGGTGACCAGTTAACAACACGCAAAAATGTTAGTGTGCTACAGGCTGTGCTCCAAGATGGATGCAAACAAAATAAACAGCAGTCAGAAGTGGAAATTACAGTTCTTCATGGCATAAATGCACATCATCATCCTGATGCAGAGCTAAGGGAATTGACAGGTGACAGTTCTTTTCCATTTCAAGCTGTTGTGGTTTCCAAACATACGTAGAGAGTGAATTTGCAGTAATTATCCACATTTTTCTTTGTTGACAGTGTTCTCAGTTTTACAACAGGACTTGTAGATGTACAAGGTTTTTATGTATAATAATACAATGATGTCTCTCTATTTATCATTGATAATCCATTGCCATTAGCTCCTCTAACATTGAAAAGCTCATTCCAGTTGTTTTAATCAAATGCATATAATGGATTTACATTGATATTGCTTCATTGGAAGAATTACACAGTTTTGAAATGATGACCATGGAGGAATCTTTTTATTGACTGGCTATAATGTATAAACACTGACAAATATAATTCTTCTTCTTTCTCAAAACTCCTATTGCTGTTAGATGTCCGAGTCTTTCAGCCATCTTGCATATGCTTTCCCATCCTGTGTGGCGTGACATATCTTTGGTAATGCATTTCCTCAACTAGCCACAACCCTCTCTGCATATTCCTCCCACTCCAGCCTTGGAAGTTCTCCCCTCACCTTCTCTCCAGTTGTGCCACCATCACTGCCTTTGGTTTCCTTTAATCTCCCATCCTGCAAAACATCCTCTTCTGGACTGTCTCAGTTACAGATACCTGTCGGAACAAAGTTCATATGGTGGTGTTCCTGACACTGTTCCTCCTTGCTTGCCCATTTTCTCCTCAAGTACTTCTTTTCACTATCCTCTAGTTGGCTGTTTCGTTCTCCAAAAGGGTCAGATACTCAGTGGCATATAATAGTATTGGCTGAAGATGGTTTTATAAATTCTCACCTTTGTATCTTTTTTGATCTGCTTCTTTCCAATTATTGTTCAACTAAGCTGACTTGCCTCCTGGCATGGCAGTTCACTTCTGCACCTGATTTTCCAACTGAAGTGGTTACTTTTCCAAGGTATTCAAATCTGGTAAGTTGTTCAAAACTCTTTCCATCCCACTGGATATCTAGTTTTTTATGTGGCTGATGTTTTGATACTATCAGCACCTTACTCTTCTCTACACTTAGCCCAAATCCATGATCTCTAATGGTGTTTACCAACTTGACCACTGCCAGCTACAGATATCCCTAATTTCCTACAATAAAGACTATCAGTATACACAAGTCACTGTATGTACGCTGGCCTAATCTCAAATTTTCCCACCAAGCATCACACTGTCCCCCCTTTTACTATCTTTGAGTACCAGTATCTGGTCAAATCAAACAGGACAATAAAGACAAGAGGTCTGCAGCTGTCTTCCTGTTTGACAATGTTTTCTATTGGGAACTCTTGGGAGAGCTCACCAGCCAGTCTGACTATTCAGGGTATATTCCTGTAGAAACTTTTGATTCTATTCAGAAGTACTACAGATATTCCACCTGTCAGCAGTGCTCTCCACAGATGATGCCTTGGCATGGTGTGGAAAACTTCTTGCAATTATTGTTTTACTTTCTCTGAGAAAATTATCCATGACTTGATGAAAGGTAAAAATGATGTCTTGAGTTTGGCAGTTCTTCTTGAAGGTGGTTTATTTTCCTACATTACCCTCTGCTTTATCTCTTGAGTTTCCATGCAAGAATACTAGTGTAGAACTTGAAGACTATTGAGGACAGGTATACTGCTTTGCAGTTTATGCAGGGTGTTTTACTAGCTTTCTTATGATTGGAGCTATTGTATTAATTTCCCAGTATCTTGCCATGCACCCTTGCAAATTTGGCATACCCCTTGGGCAACTATGACATCTTCCATTTTTATAATTTATGGTGCAATTTCATCTGTTCCTACTGCCTCCCAAAATCTATCTTTTTTAATGGCCATCCTCACTTCAGTATGCCATGCTATCTCTATACATTCTTCATTCTCTTCTTTTTTCTCCTTATTCTGCCCTGAATATTGCTGTTGAATCATCTTAACATACTCATACTCTCTCCATAACTATTCTCCCTGTATCATCATCAATGCTCCTTACTTTCTTCCCATATTCTCCTTGTAAACATTTAACTGTCTACCAGAAATTTCTTTGATTAATTAGTTTTCCTGGAATTTCTGTTCAAAATCTTCCCTTGATTTCTCTTTTGCTTGTATTAGTACACACTTCAAATTATTTCCTTTCTGCGCAGTGCTGCCAGGTTCCAGATTTTTTTTTTTTTCTGTTACCCATTTCTCACAAGCAGCTTCCTTCAGTTTAATTTTATGCATCACATCATTTCACCACCTTGTTTGCTTATTGTAAGTTCTTATAATCTGGGTCCCATATACTTTCCTAACATTGGCTAATAGTGTCTCTTTCAATATTTTCCACCAAAGTTCTATTTGCTCCTGTATGAGTCCTTCCATTCTGTCGATCTTTAATTCTTCAAGCACATATTTCTGATATCTTTTCTACTTCTCTCAGCTTCACAAATTTAATTCTCTCATAAGGAATTTCCATCCATAATCTTAAGAAGTGGAGTATAAGTTTCATGATGAGGAGTCTGCATTCATTTTCAGCTCACTAATTCTGTACACTCTTAAAATTTTTAATCATGTATCTCTCGGTCCTGCGGTACATACAGTTATTAACCGTAATCTTGACCCCTCTACTTTCCGACTTATAGGTGATCTGGCTGACATCCTTATGTAGAAAAAAAAACACATTTTCAACTTGAATTTTTGATCTGTCCATTGTTTCTTGAAGTTCTGATTAAAATTGTTCCATTTCAAACTGTTCTGCATCCTGCATTGATGGAATAAGAGATTCAGTCTCTTCGAGTTCTATGTTTATTTTAATGATTCTGGAATTTACAAGCTCCAAGCTAGTGACTATCTCTGTACCTTCCTTCCATTATAATGCCAAGTTCTGTTCTTCACTCTGCCACATTACTCAACAGCAGAACAAAAAAAGGCAATTGTTGTCATTTAGCAGTTGCTCACCACATTCCTCCTTTTTAATCTCACTCTTAAGTTGTACTTCTTCATTACTTCTACTATTTCACACTCCTTTCCTGTGAGTGATGTTATGTTCCACTTATTTAAAATAATTTTCTTTTTCTTGCCAGGTCTGTTCTTGTTTAACCACCAGGATTTCATTCTATTTTGTCTTGGAATAATAAATTTTGCCTAGGTGGGTGACTAGCTCTACTGAGCTAGCTGGTTGGAGAGGCTGCCTCCCGGGCCAACTGACCTGCCAGTCTTCTGTTGGGGACTCCTCCTCTAGACTTTGAAGATACCTTTTCATCCCACAAGGCAGTATATCCTGAATTGCCTGAAATAGAAGTGCCACCACCTCCACAAGATCCAACCTACCAAAGTCCTTCTCTGCCTTCACCGGTACCCAGGCAAGGGGTCCATTAATAGTCTCCTGATGTAGACAATGTGAAAGTACAGCCAGTGCTTCCATCTCTTTTCAGTTTTCTGAGCAAATAATAAGTTGCTATTGCTGTTGTTGCACGTGTTACATATATTGCTATTTCTTTGCCACAAACAGTAAGTCAGGTATATGTGTGTATATATGCATAATAGACATGTATGATACATTACTTCAAATACTGTATGTTGAGAGGCAAATGCTGGGGCTGTACCTTAATTAAGGCCACGGCCGCTTCCTTCCAACTCCTAGGCCTTTCCTATCCCATCGTCGCCATAAGACCTATCTGTGTCGGTGCGACGTAAAGCCCCTAGCAAAAAAAAAAATGACTACTAGACCCCTTGCAGTGTCTTCTTTGCTTGCTAGGCTAGATTGGTCAGATGGTAGGGCACTGGTTTTCTGAACCCAAGTTGGTGATTTAGATCCCAATTTAGTCTTGGTATTTGAAGGTGCATAAATGTGCCAGTCCCATATCAGGAGATTTACTGGCTTGTTCTCACTCCTGGCACTACAATGTCTTCAGAAACTGTGAACATTTTCAGTGGTATATAAAACCACTAAGATTATTATGTCTACGGGACCTGTGCTACTCCGCAGCATTCTTTATAAATAGGTCAGATAAGGTGTCTTGATATAAAATTTGTCCCTGTGCTGCCTGGGTACTTGTTTTAATGTTTACTTTCAGGATTTGTATTACCTGTTAATTATATGTGAAGTGAATTTTTGTAGATGTGCTTATTATGACAATGAATGATATTTTATGACTTTTTGTTTTGCAATTTGTTTTTATGTTGCACTGAGACAGATGATGGCAGTGAAGGGATAGGAAATGGCTAGCAGTGGGAAGGTAGTGACCATGACCTGAATTAAGATACTGTGCCCGGCATTTGCCTAGTGTGAAAACAGGACCACAGAAAACCACCTTCAGAGCTGCTGACAGTGAGACACGAATCCACTCTCCCAAATGCAAGTTGACAGCTATGTGACCCAAACTGCACAGCCACTCGTTCAGCTTTTATGAAATATTTTGTAACCTAAGAGTCATTGTTGTGTGATTAATTTAATGTTTTAGCTTTATATTATTTTGTTTCACATAGCACTTCATGCTTTTGGCAGCCCAGATTGTCTGGGAAGTAGTAGATTCTTTCAAGTAATAAAAGTAAGTGATAACGATATATATTTACACGTTGCACGTACACAATTCCAGCTGCCATTGGGACTATCACCAATAAGCTAAGCGAACCCAAAACAGTACGTTAAATATTCTCGACAAAGCACGAGTCCACAACTGACAGCTCAGTTATGTAGACTACAGTGAGGAGACATCATACCAGATGATGCATGCATGTGCCACCTGTAGAATTTCAATCACGCACATGGCTGGCAGTGGACTAGCAGGTAGCCTAGAAGTACTGGCAAGCACTTTGGCCATTCAGAATGATACATTTTTCTTTTATAATTTAAAAAATTATAGCAAGAAATTTTTAATGCTTTAAGGGACACTGCATATCTAAAGGACAAGAGATTCATTGGAATGTTGTACTATATCAATAATTTCAGCCATTCTCTTAAACACACGGTAATAGAAAACAGCCTAGTGTTTTAAATGTATAGATTAATATTATACTTGTTATTATTAATATTTCTTGATTATTTTATCAATTTATTGCTTGGTTCCTTGGCTGAATGGTCAGTGTTCTGGCATTTGGTTTACAGGCCCCAGTTTCAGTGCTGCCTTGCCAGGTCAAGGATTTGAGTAATTAACTTGTCTGGTTTGGGGACTGGGCATTTTCAATCATCTTAAGGCACATCTACATCCAACACTTTACCAACCACCATAGAAATATTTAATAGCAAATTTATCCCTTCATATAGGGTTGGCATCAAAGATACCCAGTTGTAAAACTGGGCTTAATCCACATTAGTGCTGAACCCAGGTGATTGGGAAGGTCAGGAAAGGACAAATTTAAAAAAAATATCACATCATTTTTTGAGGTTTTACACTAATTTATTTAGTAACTTTTAAATGAAACTTACCTTCTCAGAGGTGACTCGACAGAGACTGGCTTTTCCTCTGGTGAGACATCTCCAACTCTGTAACATGCAAATGCCTAAGTCACTTATGCTTGAAAAAACACATCCACACACATGTATAGAATGACAAACCATGCATCAGGGAACACCTATATAATAACAAAGTTGTAGAACCCTGTCTAACACAGAGAATCAATCAACCAGTCATCACTGATCAGCCTTAATTGCTGTCATGCATGTAGCATATTCCCCATCAGTTGTTTTTCTAGTCTTTTCTTAAATGATTTCAAAGAACTTGGAAATGTTTTGAACATTTCCCTTGAATAATTATTCCAATCCCTAATTCTTCTACCTATAATTTAATATTGTTCTCTACTTGTCCTTTTCAATACCACTTTTATCCTCATATTATATCTTTTCTACGTTTAAAAGATCCACTCCAGCTTATTTGTCTATTAACATCATTCCATTCCATTTCTCCATGCACAGCTTGGAATATTTCACAATTGTAGGTTTGGGGTTCTCCACCTAATTGATACTTTTTTAGTTTTAATTATATGTATTTATTTTTAAAAGTACATTATGAATGCAGGACTAGTTTCAATCCTCTGCTGTGATCATCATTAGCTGCTAAATGTATCATGAACATAAATATATCAAGATAACAATATATTTCATTTAAATATTACACTATTTAAGATATGTACAGTTCTAAATCATGGTGATAATAATACATGTTAATCTCCTCATCACATATGTGAGTTCATTCAAGATTCACTTTCACACCTCCACATACTAGTTGCAGTAGTTTACATGGAGCATTGTTGATTCAAAATTCACATGCACAGATCTGAGTCTAAATGTTAAGAATCATAAAAGCACTTGTCACCATGAACCATGAATTCAAATCAGTGATGCTGTCACATTTAGTAAAATGGCTGAAATGGTTCTTCTCTAAAAACCAATCTACAAAGGTATGGAAATTCTTGCCATCTACTGACGTCTTGTCTTCTTATGAGTATTGCATTCGTGGTTAGGAGAGAACGTCCCTTAAATAAGTTGGTATAATTTAACTAGTTCTGAACTGTTGACATTTGATCGTGTAACATAGGATATCCAGAATGAAAAACGAAATTTATACTGTTAGAGGATAACTATGAAATTTGTAAGAAGTGTTAGAGTTAATTGTGTGACTTACACTTTATGTCCTGAGCTGGTTGCTTGTGACCCTGTTGAATGTGTTTTGTGAGTCATTATTTATCTGAGATCATTTAAGATTAATTGTCACAATCTTATCTACTGGTTGATTTAAAATTCTCATGCATAGATTGTGTTGTAAAGATTTGTCATCATTTGGTGAGAAAACTGTAAGAGAGTGGTGTGTCAGTGAAATGTACTCAAATTGGTCAGATGTTTAAACAGTCTGTGATAGGATGAATTTAAAATTAGTGATACTGTCATAATGAGCAGAAAGGGGGATGAAATTGTTCCATTTTAAAAGAACGGATGCACATTTGTATGAAAGTCCTTGTCGTCTTATGAGTATTGCATTTGTAGTTAGGAGAGAACATTTCTTAAATAAGTTGGATTAATTTATTTGTGGGCTGTTGACATCTGTTTGTGCAATATTTGTGATATCTAAAATGAAAAAATGTAGTATTAGAGAATGTCTACAAAATCTGTACTAGAGTTTATTGTGTGTCTTACTCTCTTGCTTCCTGACTGGGTTGCTTGTGTCTACATTGGATGTGATCTGTGTATTGCTCCTCGTTAGGCAAGGGCTATTGTTGGGACTGTAGGGTGGGAGGGTTAGAGGTGAAATTTGGAGGGTTAGAGTAGAGGGGAGGAGGTGTGTCTTGAAGGTGGGTCTTGAGGAGTTCTGTGTATGTGTTTCTGCTGTTGTTTAATGATGTCCTTCAAATAATGGTTTTTGATTAGGGTAATGGTAGTGACTTAAAGCATGTTTGCTTTTCCCTGTGATTTCATTCAGATTGTGGTTCAGGTTGACATATTTATCCAATTGTATGTAATATACTTCAATAATGTTGAGCATGGTAGCTTTGGATTGTGTTTTCAGAATTTTCATGTTGCCTTGGATATTGGAAAAATTATGTTTGGAGTCAACCATGCATTGTCCCATAGAGGAGAAATGGTTGTGTTTTATGTTCAGCATACTGGATATTAAAACTCCTACCTGTTTGTCAAACATACTTTGCTTCACAGTTGACACTTTCCAATCTACAGATGCCTGATCAGTTCTATTTGTTATTACTTTTATTGACAGATTTGTGAAAAAGGTTTGAATTGTTATGTGAAGTTTTGAAGGCTATTCTTAGATTACGTCTTTTGAATATGTTAGTGATGTGACAGATACTGGAATTGTTAAAAGGAAAGCTAATGTGAATCTTGAACAAACTCAGATACATGATGAGAACGTTAACATGTATTATTACCATCATAATTTAGAACTGTACATATCTTAAATAGGCCTAGTGAAATATTTTTAATTTAATGTATTGTTATCTTGATATATTCATGTTCATGATACATTTGGCAGCTGAAGATGATCCCAACAGAGGATCGAAACTAGTCCTGCACTCACAATGTACTTTTAAATGTAAATATCTATAATTAACACCATAAAAGTATTGATTAGGTGGAGACCCCTAAACCCACAATTGTGGACTGTTTAACTATCAATACGGTACAGAAATGAAATTGATAATATTTATGACAAGTTTGGAACATAATGGCTTCATTGATTAGCCTGTCTCTTTACTCCCAAGTATTACCAGCCCAAAGTTAGTAATACTTTTATAACACTACTCTTTTGTCAGAAATCATTAGAATGAATTGTGCTGCTTTCCTTTGGATCTTTTCCAGTTCTCATATAAAGTAATCAAGTACTGTATAAAAAATTGCAGCATATTGATGGGGGCTTAGATTTCATGATTGTACAGAAGATTTCTTGAGGGAAATGAACCTTCTTCAACTTTCTTCAGTTCCTTAGTACTTGAAGAGGCAGAGTTTCGTGTGGCATTGGAATTCTCCATCACACCCTATAGATTTTAGGTTACGCTTAGTGAAAATGGTGATCATTTCACTTGTTAGAACTCTCATCCAAAATCAGTCCTGTACAACCTCAGTTCAACAGAACAGTACAAAACATTGTTTGAATATCTCATTGTTGTGAGAAAAACTTGAAGTTTATAAGTCCTTGAGAAATTAAGTGTTTGAAGTGTCTGGTATTCACTAAATTGTCCTATTTTAACTGAGATAACTTACACCGTCTTGCCACAAGCAGCTGGTCAACGTTCTACCTGAATTATAAAATCACCTTCTCACAGTTTAAACAGGTTTAAACTCTCTGCAATTGTTCTGGGGTGGTAGCATTTTTTTGTTTTGTTACAACCTACTTTACATTGCACTAACACAAATAGGTCCTTTGGTAACAATTGGATAGGAAAGGCCAAGGAGTGGGAAGGAAGTGGCCATGGCCTTAATTAAGGTAAAGCCCCAGCATTTGCCTGGTGCAAAAATGGTAATCCACATAAAACCATCTTTAGGGCTCCTGACAGCAAGGTTTGAACACACTCTCTTCTGGATGTAAGCTTATCACTGAGTGCCCCTAACCACATGGCCAACTTGCCTATTAGTGGTGGTAGCACCTGTTATATAATATTATTCTATGACTAAAGACATACCAGTGTACATAGGTAAATACATACATAAATGAACATAATATCAGAGTTGGGAACTAAGTTATTCAGCATAATTGAATTACTTGTATTGTTTGTTCTAGTGGTAATTTTTATCCAAGTTTATTTCCAGGCATAAAATAACAACCGCTACATACTTGGTATCAGAAATAGGGAGGTCAGATCATTTATTGATGCAATTAATTTTTCTGCACAATTGTGCACAGAAAAAATGTGGACATCATCTTCCTAATAGAACAGATTGAAGTTGACATTAAGGAGCATCTTTTGTGTTAATTAATAGCATATTTTAGAAAAATAGTAGATAAAATAAGGACTACACACATATTGGATAAGACCAGGCCCTGCCTATGAAATAAATCATCACAGAGAACAGCAAACATCCCATGGGATGGATTTAAAGCAATTTTTGAGGAGAGTGAAAACAGGTGTATGTATGTTAAGTAATCAGCCTAAAGGCTGGTTGGATCCTCAACAGGTCCACCATTAGCTGTCATAGATGGCCTAGGTGTCACTGAAGAGGCATACTAGGGAAATGAGGAGTGAGGCAGTTTCCTGTTGCTTTCCTCATTGAGCCAGAAGTTGCCACTGCATATCAGTCTGCCAAGCCCACTGAAATGCGTGCACCAACCGACCCTATGAGCGACATTTTCACAACATTCATAACAGGGACTGGCTGCATCACTCATACCTCAGCCACTTTCATATTGTCAAGGCTAAGGATGAGACTGAGACAAGTCAATGAAAGTAACAAATTTATTCTAGCCCATACCAGAAGACATAGTGCACTGTAAACACTACATCTTGCCAGCAAAGGCAAGTGAAAACAGGTATACACATTTAAAAGTGGTAATTATATATAAGATAGATATGTAAGTAGGAACTGTAATTAGGGCTCTTACACCAAACAGTATACCTGTACACAGTATATATATTATAACAGGAAAATAAAGACATTAAGAAGGAATAGGAGGTTAGGAAAAATAGATTTAAGAATGGTTGTGGAAGTAAGGAGAGATTGGAGGAACCTACCAAGAAATTGAATTTAGCAAAAATGTCAGCTAATGGTAACATGAATGCAAACATAATTGGCAGCCATACAAATTTTAGAGAGCAATGAAAGGATATGTATTAAGCAGGAAATAGGGTCCAGGAACGTTAACGAACAAGGGGAGTGAATATGTGAAAACTTAAGAAGATACGGTATTCAGTCAGCAGTATATGGAGATAATTTGATACAGAGATAATGACCTGCTAAGAATGTGACTAATACTGGTGAATTACTAAAATTTACCTATGATAATGCAGACATTTATAAAAAGAAAAGATGAAAGCTAGAAAAGTGGCTGGGATAGGTAGGATTTCAGGTGTTATACTACAGTCACTGGGTTGGGATATAGTGCCATATCTGAAGGAGCAATTTCAAATGAATGTACAGTTGCAGTTGTAGTCCAGTGCACAAGGGAAAGGATGATAAACATAAGGTGGATAATTACAGGCTAGTTACCTTTTTTACAATTTGATTTATGTCGCACCGACACAGTTGGGTCTTACAGCAACGATGGGATAGGAAAGGTCTAGGAGTGGGAAGGAAGTGGCCGTGGCCTTGTCTGGTGTGAAAATGGGAAACCACAGAAAACCATCTTCAGGAAGGCCAACAGTGAGGTTTGAATCCACTCAAACCACAGAAAACCATCTTCAGGGCTGCCAACAGTGGGTTCGAACCCACTATCTCCCAGATGCAAGCTCACAGCTGCACGCCCCTAACCGGATGGCCAACTCGCCCAGTGCCAGTTGCCTTGATGGTGTCATTTGTAAGCATTATTTCTGATTATGTTAGATATGTTTGAAAAATTACTAACTGGTTTGACAGGAGATGGTTTGAGATTAGGAAATGTTATTCCTGTAAGGCTCAACTTATAGGATTAGAGCAAGATTACAGCAGATATTTGACTGTATTGCTAATGCTATATCAAACATTTTTATAGGGTAAATCATAGAAGTCTATTAATATAAATGAGAGCTCTTGGACTAAACAAATGAGTTGTTGAATGGGTGGCTAAATTTCTGGAATACAGAACTCAGGAAATTAGAGTAGGTGAAGCATTACCTAATCCTGTAATGATTAAGAGGGGGTCCTACAGGGCAGTATTATTGGACTTTTACCTACTTTGCTGTGCAAAACTTTTGGACGAACGTAACTTTTGCATCTTGTTTCACTGCCAAGTAACATAGCTCAATGAAACTTCAACCATACATAGGAAGAACTGCTACAATATGGTATGGTAGGCAACTGAAAGGAATATGGAATGAGATGAACAGAAATGATACTTCTATACAGAAAGAATAAATTAAATGTAAGTCATCAAGACTTAGCATGCTCCCCTGGATATCATAAGAGAAGAGACATGGTTCTTAAAAGGGTAACTGATCACCATTGACAGCAATGCATGCTTTGCAACATGTTCCCATGCTGGCCACAAGATTGGTAAGGTGTTCTTTGGGTAGACGTTCCATTCCTCCACCAGCGCGGTTGACAACTGCTGGATGGTCGGTGGTGCATGTGGACGTGCTGCAATACGTCTGCCAACATGTCCCTCACGTCCTCGATAAGATTTAAGTCGGGGGAACGTGCAGGCCAGTACATTTGCCGAATATCCTCTCGTTCCAAGAGCTTCTCCACTCGCGCTGTTCGATGCCGTCGTGCATTGTCATCCATAAAAATTAAGTTAGGGCCGAATGCACCCCTGAGAAGACGCACATGGGGAAGGAGTACACTGTCACAATAACGTTGACCGGTAAATGTTCCCCGTTCAAAGAATTGGAGGTCGGTACGCCGATGCAACATTGTGCCTCCCCACACCATAACACTTGGACCACCAAAATGATCATGATCGACAATGTTCCTGGGTGCATTACGGTACGTGTTCCCACCTCTTGCCAGATAAGGGTACATCTAGAATCACTACTTAGACTCGATATGCTCTCATGCGAGAAGAACACGCGACCCCAGACCTCGTCGGTCCAGAACTGATAATGCTGGCATCATCGCAAACAGTGCCAACGATGTGCAGGTGTCAACTGAGCACAACATTGTGGTCATCCGGTGAACAGACCCCACCCATCCAGTCACCGTGCCACTGTAGATCGTGAAATTAGGTACCTTGCAGTTCTGTTAAATGTGGTTGTAAATGCACCCGCTGTTTGACGTGAGTGTCTTCTTACCAGTTGCACAATATAGTGGTCATCTGCCCTACGGGCAGCAGTGTCTCTGGTTCGGAATGCTCTCCATGCACGTGAACAATGTTGTGAGAAATACCAAACTCCTGGGCTACACTCATTACACTTTTCTTTCAGTTTCTCGATTATTCTTCCCCATGTGAAGTCATCCAAATGTTATCTCCGGGCCATGTTATAATAAATAACGTCATCACAGTACACCGTAAAAGCTTGCTGATTGACTCACGCTGTCTTGTCCCGTTCCTTCAGCTGCCTCTTTTTGAGGGGCCAGACCCATCTGGGGCTATAGTCACGCTGACCACAAGCCAGGTTTCTATGCACACGTGGGAGACCTCTGGCAACATGTTAAACATTTTTCATTCATTTCCACCGAGTATAGTTTTGCAGAGCGGTTTATGTTCAAAGTCAAAGTCAAAGATACCCGTCTCCCTTAATCTCGAATACCATAGATTAGGGAGAGGGTATTATTTATTGTAACCGTTTCATAATTTGTGATACATGCAGTATACAAAATTAGAAGGAGTAACTTGAGATAACTATCGAGAATTGTGTTAATAACTGGTACATTCGATGAATATTAATATAAAACATGATTAGAGAATGAACAGAGTAAGAATAATGTAAACTGAATGTTGGAGTTACGTTAATAGATGGCATTTTGAAAAGTAATCGGCAATACGGCAGATTAATAGAACTACTGCAACAAGGTAGTTCCATACTATACCTTAAGCCTATGTACCTAATGGCTCTAGACTTCAACGGAGTTATATTGTCTAGGATACCTTAGGTACAATTCAGTTCCTAGCTGACATGTATCACATCCTTTCCTTCCCTCAGTTTCCTGCTCCACATTCCCCTAATAATGTTAAATAATTTTGCAATTCTCCCCGGGTGCATCCACTCTCTGTTCAATAACTTTACAATTGTATACAACTGATTTTCGTTCTCAATTTTCTTTACATCCTCCTCATCTATAAATTTCTCTCGAATTTGCTTTGTCATTGAACAATCTTGTATCAGGTGTGCCCATCCCATTTCTTTAGAACATAGTAAACATTTATTTTCCTCTCTGTTTTGTCTGTATGCTTTATTTTTATGTATCCCCATCAACCACCATATTATACCCCTCATTCCCTTTTTTGTTATAATCTCTACATTTATCCTCATTCTCCTACTTACATTACTAAATTCTTCTAATGACCTCTTACTTCTACATTGTGCATCAATACATTGCTTTTCAATATCCTTAATATTTAGAACTATTTTTTTTTTACACATTATCATCTTCTCTATACAGTCTCTTTTCCAGTAATATTCCATTCCTATCGTTTCCAAAATGTTCCCTATCCCATTCACCCAGTATCCTTGGTTCTGATGTTTCATTTGGTGTTGATATGCTGTCTGTAATACTTCGCCTCTTCTCGCAGCTTCATTCTCAACCAATACCTTATTATCCTTTTAATAATATCCACTTGCAGACTTATATCTTTGCACATCATTCTCACTCCACAGTTAGCTGTACAACTGGGTAGACCCATAATTATTTTACCAAATCTACTCGTAATTGTATCAAGTGAATCAACCCTCCCTTCAACTCCCCAAATTTCCGCTCCGTACAACACTCTAGATTTTTATACATTTTTATACACTCTGTAGTCTGTGTTGGGCATCTTCTTCTCCAGTATGTTAATGGCTGACAGTGCACTCATACCTTTTAGTTTCGATCTTTTTATTTGCTCTGTCCATTTCCCATTTCCACTTAATATCAAACCCAAGTATTCCACTTTCTTGACAACTTCTAACCTCGTCTCGCCCAACCACCATTTTTCATTTTTTGACAATTTATATCCCTTTTTGCACACCATTACCTTGCTTTTCTGTGCATTCATTTTGAAATTCCACTCTTTACAGTAATTTATCACTACATTTATACTACCCTGCATACTACTGGGTGTCAAAGTGAGCAGAAGGATGTCGTCAGCAAAAATGAGCCCCGGAATATCCTGGTTCTCAAGATGGTGGCATGGCGACGAATTAGGGAACCTGACATACATAACGGAAACAGGAGGTAGTAGCATAGACTTGGCGCTATGCTCTAGGAATGCGTTGCCTGTGATTAAATGCATGAAGGTTAAGGAATGGGGTGAGTCACATAATGTACCAATTATTGTCAGAGTAAAAGATAGACAGGGGAGGGCGTTAACAAGCAATACGATAAAATTCAAAGAAACGTTAGTTACTAAATACAGGTGGAGAGAGGAGCTAAAGAAGGAGTTTATGGATTAGTATGAGGGAGAAATAGGCCAGATAGTGAAAGCTGGAATAGATTCAATGATCGAGATTAACCACACGAGTACAACAGTTAAAACAATAGAAAAACTATAAAGATGGCAGGGGAGAAGATGAGGATAAAGGAGGGGCAGAACATAATAGGAAAATGTTGGTACAATGACGAATGCATGCATAAAAGTATGAAGTACTGAAAGCATTGAAGGCATATAGGAAGCATGGGGGAGAAAACCATAGGATGGAATTTTGTAACTTGAGAAGAGAATACAGGGAATTACTGTATACAACTAAGTCCGAATGGCAGGAGTTGATAGTTGTTGAATTAAATAGCAATGCAAAATAGAATGATAGTAGGAAAGTATGGAGTACAATTAGGAGGATTTGTGGAATGCGGAAGCTTCCGGGCAGACTGAAATAAGTCAGGCTATCTGGGTGGAGCACTATAAGAAACTATTAGAGGTTGAAGATAGGTGGAGACCGAGAATAAATGAAAACGGAATAACGGTAGGGCTGGAGTGTACTGTGCCTGTATTAGACAAGGAAATATCGGTAGAAGAAATAAGAGAGGTCTTAGGGAAAGCCAAGAAAGGCAAATCAGGAGCGATTTCGGGCATCACTAACGAATTTTGGAAGCAGGTGGCGCAGAATAAGGATATTCTAGAAAGTATGGTGACACTATTTAACGGAATATTTGAGGGAGGGGAGTTTCCGAAATCTTGGCAAGAGGGAGTGATCCGCCCATTCTACAAGAAGAAAGGAGATAAATCTAACCCAGAGCGGTTTATGTATGTACCTTATATACTGTATTGTAACCGTTCAACACCATGCTAAGAGACATGTCATGATGCTCAACGAGATATATATGCCGTTTTCCGGGTCATTCTACGACATATTCGGTCGCATTAATATGTAAAAATTAAACTTTGTAAGTAAGATTTTTCAGTATGCATTTTGATGTGTGATAACGTGTAGGTGATGCAATATGCGTGTTTCAAGTTTCTTTATCAGTTTGATTCTTTCCTTTTGTCTTCTGTGATTATGGGTTAACCACAAAGTTGTTCCGTGGATTTTCGCATGAAGTAGTATGTACGGCCCTATAGTTCGTGTTGTTTGAGTGAAGCATTCGTAAGGGTGGAGTTAGATAATTCAGCGGACTTCATAATCCATTCCAAGTTTAATCAGCTGAGATGGGTCTTCTCAATTTTTCAAACGTAGATCATTCGGGGCTTCACAATTTAATGCATGCATACAGTTACCTCCATTTCTAGTCTTAAGAATGCTGACAACTAAAAACAGGAGAAATGACTCGAGGTGCGAACAATGACCTAGATAGTTACGCGAGTGAGCGGTATGATGAGTTAATACCTGTTGATTTAGGATCTTCTCAATGTGTAAATAACGTGGATTTCAGGTACTTGTGTGTGAAAATGAAGGGTGAAACAGTGTATCTGAAAATGTTTAAGGCCGGGCTGAGTGGTTCAGACGGTTAAGGCGCTGGCTTTCTAACCCCAACTTGGCAGGTTCGATCCTGGCTCAGTCCGGTGGTATTTGAAGGTGCTCAAATACGACAGCCCCGTGTCAGTAGATTTACTGGCACGTAAAAGAACTCCTGCGGGACTAAATTCCGGCACCTCGGCGTCTCCGAAGACCGTAAAAGTAGTTAGTGGGACGTAAAGCAAATAACATTATTATTATTATTATTAAAATGTTTAAGATGACAGATTAATAATAATAATAATAATAATAATAATAATAATAATAATAATAATAATAATAATAATAATAATAATAATAATAATAATAATGATGATGATGAATTGAACCGATACTGAATATGGTTGAAACATTGAGATAAAATGATATTTGAAGGTATCCATAAATGATTATTTGACTGGAGAATAAGAGATCATGGAACTAAGAATTACGAATTTATGTCTGGCTGCGAGTGAAAGTATTTCGCTCAGCTGACTGAGACAGGCTGTTCTTAGAGAGAGATTTGTGGCCTTCAGGATAAATGACAAGAGGGGGCAACACCAGGTCGAAAGTGACTGGTCCTGTTAGGTTTGTCAAATGCTCAAAAAACATAAGGTGTTTCCCTCGTTTTCACACTGTAATGAATATGCGCGTGTCAATAATGTGTTGCCATCAACGCAGTACATTTCATGATCCGATAGGTGAAGTAATCCTCCAAATGTTGTAGTTAAATAAGACCGTAGTGGGGAGTTTCAGGTAGCACCTCGAAGTCAATATAACGTGCTTCGATACCCGATTGGTATTAATGTCCTTGGATCGGCGCCAGGAAACCTGAAAAGGGGTCACAGTTTCAGAAGGCATTAAAGAGTGTGGATTATATCCTGTGTTGATGATTTAAAGATGAGTGAATCATATTTACATGTGTTTATGTTTATGTATTATATCAGTGTATGGTGATTTATGGTAACTTACGGTGATTAACAAGATGCCAGCGTCATGTGTCCGCTTTGTAAAATATTAGAATAATGTATTGCCCCGGAGAAATGCGTATATATGCGATAGTGTGATATATAATTACTGTGATAAAGTAGACTTTAAACCGACGACATGATTTTCATGATTGGGTAAATATACAGAACTGCATTTCATGAAATGTCCTATTATTACGACACTGTAACATAATATTGTTTTTCTCACGAGAATGCCATCCTTTTCATACAATCTTGTGTTATAATGTAATAATATATTTGATACTCGTGGGTACCGATATTGAGATAAAGGGACAGATCCCTACTTATTAAGAAGTGAAATGTATATGTGCAGTGTTAATAAGTTGATTTGGGTATGCCAGAATGAGATTCAGAAGTGATAAAGACTGACAAAAGATATTAACGGCATTTCCCATATAATTAATTTTTGCGTTACGTAGGCAATAATATGGCATCAATCAATACTGATCTCCATTTAGGGCAGTCGCCCAGGTGGCAGATTCCCTATTTGTTGTTTTCCTAGCCTTTTCCTAAATGATTTCAAAGAAATTGGAAATTTATTGAACATCTCTCTTGGTAAGTTATTCCAATCCCTAACTCCCCTTCCTATAAATGAATATTTGCCCCAGTTTGTCCTCTTGAATTCCAACTTTATCTTCATATTGTGATCTTTCCTATTTTTATAAACGCCATTCAAACTTATTCGTCTACTAATGTCATTCCACGCCATCTCTCCGCTGACAGCCTGGAACATACCACTTAGTCGAGCAGCTCTTCTTCTTTCTCTCAATTCTTCCCAACCCAAACATTGCAACATTTTTGTAACGCTACTCTTTTGTCGGAAATCACCCAGAACACATCGAGCTGCTTTTCTTTGGATTTTTTCCAGTTCTTGAATCAAGTAATCCTGGTGAGGGTCCCATACACTGGAACCATACTCTAGTTGGGGTCTTACTAGAGACTTATATGCCCTCTCCTTTACATCCTTACTACAACCCCTAAACACCCTCATAACCATGTGCAGAGATCTGTACCCTTTATTTACAATCCCATTTATGTGATTACCCCAATGAAGATCTTTCCTTATATTAACACCTAGATACTTACAATGATCCCCAAAAGGAACTTTCACCCCATCAAGGCAGTAATTAAAACTGAGAGGACTTTTCCTACTTGTAAAACTCACAACCTGACTTTTAACCCCGTTTATCAACATACCATTGCCTGCTGTCCATCTCACAACATTTTCGAGGTCACGTTGCAGTTGCTCACAATCTTGTAACTTATTTATCACTCTATAGAGAATAACATCATCCGCAAAAAGCCTTACCTCTGATTCCACTCCTTTACTCATATCATTTATATATATAAGAAAACATAAAGGTCCGATAATACTGCCTTGAGGAATTCCCCTCTTAATTATTACAGGGTTAGATAAAGCTTCACCTACTCTAATTCTCTGAGATCTATTTTCTAGAAATATAGCAACCCATTCAGTCACTCTTTTGTCTAGTCCAATTGCACTCATTTTTGCCAGTAGTCTCCCGTGATCCAAACTATCAAATGCTTTAGACAGGTCAATCGCGATACAGTCCATTTGACCTCCAGAATCCAAGAGATCTGCTATATCTTGCTGGAATCCTACAAGTTGACCTTCAGTGGAATAACCTTTCCTAAAACCGAATTGCCTTCTATCGAACCACTTATTAATTTCGCAAACATGTCTAATATAATCAGAAAGAATGCCTTCCCAAAGCTTACATACAATGCATGTCAAACTTACTGGCCTGTAATTTTCAGCTTTATGTCTATCACCCTTTCTTTTATACACAGGGGCACCTATAGCAACTCTCCATTCATCTGGTATAGCTCCTCCGACCAAACAATAATCAAATAAGTACTTCAGATATGGTACTATATCCCAACCCATTGTATTTAGTATATCCCCAGAAATCTGATCAATTCCAGTCGCTTTTCTAGTTTTTAACTTTTGTATCTTATTGTAAATGTCATTGTTATCATATGTAAATTTTATTACTTCTTTGGCCTTAGTCTCCTCCTCTATCACGACATTATCCTTGTAACCAACAATCTTTACATACTGCTGACTGAATACTTCTGCCTTTTGAAGATCCTCACATACACACTCCCCTTGTTCATTAATTATTCCTGGAATGTCCTTCTTGGAACCTGTTTCTGCCTTAAAATACCTATACATACCCTTCCATTTTTCACTAAAATTCGTATGACTGCCAATTATGTTTGCCATCATATTATCCTTAGCTGCCTTCTTTGCTAGATTCAATTTTCTAGTAAGTTCCTTCAATTTCTCCTTACTTCCACAGCCATTTCTAACTCTATTTCTTTCCAGTCTGCACCTCCTTCTTAGTATCTTTATTTCTCTATTATAATAAGGTGGGTCTTTACGATTCCTTACCACCCTTAATGGTACAAACCTGTTTTCGCATTCCTCAACAATTTCTTTAAACCCATCCCAGAGTCTGTTTACATTTATATTTACCGTTTTCCACCGATCATAGTTACTTTTTAGAAACTGCCTCATGCCTGCTTTATCAGCCATATGGTACTGCCTAACAGTCCTACTTTTAAGACCTTCCTTTCTATCACATTTATTTTTAACTACCACAAAAACAGCTTCATGATCACTAATACCGTCTATTACTTCAGTTTCCCTATAGAGCTCATCTGGTTTTATCAGCACGACATCCAGGATATTTTTCACTCTGGTTGGTTCCATCACTTTCTGAATCAGCTGTCCTTCCCATATTAACTTATTTGCCATTTGTTGGTCATGCTTCCTGTCGTTCGCATTTCCTTCCCAATTGACATCTGGCAAATTCAGATCTCCCGCTACAATCACATTTCTTTCCATGTCGTTTCCCACATAGCTGACTATCCTATCAAATAATTCCGAATCCGCGTCAGTGCTACCCTTTCCCGATGTGTACACTCCAAATATATCAAGTTGCCTATTATCTTTAGAAATGAGCCTTACACCTAGAATTTCATGTGTCTCATCTTTAACTTTTTCGTAGCTTACAAATTCTTCTTTCTCCAGAATGAACACTCCGCCTCCCACCCTTCCTATCCTATCTCTACGATACACACTCCAGTGCCGTGAGAAAATTTCTGCAGGTATGTATAGATATTTTCATGTGACTCTATCAGTTTATTAAAATTATGTTTTGAATTGGGAAAACTCCATTCTTATTACTTAGTAATGTAACGTATTCCTCTTGCTATAACACCCTACTTTCAATATAATTAGATTAAGTGTCCACTTCTCTTATGAACAGTACTTTTGACCCGTATGCTCTTGAGCGTAGCCGTTGTGTCAGTTGAAAGTATGGAGGATGGGGCTTCGATGCCCGGGTTTGATTCCCGAAGTTCCTCATCCGAAAGATTTCCATCCAAATACTTATTTGTGAACTTAAATTTTATATTCAGCACTCTGCCGACCCTGGGACATGCGCAATATATATACAAACATACATATTAGAGTCTTGCAAATTCGAGTCTTGGTAATCTGCGGCTCATTAGTAGGCCCGATCCTGTCTGCTCTATATACCAATGATAGGAACAGAGCGGAGCTTGCTACCACGTACCTCTATGCGGACGATACTGCAATATGAATCCAGCACCCTCAGCCCCTATGTAACCGAATGAGGCTCCAGTTAACGCTGCGCACACTAGAAGAGTGGCTCACTAAATGGCAAATCAAAGTCAACGTAGAGAACTGCCAAGCAGTGATGTTACCACGTAAAAACAGACGCACACACAAACCTGCCAATATCAAACCACTGACACTATTTAACAAGCAAATAGAATGGCATGAAAGAGCTTAATATCTAGGGGTAATCCTAGACAAAATGTTAACGATGCTAAATCACGTCAGAGACATAAGGCGAAAAGTACACATAAGACTCGTCAAACTGAGCCCCCTACTGAACAGCAAATCCTTCATAAACACTAAGGTAGTAGTCAACATGTATAAAGCCCTAATTAAGCCAATCATCATGTATGCTGCCCCAGAATGTGGATATAGGGCTAAAACTAACCTTGGTAGACTTGAATACACACAGAACAAATGCCTACGGGCAGCGGCGAAACTTCCTTACGGACCGGCAATAAGGAACCTACGCTCTCGAACAAACAATCGCTCTATAAGACATCATTTTAGAAAGCGAAAGCTGCGAATGTACGCCATGGTGTGGGGCAACTGAAACAATCCCTTAATCAGGAGCATTGGACGGTACGACCCAGACCAATACAAACATACCCCACGTCGAATCACGTATTGTTCAGCCACAGCAATAGAAGATAATGGGCCCACTCCACCCCTTCTAAGACATCTAACACACCAATAACATATTAAAGGTCAAAAACTTCATAATGGTCCGTATTGAAAAAAGATTTACAATGAAAAACAGAGGTAAGGTTATCCACCTGTTCAATACTACTTACAATGTGTTATCATTAAAATATCACATTTTATTATTCCATTTGGTGGGTACCGGTTTCGGCATTATATAATGCCATCATCATCCCAAGATTTAAGCAAGCAAGGACACTTAATAAAACACATATATATGTACATAGATAGCTAGTAACGGTAGTCGCGTAACATCATAAAACATTTGACCACATAATGTCTCTAAAAACACATTAAAATTCTGAAATTGTGGAATTCTAGATTTAAGATAAGAGTTTTTTGTATGTACAATTCAGTATGATCTTATCACCCAATAATGTTGATTAATGATTTCTATGTATAGAGCTATAAGTTATGTAAGATCTTCATTTTTTCTCTTTTTACCATCTATATAGTTAAATGACGATTATTCTATTGCTCTTGAACACCATATAGAGTCCTTGAGAACGTTCTAACGTGTAAGGTTAAATCCTAAATACATAATTATCACATTTTAGAGTATTACTGTACAGTATAAAATAGAGAAGACCATTGTACATTCAATGTAAATAAAAATAGTTCCTCTTGGTAAAACTCAGATAGCCATTGTAAACTGGTCAGATGTTTAGAGCAAGTGGAGAGCTTGTTCTTAGTGTAATTGTTGTTGGAATCTACTGATATGTCTTAACTTGATGAGTCATATAATAATAGAGGCTAAAATTTCAGTAATATCTTCAAATATAATTGGGTTGACGCCGAAGGTTGACTTTTTTATGAAACACAATGTTTTAAATGTTCAAACGTAACCTTAGAGGATCTTAATTCAACCGGACCTAAAAGAAAATAATACCTGTGTAAGGATAACGTACACGGATCAAGAAGAGTGTTAGGCGAATTTTTTTAAAAAAGAACAGAAACTCACCTCAAGTACCACACTATCAACAAAAGGTTAAAACAGGACTGGCGGGCACCACTGCCGAGCGATGTGTCAGACAACAAGCTGCATGCATCAACGGGGAAACGGGCCGTGCCTTGTAGGGGGAAGGGGAGGAGAGGAGACCTGAACAGGAGAGTAGGGGTCGGTAGGGCGTGGATTCCGGTACGGATAATACGCCAGCGTGTTGCGAACTGTTTTGTGTATTGGTTGATCTTTTGGAATTTTAAGCTTGCCAATTACTGAAATGAATAAATCAAATAAAATAGTAGGTTTTTCAGTAAGTTAATTCAGATTAAATTTGGGTTGTAATACTGGTCCGAAATAATGAAGAATTGCACTGTTAGATCTAAAAGAGGCCCCTTGTTCAATATTTCAAAGATGTCCAAATCGTTGTTTATGCCGTAAAAGTTATGTTTATATTCGTGCGTATGCTGCCCTATTGCTGAAAATCTTTTGTATTTAATGGCTTTTATATGTTCGTTGTATCTGACTTTAAAAGATCTACCAGTTTGTCCTATGTAGACACTGAAACAATCATTACAGTGGAATCTGTACACTCCTGATTTATCGAAAGGATTGGGGCAGTTGACCCGGCTAGAATTATGGAATGTATCAAGGTTTATTGTTAGTTTTGAAGGCGATTTTTGTGTTTTTCTTTTAGAATATATTGGTAACACGGTAAATATCCGGGTTAAATGTGAAGGGTGCAAATGCTACTGGTTTCATTTTTTCTTTCTGTAAATTGATCTTGGGTCGATGCTTAAACTTACGTATTATGCGTTCTATGAAACCATGATTAAAACCATTGTGTATTGCAATGTTACGTATAATATTAAGTTCTTTGTTCAGTTCTGCTTTTGACATAGGAATATTATAGGCACGATGCACTAAACTATTATAAGTAGCCCGCTTATGGCGAGAGGGGTGTAGGGATTCTTGTTGTATGGTTAAAGCTGTATGCGTTGGTTTTCTATAGATTTTATATTTAAAAGCAAGCGGGAGTCTGGTGATAGTTAGGTCTAAGAAATTGAGGGTATTATTAATTTCAGACTCTATTGTGAACTTAATGTTAGCGTCAATGTTATTGAGATGTTCTAGGGTGGTAGCTGCATCGGTGTCACGTTGATCCATGATAATAAACGTATCATCTACAAACTTAGACCATAAGACTATATTGTTAAACTTCTTGTCTTTTTCTATTTTAGTGTACTCTAAGTGATCAATGTATATGTTGGCCAGAATGCCTGATGCCGGCGAACCCATGTCCAATCCGTCTTATTTGTATATTATCTTATCGAATATGAAATAATTGTTACTAGTTAATAGTTTCATTATAGGCATGAAATCCGCTATTTCAAGTTGGTTGAGCTGACTATGAGAACGTAAGTTTTTTTAAAATAATGGGTGTAATTTTTTCTGGTTTGATATTTGCATACATGTTGGTAATGTCAAAGGAATGTATAGTATGGTATGGTTGCAACTTAAATTTGTCTAGCCGTTGATTTATTCAAGAGTGTTTTTGACTGATTTGTTCGCCTTGAAAGTGTAGTGCTTGCTCAAAAACTGTTGGATGAATCGAGCTGTTTTGTAAAGTGGACTAGGTCTGAAATTTATTATCGGGCGTACAGGAATTCCGACTTTATGAATCTTAGGTTGCGCTTTAACCGTTGGCAGGCCAGGGTTCATATTAATCAATTTATTCTTTTAACTATCCGTTAGTAGAATAAATTGCCCATCGATATTCAAGACGAAACCAGACACGAGGCTAAAAAACAAACAACTTTTTCAGCACACCGACACACCTTTTATCTTCTACACAACTTCCAAACAGAAAAAAATTCTTCAGCTTAAAGATAAAATCAGAAATTCAGAAACCGTTATCACGAAAGCAGATAAAGGGAATGCTACTATCGTAATGGACCAAGCAGACTATATCGAAAGAACAAAAAAATTCTTCACAGATAAATCTTTCACAGTTGTGGACAAAGATCCTACCCAAATCATTCAAAGACAATTAAAACAGGTACTTGAAAACACAAATTTTCTACTACCGGATAGTGAAAAGAATTAATTGATTAATATGAACCCTGGCCTGCCAACAGTTAAAGCGCAACCTAAGATTCATAAAGACGGAATTCCTATGCGCCCGATAAAAAAATTTCAGACCTAGTCCACTTTACAGAATAGGTCGATTCATCCAACAGTGTTTGAGCAAGCACTACACTTTCAAGGCGAACAAATCAGTCAAAAACACTCTTGAATAAATCAACGGCTAGACAAATTTAAATTGCAACCATACCATACTATACATTCCTTTGACATTACCAACATGTACGCAAATATCAAACCAGAAGAAGTTACACCCATTATTTAAAAAACTTACGTTCTCATAGTCAGCTCAGCCAACTTGAAATAGCGGATTTCATGCCTATAATGAAACTAATAACTAGTAACAATTATTTCATATTCGATAAGATAATATACAAATAGGACGGATTGGACATGGGTTCGCCGGCATCAGGCATTCTGGCCAACATATACATTGATCACTTAGAGTACACTAAAATAGAAAAAGACAAGAAGTTTAACAATATAGTCTTATGGTCTAGGTTTGTAGATGATACGTTTATTATCATGGATCAACGTGACACCGATGCAGCTACCACCCTAGCACATCTCAATGACATTGACGCTAACATTAAGTTCACAATAGAGTCTGAAATTAATAATACCCTCAATTTCTTAGACCTAACTATCACCAGACTCCCGTTTGCTTTTAAATATAAAATCGATAGAAAACCAACGCATACAGCTTTAACCATACAACAAGAATCCCTACACCCCTCCTGCCATAAGCGGGCTACTTATAATAGTTTAGTGCATCGTGCCTATAATGTTCCTATGTCAAAAGCAGAACTGAACAAAGAACTTAATATTATACGTAACATTGCAATACACAATGGTTTTAATCATGGTTTCATAGAACGCATAATACGTAAGTTTAAGCATCGACCCAAGATCAATTTACAGAAAGAAAAAATGAAACCAGTAGCATTTGCACCCTTCACATTTAACCCGGATATTTACCGTGTTACCAATATATTCTAAAAAAAACACAAAAATCGCCTTCAAAACTAACAACAAACCTTGATACATTCCATAATTCTAGCCGGGTCAACTGCCCCAATCCTTTCGATAAATCAGGAGTGTACAGATTCCACTGTAATGATTGTTTCAGTGTCTACATAGGGCAAACTGGTAGATCTTTTAAAGTCAGATACAACGGACATATGAACGCCATTAAATACAAAAGATTTTCAGCAATAGGGCAGCATACGCACGAATACAAACATAACTTTTACGGCATTAACAACGATTTGGACATCGTTGAAATATTGAACAAGGGGCCTCTTTTAGATCTAACAGAGCAATTCTTCATTCTTTTGGACCAGTGTTACAACCCAAATTTTAATCTTAATGAACTTACTGAAAAACCTACTATTTTATTTGATTTTTTCATTTCAGTAATTGGCAAGCTTAAAATTCCAAAAGATCAACCAATACACAAAACAGTTCGCAACACGCTGGCGTATTATCCGTACCGGAATCCACGCCCTACCGACCCCTACTCTCCTGTTCAGGTCTCCTCACCTCCCCTTCGCCCTACAAGGCACGCCTCGTTTCCCCGTTGATGCATGCAGCTTGTTGTCTGACACATCGCTCTGCAGTGGTGCCTGCCAGTCCTGTTTTAACCTTTCGTTGATAGTGTGGTGCTTGAGGTGAGCTTCTGTTCTTTCTTTTCAAAAAATCGCCTAACACCCTTCTTGATCCGTGCATGTTATCCTTACACAGGTATTATTTTCTTTTAGGTCCGGTTGAATTAAGATCCTCTAAGGTTACGTTTGAACATTTAAAACATTTTTTTCATAAAAAAGTCAACCTTCGGCGTCAACCCACCTATATTTGAAGATATTACTGAAATTTTAGCCTCTATTATTATATGACTCATCAAGTTAAGGCATATCAGTAAGATTCCAACAACAATTACACTAAGAACAAGCTGTCCACCTGCTCTAAACACCTGACCAGTTTACAATGGCTATCTGAGTTTTACCAAGAGGAACTATTTTTATTTACATTGAATGTACAATGGTCTTCTCTATTTTATACTGTACAGTAATACTCTAAAATGTGATAATTATGTATATAGGATGTAACCTTACACGTTAGAACGTTCTCAAGGACTCTATATGGTGTTCAAGAGCAATAGAATAATCGTCATTTAACTATATAGATGGTAAAAAAGAAAAAATGAAGTTCTTACATAACTTGCAGCTCTATACATAGAAATCATTAATCAACATTATTGGGTGATAAGAACATACTGAATTGTACATACAAAAAACTCTTATCTTAAATCTAGAATTCCAGAATTTCAGAATTTTAATGTGTTTTTAGAGACATTATGTGGTGAAATGTTTTATGATGTAACGCGGCTACCATTGCTAGCTATCTATGTACATATATATGTGTTTTATTAAGTGTCCTTGCTTGCTTAAATTTTGGGCTGATGGTGGCATTATATAATGCCGAAACCGGTACCCATCAAATGGAATAATACAATGTGATATTTTAATGATAACACATTGTAAATAGTATTGAACAGGTGGATAACCGTACCGTACCGGTACAGGATATGTTCGGATCATTTTCGAATTTCTGATTTTAGAAATCCACGACAGTTCAGTCATGGGTAAGTGAAATGCAATCATCATCATCATCATCATCATCATCATCATCATCGTTGACCAACTCTAGTTTCCTAGGTGTGGTATAGGAGCCCCTTCCATTTTGTTCTGTCCATGAACCATTCTTCGTTCACAATCCGCTCCCAATCCTAACCTCTCTCCTCTACATCCTTCTTCACTAAGTCTGTCCATTTTTCTCTAGGTCTGCCCACTGGTCTCTTTTCCCTGATTTATCTTTCATACTCCTTTCTTGCAGACGTGTTGGCACTCATTCTTTCACATGACCAAACCACTTCAGTCTTGCCTTTTGGATCTTCTGGAATAAGGAGTCTTCTAGTCCTACGTTTTCTCTGACCTTTTCATACCTGATTTTATCCCTCCTGGTCTTCTGGATCATTGTGCGTAGGAACTTCATTTCTGCTGCTTGGAGTTTCGAGTTGTCCTTTCTTGTTAATGTAGCGGTTTCCAGGCTGTATGTGAATATGGGGGTGTAGTATGATTTATACAGTGTCATCTTGGTTTTGAATGGTACTTGTTTATCCCATTACTTGGAGGTAAAAATGTATTGCTTTGCTGATTCGCCTGTTTACTTCATATTTAGCTAAGTTGGACATTATAATACACAAGTACTTAAATTCTGTGACACTGTCCAGCTTAGTGCTATTTAGCATGATTTCTGGCTGATTGTCACTCTTCTGTACCTTCAACACCACCGTTTTAGCCTTGTTGATGTTTAATCCATATCTCTCAAACTCCTGACTCCACCCCTGCAGTCTCTCTTCTACATCATTCTCTGAGTTACCCCAAATTACTACATCATCTGCAAATGCAAATGCTTTTAAGTCTTGTTGTCCCTTTTCTTTTAGTGCCTTTAATATGGTATCCATTACAATGATAAATAATAGGGGCGACAAAGCACTACCTTGTTGTACTCCCATTTTTGTCTCAAACCAGTCTGACAGTCCAGAACCGACTTGTACACAGCTTCTGGTTATCTCGTAAAGCACCTTAACTTTTGAAATGAGACTGTCTCGAACTTCGAGCTTTCTCAGGCACTCCCAATTAAGCTCCCTCTTTATGCTGTCATAAGCCTTTTCGATGTCAATGAACAGAAGATATAAAGGCTTCTCTTTTTTTCCAGTGTTTTTCCATCAGCATCCTGACAGCGAATATAAGATCTGTTGTTGATCTTCCAAGCCTAAAGCCATATTGTTCCTCTTCTAAAAGTGGTTCTACAATTTCTCGTAGTCTATTTTCTATATTTTTTCCAGGAATGTTTAGTCCATGAAAGAGTAGAGTGATGCCACGGTAGTTGGTACAATTCCGTCTGCTACCTTTCTTGAATATAGGTACAATTATACCATTCTTCCAGTCTTCTGGGATGGTATTTTTATGCCATACTACATTTAGGAGTCTCTATAGCCACTGGATTGCTGGGGTTCCTCCTGCTCTTAACATTTCCAAACTTAACTCATATATTCCTGCAGCTTTCCCTTTCATCATACTTTTAAGGCTCTTCTCTGTCTCCAGCCATGCGATTGGCGGCTCCATATTTTTACTGGGTTCTTCACTTTCTCCAAATTCTTCTCTGTTTTGAATTACATTTGATGCCTCTCCATTCAGGAGCTTGTCAAAGAAGTTCTTGAATTCTCTCCTGTTTCCATCTTCCTCTCGTACTACTGATCCACTGTCCTGCTCTATTACCTTGATGTCTTCTAGGTTATTTCGCTTGTTTTTAATTACTCTGTAATGAAGTTTCTTGTTTCCTCTGCTGTCCTCTTCCAACTTTTCCACAAACTCATTCCATTTTTTTCTTTCTCTTCTCTTACTATCCTCTTAGCTGTAATATTTTTGCCCTGTAGAGCTCCTGTAGTTTTGTTATTTCTTGGCCACCTGGATCTTGTGCATCTCTTTGCTTTTCTTTGTCTAGCATCTATTTTGCCCAATTTCTCTCTTTTATAGCCAATCTGACTGTCATTCCACCAAGGTGTCTCTTTTTCTTTCATGGTCGACCCTGTTACTCCAGGCAGGTTTTTAGCTTCACCCACCAAAGTATCCTTAAACATTTTCCATTCTTCTTCTACTGTATTCATTTCCCCTTTTGGTAAGGGTCACTGTATCCTACTATTCTTCTATCTATTCTTCATTCAGCTTGGCTTCTTCTAATTTCCAAGTCTTCACTTTACGTTTTCTTTTGCTTTACTTCGTGGTTGTGTTAGCCACATGATTTAGGTCTGCAATCAATAATCTATGATCACTGTCCATACTCTCACTGGGAATAACTTTGACATCCGTTGCATATTTCCCTCCTCCTTTGTTAGTGATGATATAGTCGATGAGATACTTATGTTTTCCATCCCAGCTATATCTTGTTATGTTGTGGCTGTCTTGTTTTTGGAAGAAGGTAGTTTTGATGATGAATCCATTTCTTCTGCACAAATCAAGCACTTGTTCGCCTTCTGCATTTCTGTTTCCAAACCCATGTGGTCCAATGATTTCCTCATAACCAAGTCTGTCTGTCCCAACTTGTGCATTTAAGTCCCCAATGATGATATTTTCTTCATCAATTATATCTTCTAGATCTAGACAGAATTGTTCCTTCTCTTGAGCACTACATTCAACCTGTGGTGCATATACCTGCACTAGCGTGTAATTTGTGGACTCCAGCTGCAAAGATAATTGAATGATCCTATCATTCTTATAGGACACTTCGGTAATGGCGTCCATGTTTTTCGTTATCAGGAAAGCTACACCATTTCTGGCCTCTTCCTCACGTCCACTCCATAGGCTACTAATTTGTAGCGATCTCTGAGAATCTTGCTACTTGCCTTTCTCCATTTTGTTTCACTCATTCCCAATATGGATAGATTTTCCTCTTCGTCATATCGATAAGTTCTTCAGTTTTTTCCAGTCAGGGTCAAAATATTCATAGTCCCAATTCTTACATTGTTCTTTGGACATAATCTGTCTTTCATCGGAGCCATAATGGCCGTTATACCTGCCAGATCTGCTCGAAGACTTTGTCAATTTCGGTATTATTTTCGATCTCCGTCCGAGGCTCGTTTGATTGTTGAAAGCAATTCGAAGAAGCTACCACTGGCTTGCTAGGCCTACCATGGATCTTCGCGTTGATACTTTGTTATGCACTAGATAGTCAGTGCCTGACACGCATTTCCTCATGTCAGTTAAGTTTATGGTTTACCCGCCAATACTCGGGAGGCTGATTGAAGTGGTTGCCCACTGGGCGATGGGGTCGCCACATCCCTACGCCTAAGTGAAATGCATTTGGAATTAACGTTCAATATGTCTATTATTTTTAGGTTAAAACCTGGATCTGTGCCATCGTAAAACATCACAAATGATACAAATATTACACCATCAGGTCGAAAGGGGAAATGAGATGATGAGGAAAGTGTGGAGGAACCAACAACAGACAATCTTGTTACTGAATAAGCTGATGTTCTCTGTGATGCCAGACAATCTAAAGATAAAAGTGAAGTCAACATGAAATTACTCACACTAAAATTACGCAGAGCTTAGCAGGTCATTTCACGAAGGAATGCTTTGGTGACAAAATTGAAAACTATTATTTATATGTAAATGTTAATTCTATTAACTGCATCTGCACGGAATGTGCCAATAATTTTGTTGCCAAATGTTTGAATGTGCATATTCAGTGTTATTTGAATGAAAAATACGAAAAGGACAAGAAATGTAATGGCTAAACAAAAATTCATTTGTTGTAAGAACTGAATTTTGTAAATATTTAATTGCCAATAGGCTACATACTCTAGTAAATGGAATTTTAAATTTTGTCCTTTAATTTGTCTCCTTGATCATCATATTGGACATTTTGATCAATTATTCTCCATAAATGTGAATATCTTAAGTTACTGGAGTTGTTAAATATTTACCTTCCTTCCATTAGAAATGCATTCATTTTTCATTTTTGTGCCATTTTACCAGCTCCAACACGAGGAGATGTAAAGAAAGGTTACAGACTTCTTTACTTGTTTGTGAGTTTTTTAGGGAATGTAGTAAGGATATAAAGGATAGGGCATAATTCTCTGTTAAGGCCTCGAGTAGGTATTCTTTCAATGTACAGGACCCTCACCATGAGTACTTGATATAAGAACTGGAAAAAATCCAAAGGAAAGCAGGATGATTTGTTTTTGGTAATTTCTGACAAAAGAGTAATGTTACAAAAATGTTGCAAACTTTGAGCTGGGAAGATTTGGGAGTAAGGAGATGAGCTGTTTGACTAAGTGGTATGATCTGAGCTGCCATGGGAGCAGGGGCGAAGCGTCAGGGGAGACAGGGTAGACAGCGTGTACACTTAACATTTTGTGAAAGAAATATTGTCTAGTTAATTCAATTACTTTTTAGAACAAAATATTTCCAGATTCGTGACATTATTGTATTCCCCGCTTTACTTATTTTCGTCTCACTTCGGCAATGCTAAAGCTCGTGTTAGTTACACGAAACACGCAGGCGAAAGTAGACCCTGTCCATTCTGTGTATTTTCCCTTTGATTTTCAAAGCTTTCAGATAGAGCAACACTAACGCTATCTGTAGGTGCTGACTGTTGAACTATGACTTTCCTATAGCGAGATGTCTCCGCCCAGTAGACAGACTTACCAGCGTCTCTTCTTGGTCTCATTGGCTAGTATTTGGATCTTTCTTATAAAGGTGCTCTTATTGGCTACCATCTTAGACATGCTCTGAATGCTATTAATCTGAATTTACTTTATTATAATACACGTCTAAAAATTAATTTAATATTTAAATACGAAGTATAGTAAACTTACACCTAATAAATGAATGACAGCATCAAAACCCTTCAAGTACGTGCATTTTCTTGCCCGCCAATATTAGTTGCGGTATTATAACCCCAATAACTATTGGCTTCCAGTCTTAATAAGGTACTCCAGAGTACGCATACGGAAAAAATTGCTTAACATGATGCTGTATATTCCGATAAAGTCAATTTCTAGTGAACGCGCTATGAGTGCATTCAGATGAATTGAAACGTATTTAAGGAATTGGATGACCAACCAGAGACTGTCTAACTTGGGAACTCTAGCTATAGAGAAGAAATTTCTGTGGAATCTTAGCAAGACGCCTGACTTCAAGACGAGAGTAATAGAAATATTTTGCCGAAATGAAGGACAGGCGGATTAAACTCATTTACAAGAATATTGTTTGTGACTTGTACGAACAACTATTTATTTCTTATTTCTCTTATTAAATCTACATAACAATGAAATATATTGCTATTTTTATTCTAAAAGTATGTTGTTATTTGACAGCTCCCGCGGCCTATTTTGTCTATATTTAAAAATAAAGCAAGTGCACGTAAGGTTATAGGTTGTTAGAGGGTTTGCCTTATTTTCAGTCATTAATATAATACTGAATACAGAGGTATGCGTCGAAAACAAAATTCCATATAATAATATGATTAAAACAGTTTAAACAAAATAATCTCTGTCTACCCCCTTACTAAGTTCACGCTTCGCCACTGCATGGGAGAGATGGCATGGAATGCCATTAGTAGATGAATAAGCCTGGGTGGAGTTTTTATTAGTAAGAAAGATCATAATATGAAGGAAAGTGGAAATTCAAGATGATACACTGGGGCAAATATTCATTTAAGGGATTGGAGAAAATTTATCAAGGTAAATGTTCAATAAATATCTAAGTTCTCGGAAAAATTTAAGAAAAGTCTAGGTAAACAACTGACAGGGAACTTTGCACCTCTCCAACAGCCCAGATGCAGATCATTGATGACCAATTTGGGAAAGAACATACAAGTAACAATTTGTATTACTTATTCAAAATAAGATTGGACTTGGACGAAGTGGAGCTAGTGTTTGTTTATTGCAAACGGTAGAGGACGAAGGGGTGATCAGCGGGCACATCAGTGAACCAAATTATGCCAACATAAAAATTTTGCCCTACCAACAGGACAAGATGAATTTCAGAGAAGAATTAGCGAGTGCTGCAAATGAAAAAAGGAATTGATCGAATTCAGAATGAAATGTGTCTCGACTGTTCAGGGGACTAGTGATGTTAGAGCAAAAGGATTTACTGTCACCAAAGAATGACTGATTGCTAATAGAGCAATCCTAGATTTAGTACATTGTATACCTGATGACCTATGTAATAACCATGTATGAAATATGTACATATTTATGTAATAAAAATAGAGGGTTTTGGTAATCAGTTTTTGTATCTCCGCAAATGCTGTAGAGCTTTAGTTAAAAAATTAACTGGTGAAACAAACTCATTGACTTCAGGAGAGTTACCTAGCATGTTATCGGTAATTCATTGATGTCTGTGAGCTAGGCAGGTGAAATGGATTATATCAGGACAGCATATCCTTTTGGCAGTAGCCACTTTTAACATGTGTATTGCAGCCTCAGAATATAATACAAGCACCTTTTTCTCTTCAACATCCTCAGGCCAGAGCAGTTCAAAACCAGCATTTAGAAACCATGCTACAGTTTCATGACTGATACATTCCAGAAATTAAGAGGTGATCAGAACAGATTTGTGGGTTCCCCCAGGTCAATTTTTTCCGAAGATGAGATAGGCAATGTAGCATCCACTCATGTCCAGTGTTTCATTGGCGGCCATCAAATTCTCAAAAATGTCTATCTTAACATGCGGCTTTTTCAGGCTATTTTAATAAAATAAATCAAGATATTTCTTTCTAAGTGTCAAATCACAGGAATTTGTTGACCACAGTCATTTTCTAGGAATGACTGATGCTTGGGAATCTGAAACTTGTACCACAGAATGTTCACAGCTTTGACAGCACGAACAATTTTTTTGAAAAATTCACATCCAGTATTTGAAGGTGGTTTCATTTGATTAAGGAGTACCTGCTTTTGGATAAATGTACTATTTTGATTTTTATATGTAAAGCACTACATGTATGCTGTTCTGACTTCTATTTCATTGAATGCTCAATATTGTACCCTTGACACAACTCCACCTTTCCATTTATAGTAACTGTTTTGTCCATTGTGACCCATGAATTTAGTTTTGCAAATAGTGTTGATGCTTGAGAAACCACTCTAAATGTACTGCATGTCTTCAGAAATAAATTGACTTACATCAAAATCTGTGGCTATTTAAGCTAGAGAAATGACTGTGACAAAACACTACTGTTGTTTTAAGAATGGGGAGTGAAGGGGTTGAAACTTGTTACAAGGTGACATTCCTGTTGTGCTGAAAGTTGACACAATTTTTTTCATAATTTCTGTTGCAATTTCAGGAACCAGAAACAAGTAGTACCTACTGAGTGCAGATGTTTACTTGAAAGCCAACTGAAATTATCGTAACTGTAATTCAAATCACAACACCTTTTAGCATTATTTGTGGTTAATATGTTTAGTACGATATTAACTGAGACAAGTTAACATTTATTGGTTCTTTTAAATCAATGTTCATTTCTCACCTTGGAGGGCAGCATGCTATCCAGTCTCTCCAACCCCAGTCATGACCGAACTCCTCTCCATCTTCCAAGGTCTGTGGTAAATGGTGGTGCAATGTTTCAGGTAAAAGTAATGAGCAGATACCACCAGCCAAAAGCAGTGTACCCATAATCAACAAAGGTAAAACCAAAATCTCTTCACCCTAGAAGGAAAGAATTTATCATTTGAGCAAATCTGCCAATGAAAACTTCATGATTGTTATTTGAAACATTCATCTTCATCATACATTTCAGGGACATGTGATGTTGTGTATGAATGAGGAATATTGTGCTGTCAAGACGTAAATGATTATACTACCTAAGAAGGGTAAGGGATAAAAACAAGTTTTTAGATATTTCCATAAAAATATATTCAATGGCCTTAATTTATATACAAAGCTTTAATTTTACTGATTCACTAGTAGAGTCAGTTACAACAACAGAATGTTAAAACATCATATAAACAGTACTTTCAGGGTAATATTTAAAAATAAAGATAGGTCATTAAAAGCATATTAGAACAACATAATTAAAATGTTCTGGAAAATATGTTCATTGTCACATTCATCTGATTTGGTCCAGTCTTGCATTAGGTTCCTTCTATCAAGTTGCATTGTTCCAGGTTCTTGTGGATCTGATGTCATGTATTCAATTATTCCATTATTGGAGACCACACAGCAGATATCATGTTCTTCAATAGATCATGGGGAATACAGAGTTGTGTGCTGATTTCATAATTAACACTTTGGAAAGTACAATCCCAATTTTAACAAAAGGAAAAAGTCTGGTCCGTTTAGAAATTTTCCTGAATTTTAAATATCATTCATCACTCGCCATAAATGTTTTAAGATTCATTTCCAAGTTTGAGAAAATATAGGTCGTGGAGTACAGAACCATTAGTATGTTGTAACTCACAACACCCATGCCTTCTGGGAAGTTTTGATGATATTGATAGCATTATATCATCTGTCTTGTTTCCCAAATGATAGTGATGCCTTGATACAAGATATGAGCATTAAAGAGATAAACAGATTTGCTCCTTAGAATAGGTGAAATGATTGCAAGCAAACTTAAAACTGAGAGTATAAATTTACAGTATTTGTTTACTGAATTAGCTTGTAAGGAATGACAATCAAATATTGCAGAAATGCAAAAAAATTTCACACTTGAACTTGGAACATGCTCTACAGGAATTCACAATGAATGCTTCTGAGAACTATTCCAAAAGAAGAAACACTGCATTTATATATACTTCTCACAAGCTTTTGATGTTCTTGACCACAGTATCCTGCTGCAAAAACTAACAGGTTCTGAATTAATGGGCCTCTCATCTCCTGGTTTGATTCATATTTTAAAAATTACCTACAGATCCATTAAAACAAGGAATAATTTTTCAGAGCCTAACTCTTCCACCACTGCAGTTCCTCAAGCATCTTATATTTCTCCCTTATTTTCTACTCTCTACATAATTTATAATAAAATCTATTTCAGAATTCAGAATTGCTTTTGTTTGCTGATGATTGAATTTTTTAAATGTTGATTGTCTGTTTGATTGTTTAAAACTTCAAGAAGTTTGACATCATCTGGAAAAGTACTGTACAAAATTGGGTTGAAACTCAATCATGAACAACGTGAAATATTATTTCAGTACACTTTTAGTAATAACAATATTCTGTTCCCTGCTTCCTGTCAATGATGCTCCCAAGGATGCAATATACTTGTGACAACTGTCCAAGGCGATTAGTAAAAGTCTACTGCCAGCTGTCAATCTCCACATTGACAATCAAGGGGCACAGAAATTGGCTGAGAATCCTATGTTCCACGCACGCACTATCATATTTATGTGCGTCATCAACTTGTGAGGGAAGCTCTGTCTGCAGAGGAAATCAACCAAAAGAATGTTGCGACAGAAGAGATGCCAGTGGACATGCTCATAAAAGGATTGCTCAGAGTCAAGCACTGAATGTGCTTGAGCAACCTCTCTCTCAAGAAGTAAACTATCTGCGTGATCATCACTTTGAAAGGAGGTGTATATTTTGACTAAAATCAAGCTGCCATCTAATGTCGCCACCTAGTACTCTGGTGTTTTCTCTTTGCTTATGAGCAGTCATCTTATGTTAAGTTCAGTTTGCACCACTCACTTGTCTTGTCCACATGGTTTCATTGTATTGAACTAGTTCCTATCACGTATTCAATAAACATGCACTCTAAAATAATGGGCATCATATTTGATTTTGTAACCCACAGTCTTATTAATAAAAGTCTCCTTCTTCTTCTTCTTCTCCTTTGCCTTATTTTTATTATTCATATATTTATCATTATTATTCTTATTATTAGAGTAAACTCATGACAAATTTGTATTTATTTATTTATTTATTTATTTATTTATTTATTTATTTATTTATTTATTTATTTATTTATTTATATCAGTCATTAGATATTCCTGGATATTGGAAGGGCACACAACAGTGTTGCAAGAGAGAAGATCTGGCAGTTGTTATAGAAAAGGAATCTGCCTGAAAGACTTGTAAGGGAAGTCCAGATGTTGTACAAGGACTGCACCAACCATATAAGTTGGAGAAGGGCACTCATCAAAATTTACGACCAGGAGTAGTGCAGGAATTTAGAAACAAAAGTTTGCTTAGGGCACTTTTGCCAAAGTGTAAGCTCTCATTTATGTTCTGAGTCTTGCACCATGCACACTTCTCCAAGAGTCCATCATTTACCAGTCTCGAATGCAAGGGCATTAGTTTTTCCACCAACTTAGGGGTCAACTTAACATGCATTTTAGCATGACTCTGTGATGTTTCGCCCTTCGCTGTCACTTAGAAGCACCACGAGTTGAACAAACACATCAACACACGAATGAATATAAACATCGCCACATACTTCCTATTAGATTTCCAAGACAACCAATACTCAATGATAAATAAACATTTTTTAAAACTAATAATACCCGAAATATCAACAGTAATTAGTCTTCAGTATATAATAAACATGAAAATAAGCACATCATTTATGTAAAAAATTGTCACGTGAAAAAGATTCTAATTTTTACTATTTCTAATGTTTCTCTGTGCATATAACTATGGAAACTGTCTACTGATGGCAGTACATAGCAGTACTCCAGGAAGAGGCGGGAATTCAACAGCGGAAATATGAAATACATTGAAATTTCGAAGGTATTCATCAAGGTAGAGGGCGTGGCCTTTCTACGGGATGTGCTTGCGTTACTTAAATGCCCCGATAGGACATTTAAAAATGCCCGTACACGAAAAAAAAATATCACCATGTGCTCCTAGGAATAGGGTAACTTGTAGGGTAAAAACCTGAATTTCTGTTTTCGGTCAATTTTGGCTTACAAACTCAGTAGGAAAGATTGAGTGATGACATTATGATTTGGGGAGGAGCAGAATAGGAAGTGCAGGTAGGGTTCAATAGGTAAAAGGACATGTTTCAGGAGTTCAAACTCAGGTTCAACAAAATTAAGACAGTAGTAATTGTGGTGAGTAGAGATAGCTGACCAGCAAGCATCAAACTAACAGATCACCAGTGGAAAAGTGTGGACAAAAAGAAAAATTAGGAATGCTTGAACACCTACATCATATCGGATCTACACTATCGAAACAAGGACCTTCATGAAGAGTGATCGAAACTGCAGGTATCGAATATGAAGTTGGTAAGGTCCGCTATCCAGAAGACTAGGATGGAAAAATTAAGAAATGAAGTGGTAAAGCAGGACGCTAGGATCAAGACATTTCTAATAGTTGGTACATTCACACTGCGCAAGTCGAACGAGGATACTTACGCTGGAGCATAATCTCTGTCCCTGTCTAACATCCACCTTACCCTCCCTTCTCAACCCTTCCTTTCACTGAAACACAGCGGATTAAGTTTTGGCACAGTAAATACGGCGAGTTCATCAATTTGAATTTTGTACCCGGAAGTAAAAAAAAAGTAACCTCATTTTTTGGAAACGTAAAATTTTTTCCGCCTGTCGGATTGTACCTTCATTCTTTACATAACACGAAGGACATCCTTGAACTTTTTGTCGGTATAATTAAGTTGCACGCTCTATACCTTGTTTCACCAAATTTTGTGACTTGAAACACTTCCGAGATAGAGAACTGATATCATAGGTTTTTCTGAGTTTCGTCTTATAAACTGAAAGTATAAAAAACACACTATTAAACCTATGAAATATTCCTTTCAGCACAAAATTATACTTAAAAAATGAAATGTGCATAATATTTTCCTTTGCTAAAATAAGAACTACAGTCAACCCTCTATACACCGCCACCCACAGTTTTCGGCCATGACAAGCAAAGAACAGATATTCCTTATGGAAATATTATAGTAACTACCTTGATATAACGGCACACCTGCCTACTGCCTCGCGCCATTGGTGGCACAGGTACAGAAGTGCCTCACAATGTTATAAATATGCTCGATATACCACCATCCGCTGGTTTAAAATTATCGGTGTAAACCCGGAATATTTTCCATTGAATAGAAACCTGGCTCTTTCCTTTAGGAATGCGAGCAGGTTGATTGTGCCACCAACCCTCACTACACGTAGCTCATTATCTTGAGTGACATATGCCGTGGATTTAAACCTCTTGCCATAGATGGGAACTTCCGTGAGGCTTAACATAACGGACTGTTTCCGAAAACAGTTTGGGAGCCTGGACAAAGTAATTTGAGGATAAAGAGCGTGACATGTTTTATACCTCAGTCCCGTCTGTCTGTCCTGTGCGCACACATTTCTATAAGGACTAAACAAACTATTTTATGTGTGATAAGTACGGTATATGCTTATAAAGTACAGTATCCTTCTGTTTGTCAGCAGAACAATTCAAGTATTTTTCATTGTTGTGAGGTAAAGCCATAACCAGAGGCAGTATTGGAGGATGTAGTATCTGTCAAAGGACTGTTCTAATGCAAAAGACAGACATTTTAAAATTAAATGTTGATTAATACAATTCAAGAAATTCCCTATACAGTATATCACTTCGTAGATGAGCAAGTAATTCAACTTACTGTTTCAAAATACTGACCACGATTTAATGCCACCCTGTCATTTACCAACAAATGGTCCGAATAAACGAAGGCGTTATAATAAGTGATAATGGTAGGTAAAAAGTTATGGACAACAGAAGTTTTATTAGTTCCTATACTACTGCTTCCATAGATATTAGAGACGTAAGTGTCGGTGCACTTCATCACTTAAGTGATGCATATGAACGTGTGACATGAAGCCACGTTTAGGCACCAAAGAAACTGAAACTGGTTTTGTATAATCAGCTGAAAATATATGATGTAGTAGAGCTTTCCTTTTCCACAATTACATGTAAATTCTATGCCTTACATGTAAAACACTTAAACGCTATAACAGTTACAGTAGTATGCTCTAATAATATTATAAAATGTATTGTGAATTCGGTGAAAAATAATCAATGCGTCCATATCAAAATAAAAATCGTATTGTAATGTTCATTCCAAAATTACCTCAACATTAGGAGACTTTACCATTGGGACAAGCATTAATACGTTCATGTATCCTTTTGCAAAGGAATAACCACTGGAAATCCAGACCATCACTTAAGATGATATACAAAATGTTCTCCAATTTCCTCTGTGTTCTTGTGGAGACGTTCAACAAGGGAGCGGTTGCACGGATTGTAGTGTATCCCCACGTTTTCATACCAGCAGCAGACACATGCTGTTGCACATCTTCTATGGCTGTTGGGGCTTTGTGATGTTCCCTGTCTCTCAATGCCTCCGGAGAAGGAAGTCTAATAGCGTTACGCCTTTTTGTACCACTCTATTCAGATGCGTTATGTGGGTGGAGCAACTACACTTGCAGAAATAATATCCAAACACCAAGAAGGGGTTGTGCTAGATTAACGAACATTGATAGGCGTCTTCATACATCTGAACGACGACGTTGATTCAAATTTCCCGCAAATTGCATTAGCGTGGCGCTAGTAGCGGCCTCTTTACATTGCACATCAGGTTTGCTTTAAAAACCGGCTCTACTGTGCGAGAGAATTAGTTACCTGTGAGATGGCATGGAATGACTGTGAGTGGGTCAAGAATGCCTTTACGTCGACGAAGAGGCCAGTATCAACAGCTAAATGCGGTTGAACTAGGCCGTATATTAGGGCTAAGTTAAGGTGGATTTTCCTTTCGCGCCATTGCAGAACGACTTGGCAGGAATGTCTCCACTGTGCATGCGCGCTGGCAGCAGTGGTCGCGAGAAGATACACTCGCAAGAAGACCGGTTCCGGACGTCCCGTAGCATCACCAAGAGGGAGGACCGCAGTATTCGGCTTACGACTGTGGCGCAGCGGACTGCGTCTGCAGCAGCAATTCGAGCGGCAGTTGGCACCACAGTGACGCAACAAACTGTTTGAAATCGGTTACTTGAAGGACAGCTCTGAGCCATACGCCCTGCGGCGTGCATTCCACTTACCGCAAACCACCGCCGTCTGCGACTTTAGTGGTGTCAAGCGAGAGCTCATTGGAAGATGGTTTGGAAGTCCGTTGGTTTTTCCAACGAAAGGCGGTTCTGCCTTGGTACAAGTTTGCTACTTGCAATTTGCTTTACGTCGCACCGACACAGATAGGTCTTACGGCGACGATGGGATAGGAAAGGCCTAGGAATTGGAAGGAAGCGGCCGTGACCTTAATTAAGGCACAGCCCCAGCATTTGCCTGGTGTGAAAAGTGGGAAACCACGGAAAACCGTCTTCAGGGCTGCCGACAGTGGGGCTCGAACCCACTATCTGCCGATTACTGGATACTGGCCGCACTTAAGCGACTGCTGCTATCGAGCTCGGTCTTGGTACAAGTAATGGCCGTGTGTTGGTTAGAAGAAGGCCTGATGAGCGCCTACATTCCACCTGTCTGCGGCGTCGACACACTGGACATACGCCGAGAGAATTTTGGTCTGGGGAGAAATTGCCTATGCCAGCAGAAGTACTCTCGTGTTATCCCACGCACCCTGACTGCAGATGTGTACGTCTGTCTGGTGATAAGATCTGTTGTGCTGCCATTCGTGAACGGCATTCCCGGGGGTGTTCTCTAACAGGATAATGCACGGCCCCAAGCCGCTGTTGTATTCCAACGTACTCCCACAGAGTGTCAAAATGTTGCCCTGGCCTGCTCGATTCCCCCGATCTGTCCTCAGTTGAGCACATATGGGACATCATTGAACGACAACTCCAGCGTCATCCACAACCAGCATTTGCCGTCCCTGTTTTGACTGACCAAGTGCAACAGGCATGGAACTCCATCCCACAAGCTGACATCCGGCACCTGTACGACATAATGCATGCATGCATGCCTTTATTTAACAGTCAGGCGATTACACCGATTATTAATGGACAAGCAAGGCACATTTATGATTCCTTTCTAGCACGGATATTATCATGTAGTCTTGCACCTTTAATCAATTAAATATGTTATTTCGGCAAATATATTGCCAAAATTTCCACATTCTACATTCCTTATTTCATGGTGTTTGAATATTCTTTTCCGCCAGTGTATTATGTTGAAACACAGTGACACACGGTTTTCTAACCCTACATTCTCGAGAAGACAAGATAGAATGTTTAGAAGAAGTTAAGCTAATTGTGCTCCGTTTATTGCTCCTGGGGGAAATATGGTTCTATGATTCTGTCGTCAGTGATACCAAACAAAATGTTCATTCTCCACTCCCGTTGATGATCATGCGATTTTGAGTGTTCTATGGACTGTAGTGATTATTCCATAAATTCACATTTCCATTTTTTGAGAATGTAGCTTCATCCGTAAATAAAATAATCCAAGGGAATGAATTAAATTCCTGCAATTACTGCTGAGAGTAAAGTGGCAGAATCCAATATTATGATGATGATGATGTTGCTTGTTGTTTAAAGGGGCCTAACATCTTGGTCATCGGCCCATAATGGTACGAAATGAGACGAAATATGATGACAAAATAAAAGTCCAAAATACTCCACTGACCAGAATGCAAAGCGTGAGGACGAAGAATGAATGGATGGATGGATATGAATTTAAAACGATCAGTGAAACAGACCCACAGTGCCTCACATGCACAGAAGCTGGCACAAAACAATAGTATTACTGACCAAGGGACTGCTTCTATAGTACGATGCTGAAATGATTATGCTTGTAGTCGAAACGGGTCCAAAATCCAGGTCATCGGCCCCTCATAATGGTACTTATCGCCAGGAAAGTAGAACCATGCTATTTGTCATTTGGTGGTACTAATGAAAAGTAGCGTAGACTCGCGGTATTCCACACATTATGGTACTATTCACAGGTAGTGTAATGCGCACATGTAACACAGGATTATGGTGTTTCGCATATTGCGGCGCTATTTTCAGGCAACGCTAACCTATAAAGGCAACGCAAACCTATAGCGTTCCTCACGTAAGTGGACTAATCACAGGGACCCGAACTACCCCGTGGTATTCCTCACATAGTGGGAACTAATAGGCAAGGCAGAACCATGGTGTCGCTCATCCCATGGTGTTGCTCATATAGGGGTACGAATCTCAGGTACTGTAAGACCCTCATCCTGATTCACACACTGTCCCTACTAATCACAAACCTATTGCGTACCTAACATACTGGTACTACGCGCAAGTACATGCGACCCATGGTGTTTCCTGCGTGATGGTACTAATTACAAGTAGTCTCATGGTTCTAATTTGATCATCCCTTGGTCGCCCCTTTTAGTCACCTCTTAAGACAGGCAGGGGATACCGCGGGTGTGTTCTACATGTGCGTCCTCCACATGCAGAGGGTGAATCCAATATGGGAGCCAAAGTAATTTTATCCAGCTCTTGATTCAGTGACAAGTACCACGGAAGACATTTATGATGGCGCAAAGTGGGATAAACGCTATAACGATTTATTCCTGAACCATGCACAATCTGTCGTGGGTTGTTTGCTACAGCAGCCAGAATGCAGACTTTGCTTTCCTTCATCAGTTGCGGTACAGAACAGTATCACTGTTCTTGCTGCGTTTCTATGACCCTCACTGAAGAGAAAAATCATGTCCATTTTCATCTTGTTACAGTACATGACTGCATCTACAGTACCAGAACTTTATTAACCATAGTATACTAGCATCAATAACTTCGACTACCGTGGGAGAGACCAATAACCTTCGGAAGAGCACTGTACTGTGTGTTTGACAGACACACACCTACATTGACCGTGTCCTCCAGAAATAACGTGATATCTCCGGAAGTACTTTTGATAATAATGTGAAAATTATTCATATATTTGTGCCTAGTCTCTAATTTGGCAAGGAAAAATGTACATTCCATCACAAAAAACGTAACTGTGCCGAAAGGAACATTATCTTAGTTTACAGGAATATATTTAATTTCTAGTTACGTGCTCAAGCCACCATCATGCTTGTCGCAGTCACTTCGGTATTACCTGAAAGGGCACGACTAAGACAGCTCGGGGAACTTCCCAGCCCACCCGAGGACATGCGATGGTCCTTTCTCTATTGTTCCCTTCATCTAGTTTCTCCATGCCATTTCTGGAAGATACGATGGGAAAGTTCGATCTCCAGCCGAACCGTGAATGTTCTAGTGACCCCACATCGAGGTATTAATACAAAGCCCCTGCGAACGAGCCGTGGTTGTGGAGTCGGAGAGACCAGTGAGTAGGTGGAGACGATTGAACGGAAGACTCTACTGTGTGTTCGTGTATTTCTGTGAACTGAGGCTCAGCGAGGGAAGCCGCTATCGCGAGTGTGAAGGTAAATGTACCTGTGTTAATGTCCGCTGTTGTGAGTATCGTCCTGCTGTTGAATACTGTTGAGCTGTTTAGTTGTTCACTGCATGTGACTCTGTGAATTACTGGACTATCTGTGGAGTAGAATCAACGAACAGTCATCGTGTTTTGTGTAGCCAGTGGCACTGTGTTCAAATCCAATTGTCTACACACAGCAGCTGTATGAGTTGATTGGACTTGGGGTAGTGAAAGTAAGGATTAGCCGTCCGCAGGTAACAACGGGCCGGACCACCTGCGATGCCATAAAGAAGAGGGACTTGTGGATAGACTTGTAATTAGTAAGTGTGGCCATTCATACCTGGTTAGAATTTTGTGTGTTTAAATGTGTGTGTGCATTAATTAGGTCATACCGAAATAAATTAGAGTAATGAAAGAGATGGAGTTTTATTTGTAACAAAGTGGTGTCAGAAGTTAGAATAGACCTTATGTGTGATACATCATTGTAATCAGCGGACCAGATACTGCAGGTTTCGACCGCCATCGGGAACATTCCAGAACGTCGGTGTACAGTGAATACACACTCATACAAATGTTTTTCCTCTTTTGTTAATTACTGCATGCCAGTTGAGACCGGAGGCCACACGAAAATGGAGGCACAGTTAAATGCGCTCTTCGATATGATGATGAAGAAGTGGAGGAAAAGATGGAAGAAAATCAAAAGAAGACGGAAGAAAATCAAAAGAAGATGGAAGAGAAGATGGAACAAAATCAAAAGAAGATGGATGAGAAGATGGAAGAAAATCAAGAAAACGTGGAGAAGAAGGAGGTTAATCGAAAGGAGATGAGAGACGGGCAAAAAAAGACGAAAGAATGCCAGAAAATGATGATGGAGGAAGGCCAGGAGAAGGTAGAAAAAGTAAAGGAACTAATCGAGCAGGGCCACCACGAGATAAAGGATATTCTGCAGGCAGAAATAACTAAAGGAAAAAACGAAATTGAAGACAAGATGAGCATGGTCCAGCAGGAAATTGAGGAGGAAATTGAGGAAAATATGGAACGGTTGACGATAAAATAGCTATGGTCGATGAAAAATTCAACGCTATATCCAGGAACTAAAGCGAGAATTCGCCCGTCTAAGCAATAATCTATGAGACGGAACCTGTGTTGATGGGTCATCGTCTGCAGTACCGAGTTCAACCAAGGTGACGCCACCAACGTTCGACGGGAAGGTAGCATGGAGGCGGCCTATTCCGCTAATCACTGGAGAGAAGGGGACAAAGCTACAGCCTTGGTCGTGGCTCTGAGTGGGGAAGCCGTCAATGTACTACAGGCATTACGAAAAGGCGCTCAGAACAACCACACTACGCTAGTAGCCCATATAGACGCCCGTTACTGAGATCACCACCTACAACTGGCGTACCAGACCCAGCTTCGAACCAGGACTCAGAAGAGTACGGGCGCACTCCAAGAATTCGAGACAGATGTCGTTCGCCTGGCTCATCCTTCAGCACCAGAAGAGTTCTGTGAACAGCAGGGTAGGCAGACCTTCATAGATGAATTACGCGACCCAGATACTCAACAGGCCCTTCGCCTCACCCACCACACGACCCAAGGAGATGCCCTCGGCCACGTGTTGGAGTTCGAGGCCGCAAAGCAGGCATCGAGACTACAAACTAGGGTGCGCCGCCTGGAAGTGGTCAAAACTCCGCTGTAGCAGGACGGTAAGTCCCTGACCGATTTCCTTGAAGCCGTGGGATGGTTCTATGAAGCCAAGGGGAAACCAGCGAACGAGACAACGGAACAACGCTCGAACCATCGGTTACATCGAAGACCTGTCACTTGTTGGAATTTTAAATGAAATGGCGTATGGCTTTTAGTGCCGGGAGATCCCAGGACGGGTTCGGTTGGAACTGATACATTGCGGTACTAAGGGCCATATAAGCCCGAGGTACGAAAACCGCTGAAGACGGGAGCTTCCATCTGACGTCACGACGGCCGAGAAATACACTAGTCAGGGAAACGACTATTAGCCAGCCTTGGGGGGGGGGGGGGGCGAAGATTGGCTCAGGAAATTCGTCATGCCCCAGCAGCCTACACCACTTAGTCGAGCAGCTCGTCTCCTTTCTCCCAACTCTTCCCAGCCCAAACTTTGTAACATTTTTGTAACGCTACTCTTTTGTCGGAAATCGCCCAGAACAAATCGAGCTGCTTTTCTTTGGATTTTTTCCAGTTCCTGAATCAAGTAATCCTGGTAAGGGTCCCATACACTGGAACCATACTCAAGTTGAGGTCTCACCAGAGACAAATATCCTCTCTCTATTTTGCATCCTTACTACAACCCCTAAATACTCTCATAACCATGTGCAGAGATCTGTACCCTTTATTTACAGTCATATTTATGTGATTTCCCCAATGAAGATCTTTCCTTATATTTATACCTAGGTATTTACAATGATCCCCAAAGGGAACTTTCACCCCATCAACGCAGTAATTAAAACTGAGAGGACTTTTCCTATTTGTGAAACTCACAACCTGACTTTTATCCCCGTTTATCATCATACCATTGCCTACTGTCCATCTCACAACATTATCGAGGTCATTTTGCAGTTGCTCACAATCTTGTAACTTATTTATTACTCTGTACAGAATAACATCATCTGCAAAAAGCCTTATCTCTGATTCCACTTCTTTACACATATCATTGATATATGTATATAAGAAAACATAAAGGTCTCTGCCTTGAGGAATTCCCCTCTTAATTTTTACAGGGACAGATAAAGCTTCACCTACTCTAATTCTGTGAGTTCTATATTCTATTTTCTAGAAACAGAGCCACCCATTCAGTTACTCTTTTGTCAAGTCCAATTGCACTCATTTGAGCCAGTAGTCTCCCATGATCTACCCTATCAAATGCCTTAGATAAGTCAATCGCAATACGGTCCAATTGACCTCCTGAATCCAGGATATCTGCTATATCTTGCTGGAATCCTACAAGTTGGGCTTCTGTGGAATAACATTTTATAAACCCAAACTGCCTTCTGTCAAACCATTTATTAATTTTGCAAACATGTCTTATATAATCAGAAAGAATGCTTTCCCAAAGCTTACATACAATGTTGTCAAACTGACTGGCCTGTCATTTTCAGCTTTATGCCTATCACTCTTTCCTTTATATACAGGGGCTGCCCAACCCATTGTCTTTAGTATATCCCGAAACCTTATCAATTCCAGCTGCTTTTCTAGTTTTCAACTTTTGTATCTCACTATAATTGTCATTGCTGTCATAGGTAAAGTTGAATACTTCTTTAGTATAAGTCACCTCCTCTATCTGGACATTATCCTTGTAACCAACAATCTTTACATACTGCCGAAGTGATACAAAAATAAGTAAAGCGGGGAATACAATAATGTCATGAATGTGGGAATGATTGATGTTCTAAAAACCTAATTGAATTAACTAGAGAATATTTCATGTGCAAGATATGAAGGGTATACGCTGTCTACCCTTTCTCCCATGACGCTTCGCCCCTGTGATTAATGTAGTATCCAGTATATCCTTTCAATTTAATTTTAATACACTTTCCATGCAAATGACTATCCTTTTCGAATTAATACAAGATTTCATAAAATATTAAGAAAATATATTGTTTCTACACGAAAAATCGTGCTGACCTGTTAGAGAAGTCAGCCAGTCATATTTGTTCGTTCACAAAATATTCCAGGTAATGAAATAGTGTATGGCTTTTAGTGCCGGGAGTGTCCAAGGACATGTTCGGCTCGCCAGGTGCAGGTCTTTGGATTTGACGCCCGTACTCGACCTACGCGTCGTGATGAGGATGAAATGATGATGAATACAACACACACACCCAGCCCCATGCCAGAGAAGTTAACCAATGTTGGTTAAAATTCCCGACCCTGCCGGGAATCGAACCCGGGACCCCTGTGACCAAAGGCCAGCACGCTAACCATTTATAAATGGAGCCGGACATTCCAGGTAATAATGAGTGTGTACAAATATAGGAATGCAGTTAATGTGTGTTACTGTCTTCAGTAGGCTATTCTGATAGGTGAACAAAGAACAAAACCCTTATAATAGAACATCTACATCATTAAATCAAAATAGAACAAAGAACAAAACCCTTAAAATAGAACATCTACATCATTAAAACGAAATAATTATCTTTCTTCTGTTAGCTAATGTTTTGTGTTTCTGAATAGGTTATGGTTACATAGAGATGTAGGGTAGTTACAGATACTCACCAGATAATTCACCAGGGGAATGAAGACAGGTCCTAGCATTCCTACCACAGAACTCGTGCTCATACCCAAACCTCGAACTACAGTTGGATACAATTCAGAAGCTAGTAGGGGTAAAACTACGAAAGAGCACGATATACCCATTTTCCCCACGCAGTAGAGAACAAGCGTGACAGTAGCATCTGGAACAGGAAAGTCAAATACAGAATAAGACACCAAGCTTTAGTGTTTCATCTTATGCTAGATATATTGGAGGGCAAGGAAACGCATGTAGGCCTACTATAAGCTTGACTATCAATAGTAAAGACAATCATTTTGCCAGCAAGGAATACTTTTGACCTCAAATGCTCTGAACTACGCCAAAGCGTGGTTAGAATATTGATTATTCATCACAATAATAATAGTGTGATTCATTCCCATGCAAAACGGTTCATTCTAACTCAATTGACAACTGAATAATCACCTATTAAAGTCCTATGAGAGAAACTTAGATAACACAAAGAAACATATCAATATAATATGAGAAAAAAGACATAATTCAATGCCGAGAGTATATTATCACATTTTCCATTAGCAGTGCACAAACCCTCTGCTTAAAGTAATTGCGATACATACAACACATTTGTTCTACTGACTTGATATTGCTGCTATTAGTTTTCGAAGTGCAGATGTGGGATTTCAGTGAAGTAGTTAAAGCACAGTGGAAAAGAACAATATGCACATCGCATTAAAAAGACACATTGTTACACTCAACATTGTGTTCGCTTTCAAGCAGTCCAGTATCAGAAGTCACACTAATTATATTTTAAAACAAAGATATGGTTATGTCAATGTCATAACCTATCTTTTGCTGAACATATTGCAACGTAGGCTTGTACGTATTTTGGTGCAAAAAGCTGAGTGAATTCTAATGATGAAATGCCTATCGAGTAGCATCATTTGTGGTTTTTCACAATGTAGCCTTACAAAATCAGAATTCCTTCTAGTTATATTCGTATATCGCCAAAAGTAGTATATATCAACAGGCTGACAGTAATTTATTGTTTTTGGTGGTAATATCTTAAGTATAACTTCTTTGTTAGGAAAACAGCATCTAAAAGGGTAGGCCTACAATCTGTATTATCTGACCAGAAATCAGATAGCAATAGGCTCTTTTCACTGAGATATTGACAAAAGACTGAAGTTATAAAACGTTTCATGGGCTCTTTCATCATTTTTCCACTTTTGTTTGCCTTCATATGAAAGTTATGTGGACAAGCTGCTTCTGAAATATTTATGCTGAAAGTGCTTTGTGTGTCTTGAAAGCAGATATAAATCTTGCTTGCTACTCTGCCACTCATTGATAAAGCCACATCAAGTCTATAACTGTATGCAGAGCTATATACAGACACCAACACACAAGTTGTAGTTCTCTATCCTCTATGAGACAGTCTTAAACTTGAAGTAATTTCATAATGAAATTGACTTTGGTCACTGTCTGAAATGATATGATAATAAAACATTTACAAAATGATACAAAAGTTGAAAGCTGGAAAAGCAGTTGGGATAGATAACATTCCTGGGGATATTCTAAAGACAGTGGGTCAGGATATAGTGCTATATCTGAAAGACTTATCTGATTACTCTTTGCGTGAAGGAACGATATTGAATGAATGGGGAGTTGCAAGAGTAGCCTCAGTGAACAAGGGAAAAGCAGATAAATACAAGCCAATAAGCCCTGGGAAATGTTCTTTCTGATTATATTCGATACGTTTGCAAATTTACTAATTGGTTTGATGGAAGGCAGTTTGGTTTTAGGAAAGGATATTCCGATAAGACTCAACTTGTATGATTCCAGAAATATGTAGCAGCTATTTTAGATTCAGGAGTCAAATGGACTGTATGGTTTTTGAACTTTCCAAGGCTTTTGATAGGGTAATCATGGTAGATTACTGATGAATTTGGAGGCTATTGGACTAGATATAAGAGTGGTTGAATAAATGGCTAAATTTCCAGAAACTAAACCTCAGAGCACTAAAGTCAGTGAAATGTAATCCGGTCCGGTAATGATTAAGAGATGGATCACATATGGCAGCATTATCGTACCTTTATGCTTTGTTATATACATAAATGGTATGAGTAATGACTTGCAATCACAGATAAGGATATTTGAGGATGGTGTTGTATTGTATAGTGTAGTAAATAAAATACACGTTTGTGAGCATCTACAAACAGACCTGGACAATCTTGTGAGATGGGCAGCAGACAATGATATGATGGCAAACGGGACAAAAGTCAGGATATAGGTTTCACAAAGAGGAAAAGTCCTCTCAGATTTATTTACTGTCTTGATGAGGTTATAGTACTTCATATAGGTGTTAATATAAGGGATTGTCTTCATTGGCTTTATCACATTAATGATGTTGTAAAGGAAGCTTACAGAACTCTTCACATGGTAATGACAATATTTAGGGGTTGTAGTAATGATATAAAGGTGAGGGCATGTAAATCTTTGCTGAGACTCCAATCAGAATGTGGTTCCAAGATATGGGAGCCATACCAGAACTACTTGATACGGGCATGGCTGGAAACGAACGCAGCAAGTCTGCCCAGGGTAGTCCTCCACACAAGTATTTATATTTTGATCAGTACTTTTTGAGTGCAAACCAAATGTTATAGTTAACTACAGCCTTAGAATGCTCATTCAAGGGCCCCATGGAAAAGATTCAAAGGAAACCAGTGCGATTTGTTCTGGATGATTTCTGACAAAGGAGTTGTGTTATGAAAGCGATGCTTACTCCGGGCTGGGATGACTTGGGAGTAAGGAGGCGAAATGCTCGATTAAGTAGTATGTTCCAAGCTTTCGGTGGAGAGAGGGCGTGGAATGATATTAGTGGACAAATAAGCTAGAGTGGAGCTCTTAAGTGTAGGAAAGTTCATAAGATGAAGATAAATTTATATTTCAAGAGGACAAATTTGGGCAAATATTCATTTATAGGAAGGGGAGTTAGGGATTGGAATAACTTATCAAGGGAGATGTTAAATACATTTCCAAGTTGTTCGAAAACATTTAAGAAAAGGCTATGTGAACAACTGATAGGGAATCTGCCACCTGGGCAACAGCCTTAAATGCGGATCATTTATTGATTGATGTTCTTTGTCTACATTATCCTCTGTTATGAATCTGTTCACTTCCTCTACAAACTCTTGTGTCTTTTGATGTACACTATTATCGTCTGTGTCCTAATGTGTAATGAATGTAGTCATATGCCTGGATAAAATGCCATATTCACCTCAAGATTGTTGATAAATGTAAACGAAACTCTGATATTGTCCAGGCCAACAACTGTAGATTCTTCTAGTGCCCACATTTTCAGATGCCAATAGTGAACTATAGATCTATACAACCTTGATCAGTCAAATTGCAACCATAAAGTAACTTAGGGAGATCCCGACATGAGGGAGAACTGGACACTTTTAAGCTTAGCGCCTCTGGTAACCACAGTACTGCACAGGCCAAACTTGCAACTACATTTAAAGGAGCCGTATAGTTTTGTGCTCATAGTCATCCTGTTAGCGGAAGATTATCACTATAAATACAAGGCATATGAACAATTGAAGGTGAGTAAGTAAGTGATATATGATTTAAAAGTAACTTGCTATAATATGATGAGTAGGTTGTGTAACGAAATAGGTAGATATGCGATACTTTTAAGATAATATTTTAGGTTAGGCGCACTAAGCAAGTTTCGGAGAAGCGGTGACGTCATTTCCAAATCGCCAAACCTTCAGCTTGGTAAGTGTTGCGACCTCTTGCCTGCCAATGAAACTCGGGGAGATCTAGACACGACAAGCTGAGAGATCTCGACACTGTCGAGATCTTCCTGAATCTCTAAACCGGGATACATTTTTGGGGACATGGTTTAATGGTGCGTTAATTCTACAGTTTAGTAGGAGTAATAAATGATGACAATGTAGTGTATTGGGATATGTATCATATTTTTGTAATGCGATATTTTTATAATAATGTTTGTAGTGATAAATTAAACTCAAATTACGAAGGTTGGAGACTGATGATAAAGTAGAAGTTTCGTATTAATAGTTTTGCATCCAAATGGTTATAGGTGGAGGATGCTACGGAAATATGTGTACAAAGGTCTGCTTGGACGATGGAATGCAGAAGATATTGCTGCTGCTATTAAGGACGTGAAAGAAAATGGAACTACTTTAGCAACAGTTGCGAAGTATTTCAGTATTCCAAGGAATACACTCAGGTATACTATCTGGTATATCTACCAATAGAAAACTGGAATAAGGAGCAACATTTGACAAAGCTATGGAGGACCAGTTAGTCAACCACCTGTTTCATCTCGATTCTAAAGGGTTTGGGCGAACAGTGACCGACTTACGCGAACTGGCTTTTAGGTTCACTCAGGGGAATGGTGTTAAGAAGCATATTTAAAAACCAAAAGGCAATGGTTGGATATGACTGGGTTTTTCAAGAGCCTAGTAATATCTTGAATGTCAATGAAACTGGTGTTCAGCTCATATTTAAGGCAGGGAAGATTATTAGTGACAAAGGAAAGAAAAACGTGTTTCACGGCACCACGGCAGAAAAAGGATCTACGGTAACAGTAATGGTGTGTGGTAATGCTATTGAATATGCTATCCCACTCTTTGTTATAATGAAAGGGGTAAGGCAAAGATACACTCAAAAGGAATGCCCAGTGGCTCAGTTGTTAAAATGTCCGAATCATTATTCCTTGATCACCTAAACCGTTACAAACTTCAGGGCAAGGTTCGGTTCATAATCGACGGACACTCAACGCACTGCAAAGATCCGGATGTGCTTGATAAGGCATAAGCTGTAGGAATAGGGATGTGTTGCTTCCCCTCCATCCGCCACGGTGATTTCACAGGATTATCGGGAAAATTTAAAGAATAGGAAACGCGAAAATGAAAAGAATCCTTCAAATCGAAGGACAACAACGAGAACTCGGCGTGCGCAACGGGGAAGCTAGTTTCTCAAGCAGACTTCTTTGGTCTGAGAATTACTGCGCAGTATGTGACGACAACCGTAATGAGGCATGGGTCCAATGTAGTGGGGAATGCAGGAAATGGTTCCACGAGATGTGTGTGGAAAATGGAAACGATGGGCAGTTTATATGTACCCACTGTGTACAATAGTTGCGTAACTATTCGGAGGTTCTACCTAGTGTCAGGTTCTCCCTAAGTGCGGGAGAAGTGGACATTATTGCATCCTTTATTTATTTGATAATTTAACAGGTTATGAAATGTTATTTTTTCTATAAATAATAGAAAACATAAACTAACTGTGTACAAAATCACCTGGTAAATAATTGAAATATTTTACAAATAAAGCATGATCAAAACTACAGGTTTTTGCTTAGCGTGTCGAGATATCCCTAAATTACTATACATGGTGTTTTAAAGTATGTTATTTGTGAAATCAATTTACTTATAATGATTTTGCTATAGGAGTTAAAGTCACGACTATACTAGTCTTCATATATGTTCTCCTGAATGCTGCCATCAGTATGTTCTAATACACTGGGCCTCGTCATTTAGGGTGGAGGCGGTTCGCACTCTCTTTGATTTGATGTTTTTGTTGCTCTGGAGGCGAAACTCTCGTACTGCTTGAACAGCCACTGGTGCAGACGAAGTCCATCCCTGCTGAAGTCCCTGTCATCGATCCAACTGTTGCCGTCTACAAATAGTGATCCGGAACTTTCGGCAACCCACTGAAGCGTTTCGTTCAATCGGCCTATCTTCTTTCAAGATACATCTGTCTCCTTATTATACCACTAATTACATTTGCCTTCGGGAACTTTTTCTTAGTTGAGTTCACTAGATCATAAATGTCCCCCGTTATATATTCAGTCCGTTGCCTTTTTACGTCATTAGTTCCTACTTGGAGAATTACTACTTGCTCAATTCCGCCACATTCGTCCTCTATGTTCATGTTCAACTGTTTCGCTAGTATTCTCGACATGCACGTCACTTTCAATGACCTATTTTCCTATCCTATATGCCGCACGATAGAATCGCCTAGTATCACACAATTTACAGGTTTCAGATTTTCAATAGATGAATGAGTGCTTACATTTCTCACATACACTTTCTTTTGTAGCTCTGCAATAATGAGATGTGCTTTATTTAATTCCCGTTGTAGTTCGTCAATTCTTGCTTTGTCGCTAGTCACATAACCATTCGTGAAATACTTGCTGCATGTCATCCTTTCCTTATCACTGTCCACCAAGTGACCGCTCCCCAACCCGAAGGCCTACAGATTATAAGGTGTCGTGTGTCAGCACGACGGATCCTCTCGGCCTTTATTATTCGCATTTTAGACCGGGGCCGCTATCTCACCGTCAACTAGCTCCTCAGTTGTAATCACGTAAGCTGAGTGGACCTCGAACCAACCTTCAGATGCAGGTAAAAATCCCTGATCTGACCAGGAATCGAACCTGGGGCCCCCGGGTAAGAGGCAGACACGCTAACCCTACACCGTGGGGCCGATACGTCCAGACAAAAGTGCGGTTTAAATTTATGTGGCAGTTTGCACGGCGCACATTTATCTGGAAGTTCGGTTGAAAACTCGTACTACGACTTGCGTTTGTGTGCAATCTGGGAGAATATTCTCGAGTTTAGCTATGCCGAAGTTGGAGAGGCAGTTCCTTCTTTCTTTCTTTCTTAATCTGCTTACTCTCCAGGGTTGGTTTATCCCTCGGACTCAGCGAGGGATCCCACTTCTACCGCCTCAAGGGCAGTGTCCTGGAGCTTCAGACTCTGGATCGGGGGTACAACTGGGGAGGATGACCAGTACCTCGCCCAGGCGGCCTCACCTGCTATGCTGAACAGGGGCCTTGCGGGGGATGGGAAGATTAGAAGGGATAGACAAGGAAGAGGGAAGGATGCGGCCGTGGCCTTAAGTTAGGTACCATCACGGCATTATCCTGAAGGAAAAGTGGGAAACCACGGAAAACTACTTCCAGGATGGATCAGGTGGGAATCGAACCCACCTCTACTCAGTTGACCTTCCGAGGTTGGGTGGACCCCGTCCCAGCCCTCGTACCACTTTTCAAATTTCGTGGCAGAGCCGGGAATCGAACCCGGACCTCCGGGGGTGGCAGCTAATCACACTAACCACTACACCACAGAGGCGGACGGAGAGGCAGTTAACGCTCTTATCTGGGACTTTGCTCCTATCGGGGACGCTACTTTAAGAATCAAGTTGGCTACACATCAAGATGAACCTACATCTGCATGATGTCATACAAAAAATAAGTTTTTATAATGTAATATATTTATAAAATATATCATCTTCCTGTCCAGCTATTACAGAATTTTTTAAGATTTCCGAAGCTAGCATGTTGTTGCTACTGGCGATGTGAGTTGCACCCAAGCAGTTCAATGGCAAGTTTCCTAGGTAGCCGTAGTCGTTATGGCAATGCCGTTTGATGCTGCCACGTAGTTATTTGTGGGTTCGAGTCCCAAAAGTCAGAAATTTTGTTTTAGGGTACTAGGGGTATTAGTACACATTTCCTAACCATTAGAGTATGTGTCAAAAACTTGTGTTCTATTCCAAATCTATCCGCGACGCACATATGGAGTAATAATTATAATAAAGGCGCAGCCCTTGTAATGCAGACCCTCCGATGAGGGTGGGTGGCATCGGCCATGTGTTATTGTGGTGGAGGATAGTGTTATGTGTGGTGTGTGAGTTGCAGGGATGTTGGGGACAGCACAAACGCCCAGCCCCCGGTGCAATGGAATTAACCTACGAAGGTTAAAATACTCGACCCGGCCGGGAATCGAACCCGGGACCCTCTGAGCCTAAGGCCAATACGCTGAACATTCATCCAACGAGTCGGACACATATGGAGTGAAGGTTTACGACATAGTTCAGGATGATTGGTCCGTGGAATGAGGACGTATACTACAGTGAAATAAATGCTTGCCAGTTGCTATTCTAACATTGTCTAAAAAAAGGGAAATTACTACTTATTAAATTAGCAACATTGAATTAATAATAAAATTAGTGATGATACGCTGCATACAGTGGCATTAATTACGAATATAAACTTTACACTCGCCGTGTCGCGCATCCTCGTAAATAGTATTAGTCAAGAAACAAAATTGTACCGTTTGGAAGGAATTATTTGATAAGATACATAACTCGAATCTTAACTTTCGTGTGCAGGTTACATTTTCAGTCTTTTTATTTTCTACCACAATTTCTGAGTTTCGTTAC